>NC_135975.1:36067737-36420481 GCF_053455715.1 Rhinoraja longicauda
CTAGATGCTCCTTAAGTGTCATGAGAGTACCTGCGCCCACAACCTCCTAAGACAGTGCCCTTCGTAAACCAACCATCTTCTGTATAAAAACAAATTACCCCTTCGATCCCCACCAAGCTCCTAGCTCTCATCTTATGCCTATGCCTTCATATCTTTGACACCTCCACCATGGAAAAAGATTTTTACAATCTACGCTTTCAATCCACCTCATGGTTTTAGATACCTCTATCATGTCATCTTTGCTGCAAATCCAACAAATTCAGTATCTCCCTATAACCGTGATTTCCCCAATCCAGGCAACACCCAGATATGTATGTATGATTTCTGCATTCCTTCTAACTCACAGCTGGTTGTAAAGGTTTATTTAAAAGTCCAATCTGTTCGTGATGGCCTGGTGGGATTTGAATCTTGGTCCTTTATACACCGATCAGCCAAACCATTATGACCTGATGAGCCAAAACATTATGACCACCTGCCTAATATGCTGTTGGTCCTCCTTGTGCAGCCCCATATGCAGCAAGGTGCGATACACTGTGTATTGTGATACATTCCTCCTGTGATAACCATTAAAATTTTCTGTGACTTATGCCACAGTAGACCTTCTGTCGGTTCGGACCAAACGGATTAGCCTTCGTTGCCCTCGCGCATCAATGAGCCTTGGGCGCCCAACACCCTGTCGCCGGTTTGTGGTTTGTCCCTCCTCAGACCACTGTCGGTAGGTACTCACCACTGCCGACCGGGAGCACCCCACATGCCTTGCCGTTTCAGAGATGCTCTGACCAGTCGTCTGGCCATAACAATTTGGCCCTGGTCAAAGTTGCTCAGGTCTTTACTCCTGCCCATTTCTCCTGCATCCAACACATCAACCTCAAGAACTCACTGTTCACTTGCTGCCTAATATATCCCACCCCTTGACGGGTGCCATTGTAAGAAGATAATCAATGTTATTCACTTCGTCTGTCAGCGGTCATAATGTTTTGGTTGATCGGTGTATGTGTGAAGGTTACAAAGCTGCCTTTATAATACAACTGACTGATCCTTTCATTGTTGGTTTCATTAGAATTAAATGTATACTTTTGCCACATCGCGTGTTTTATAAAGGGAGTCATGGAATACAAAGGGCAGGAAGTTGTGCCACTCTATATGTAAACCAAGTCAGGTCCAATCTAAGATGATGAAAGTGTGTCTATTCTGGGCATCAGTCTGTGGACAAGGTTTTGAAGGTTGTGTTAGAGATTTGCGACCAAGGTTACAGGAATGAGAGATTACAATTACAGAATGAGCACAACGACAGCTGTTGTTATTCGTGAAAGGAAGAGATTGGATTGATATATGGTCATAAATTTATAGAATAAATAACCTACCAATTGCTGACAAGTGAGAGACTGCAGCTTAGATCTTCATTGAAAGATATTGATTTAACACTACTTCTTTCTCGTCTTTGTTCCATGTTACATTATTCTGCTATTTTGTGATTTCACGTTAGTACGGTAAGAAGCATTTATATGTAATTGAAAGGATTGTTAATATCTATTTTAATGTGGGCTGTATGTGCAGTTACCAATAGAATAAACAATGAGCAACTTGAACAATGTCCACGTTCTTCTGTCTATATTGACCAGACTAACCTTATTTACTGTTTATCCATATCGTCGCACTGATTTTACCCAACGTGAGATATCCCCACCCAAGGTGCAGTCTGAACATAGGTCTGACATGAAACATCGTCTGTCATTTTCCTCCACAGATGCTGCTTGGACTGCTGAGTTCCTCCCACACTTTGAGTTTGCTCAAGATTCCAGCCTCTGTCGTCTTAATTAACTTGTTTTGTCTCCTTAAGCTCTTGAGCCCAAATCATTCTGTTTCTCTTTCCAGCATGACCTGCTGAGTGTTTCCAGCATTTTCTATTTTTATAATGTATAACTTGGAACAGTGTTAAAAATAAATTTCCAATGTTCAATGGTTTTTTAATGTTACTTTGATGATCATAAATACCTGAAACCACATTGTACTCTTGTTTCAGATAGGGTGAAATGCTGCCTTTTATATATGAGCATTGTAAAAGCATCAAAGTGAAGGAAGAACATTATTCTCAAATAACATCACAGGAAGAAAATGATTAAAAGGAATCAAATGTCAGTCTTCACAGTTGAAGACACTAACAATTTGTCAGAAATTCAAGAGAGTCGGGGCAGAAGTGAAAGCAGTTACAGAGAAGTTGCTTGGGAAGCTGAAAGGTCCATAGGTGGATGTCACCTGGATCTGATGGACCAGGTGACATCCAGGGTCTGACAGGTAGCTGTAGAGATATTGCAGGTCAGTTAGCTTGTCTTTGGTGTGTAATATTTTAGAGTCCATCATTAAGGATGAGGTTTTGATGTACTTGGACATAGGCCCAAAATAGCATGTTCGCCTGGCAAATCTTGGGATTTTTTGAGGAGGTAACAAGCGGTATAGATAAAGGAGAGTCAGTAGCTATTGTTTACTTGGATTTTCAGAAGGCCTTTGATAAGGTGTCACATTTGAAGCTGCTGAACAAGATAGGAGCCCATGGTATTAGAGGCAAGGCACTAGCATGAATAGAAGATTAGGTGACTGGCAGAAGGCAAAGAGTAGGAATAAAGGGGCCTTTTCTTGTTGGGCCCCGATGACTAGTGATGTATCGCAGATGTTAGTATTGTTTGTTTTTTTCATGTTGTATGTTAATGATCTGGATGAGGGAATTGATAGCTTTGTGGTCATGTTTGTGGATGATCTGAAGATTGGTGGCGGGGCAGGTTGAGGAAACAGTGAGTCTGCAGAAGGACCTGGACAGGTTGGGAGAATGGACAAAGAAGTGGCAAATGGAATACAGTGTAGCAAAGTGTGCAGACTGCACTTTGGTAGAAGAAATAAAGATGTAGACTACTGAAGAAGGATATGCTGGCTTTGGAGTGGGTTGAGAATAGTTTACGAGAATGATCATGGGGATAATTGGGTTAACGTATGAAGACCGTTTGAAAGTTCTGGAACCTGTGCCCACTGGACTTCAGAAGGATGAGGGGGGATCTCGTTGAAACCTACTAGATAATGAAAAGCCTAGATAGAGTGGACGTGGTAAGGATGTTTTCAGTAATGGGGGAGTGTCCAACCAGAGGGCACGGCCTCAGAATAAAAGGGTGTACCTTTAGGAAGGAGATGAGGACCTCTATAATATGTAATGGGCTCCACACAAGAGAGGGCAATGCTTGATCTAGTCTTGGCAAATTGGGAAGGGCAAATGAATGAAGTGTTCATGGATGAGTCTTTTGGACCAGCGACCACTGTTCTATTAGGTTTAAGATAGTTAAAGATACAGACGGGACTAGCCTATGAGTTAAAATTCTAAGATAGATACAAAAAGCTGGAGTAACTCAGTGGGACAGGCAGTATCCCCGGTAAATTTCCCCGGTGTGGGACGAATAAAGGAATATATTATTATTATTATTATTATTATCGCTGGAGAGAAGGAATGGGTGACGTTTCGGGTCGAGACCCTTCTTCAGACTCAAACTCAGACTTTTAGTATCTGTCTTTGGTTTAAACCAGCATGTGCAGTTCCTTCCTACACAGTTAAAATTCTAAATTAGGGCAAGGCCAACTATGAGGGCATTAGTCAGGAACTGGCTCAAGTTGATTGGAGTAGGTTGTTTGAAGGAAAAGGAACGCCAGGAAAGTGGGATGTTTTTAAAAGTGTGCTGCCGGTACATGCATCTTCCTGTTGGAGTGAAGGATGAGCGCAGGTGTGTTTGACTGATGAGAAATTGAGGCTCTGGTCAAGAGTAAGAAGGAGTAATGGGGCAGGTATAAACAGCTGGTATCAAGTATATCCCTGGAGGAGTTTTGGGAACTGAGGAGCAAGCTAAAAAAATGAAATTGGGAGCGCAAAAAGGGGACACGGGATAGCTCTGGCATGTAACATTAAGGATACTCCCAAGAGATTTTATGGACATAAAGGGAAAAAGGATAACCATTGAGAGAATGGTACACCTCGGGATTCAAAGTGGTCAACTGTGTGTGGAGTCATAGGAGATAGACAAGGTCCACAATGAGTATTTCTCCTCAGTTTTTACAGTGGAGAAAGACATGAGGACCGGGGAACTTGGGGCATTCAATGGAAGTGTCTTAAAGGCAGTCAATATACAGTGGAGGAGGTGCTGAGGGTTCTGACACGTATGAAGGTCGACAAATCTCCCGGGCCTGACCAGGAACCAGGATATCCTTGGCTGTAGTAGGTAGAGAGGAAAATTTCTGAGGGACAAGATATACATGCATTGGATGGCAAGGGCTGATTCGTGATAGTCTGCATGGTTTGTGCGTGGGAGATTGTGTTTCACGAATCTGTGTTTTTTGGATTTCAGCAAAACATTTGACAAGTTTTTGCATAATAGGCTGCTCTGGAAGGTTAGGTTGCATGGGATCCAAGGAGAGCAAAGTGACTGGATAGAAAATTGGTTTCATGGAAGGAAGCAACTGGTTGATGGTGGAAGGTTGCTTTTCGGACTGGAGGCTTGTGACAAATGGTGTGCCTTGGGGTACGGTGCTGGGCCCATTGCTGTTTGTCATCTATATCAATAAGTTGGATGAGAACGTACAAGGCATGATTAACAAGTATGCAGATGACAAAGTGGGTGGTATTGTAGATAATGAAGGTTGTTGTCCGAAATTGCAGCAGGATCTTGAAGACAGTTAAAAATGGTTTTGGCACAATGGTATTCATCAGTCAGTGTACTGAGTTTAGAAGTTGGGAGATCATGTTACAGTTGTATAAGACAGTTGTATGAGGCCACATTTAGAGTATTGTGTGCAGTTTTGATCCCTATGTTATAGTAAATATGTTGTCAAGCTGGAAAGGGTGCAGAGAAGATTTGTAAGGACTTTGACAGAACACAAGGGCCTGAGCTGTAGGGAGAGGTTGAGAAGGTTATGACTCTATTCCTTAGAGTGCAGGATGATGAGGGGTGATCTTATAGAAGTGTACAAAATTAAGAGATTAATAGATTGGGTAAATACACAGGAGTAGGGGAATCGAGACCAGAGGACATCGGTTTAAGGTGAGGGAGGAAAGATTTAATAGGAACCGGAGGGGTAATTTTTTTTTACATAGAGGATGGTGGGTATATGGAACAATATGCTGAAGGAGGTAGTTGAAGCACATACTATCATAACATTTAAGAGACAATTGGATAGGTACATGGATAGCACAGCTTTAGAGGGTTATGGGTTAAGTGGTGGCAGCTTGGACTAGTGCATATTGTCCATGTTGGCCGGATTGGGCAACTGGGACCGCAGGACCTGTTTCTATGCTGTATGACTCTATGAAGTGGAATTTCTTCAACCGGAGGATAGTGAATCTGTGGAGCCCAAAACATAAGATATTTTTAAGGCAGAGATTGATAGGTTCTTAATTAGGATGGGGTTCAAAGGTCATGGGGAGAAGGCAGAATGAGGTTGACAGGGAAAATAGATCAGCCACGATTGAATCGCAGAGTAGACTCGATGGGCTGAATAGCCTAATTCTGCTCCCATGTCTTAAGGTCAAATGCTAATATTCTAAATGGAAAAACTAAAGACAACACTTGTTTAAAACAAAGTAAGGTTACATTCCATCAGCATCGATGGTAAAAATGTATACTGCTGGTTTTAATTTTCATGCACCATCTGACAATGCCATGAGCAATACCAAGTTTCTTTTACAACAACATGGTATTTGAACCACAATGGGTTAGCCATGGGTTACCATCTGCATTGTGGTTGATTGAAGTTTTGATGCCTTATTTCCTTATGGCGCACCTTCCATCTGCAGTTGTGTTGTAGATTAAGATAACCTGGCAATGTCTGGGAAGGTAGACACAAAACGCTGGGGTAACTCAGCGGGACAGACAGCATCTCTGGAGAGAATGAGTGTCTTGGGTCGAGTTTAAAACCAGCATCCGCATTTTTGGTTTAAACCGGCATCCGCAGTTCCTTCCTACACACACTGTCTAGGAAGGAGTGGAGGGTTCATTCAGTGAATTTTGTAATCAATGTGTTTATATCAGTGGGAGGCCTGAGGAAAGAAACCTCAAGGTGGAGAGATGTATGGGGCTATTCACCATTAATTGAAACCAACACATCAAATTGAAGAGAATACATTGTCAAAGATAAGTCCTTTTCTTTTGGATCCATTTCTAGGTTAATGTTCCAGATATGGACATTGTTGTGGATGCAGTTCTTTTCTTGTGGCAGAAATGCAAGGCTATTCTGCAGAGAGACATCACTAGGTCAAGTGGTTCCATGAAATATCTGAAAAAGGTGGATGGCTTTGAAAAGGTATGTACATCCATTAACTTTCAGTTTAATACTTTTCAGTGTGTGAATCATAATTGCAGGAAAACACTGCAAAAGCTAAAAATTGTGAAATAATAGAGAAAAATCTGGAAGTATTCAGCAGACATCACTGGAATGAGAAGCATTTCAGATTGACGACCTTTCATCAGTTTTGGAAATTCTTAGATATACATTTTTTAAGTAATCATTAAGCTCTTGATAAGTGGAGTGTGTGATTGGCAGTGGTGATGCGGTGGTGATGACTAAATTGAGAAAAAAAAAGAATTATTGAAGAAGGCAAAGAAGCAGTAGTAAATGCAAAGAAATAGAAAAAGTACCAAAAACGTAATTGATTGCAGCTAAGTAGTGGGTTGGAGGTGGGTGACCATAAAAAAACTTGGACAAACAGTGACCAGGAATTTGTCAGAGCTGAGGTTCCAATATTCTTCAGGAATATAGAATATAGATTCCTCAGGAATCCAAAATTCCTCAGGAATATCAGGCATAACAGAATATGCTGGAGTTCTAAGTCACCTGAAGTATTAACTTTGTTTCTCCCTCCAAATATGTTTTTTTATGCTGAATATTTCCAACAGATTAGCTTCAAAATGTGATTTATGTAATGGTTTTTCATGTGTTGTGCTTTGAACAGAACTAAATGTGATAACGTTCATTTTCTGGGTTGTTTGGTGTAACTTTGGATATTTAATAAATCGGAAGGTAGACACAAAATGCTTGAGTAACTCAGCAGGCCAGGCAGCATCTCTGGAGAGAAGGAATGGGTGACGTTTCGGGTCGAGAACCTTCTTAAGACTGATTTCACGGGAGTGAGTAGGACAGAGAGAGAATGTAGTCAGAGACAGTAAGACTAGTTTGAAAACTGGGAAAGGGGGAGGGGGTGGAGAGAGAGGGAAGTTAGAGAAGTCAATGTTCACACTACTGGGGTGCAAGCTACCCAAGCTAAAGATGAGGTGCTGTTCCTCCAATTTGCGCCGGGCCTCACTCTGACCATGGAGAAGGCCCAGGACAGAAAGGTCAGATTGGGAATGGGAGGGGGAGTTGAAGTGCTGAGCTACCTGGAGATCAGGTTGGTTAAGGCAGACTGAGCGGAGGTGTCCAGCGAAACGGTCGCTGAGCCTGCGCTTGGTCTCGCCGATGTACAGAAGTTGACACCTGGAGCAGTGGATACAGTAGATGAGGTTGGAGGAGGTGCAAGTGAACCTCTGCCTCACCTAAAAGACTGTTGGGGTCCTTGGATGGAGTCGAGAGGGGAGGTAAAGGGATAGGTGTTGCATCTCCTGGGGTTGTAGGGGAAAATACCTGGGGAGGGGATGGTTTGGGTGGGAAGGGACGAGTTGACCAGGGAGTTGTGGAGGGACTGGTCTCTGCGGAAAGCAGAAAGGGGTGGAGATGGGAAGTTGTGGTCTGTAGTGGAGGTGGCAAAAGTGTTGCAGATGACTAAACATGCTGTTTTAATAAAACAGAGATGGGTCTGAATCACACACCAAATGATAACATTCTCTGTGCAAAAATCCTTTTGGAGCGTATCAAGGAAATTAAACCGTTGCCAGGACAAACATGCTTTCAGGACTTGCTAAGATTGAGCAACTTGTTCACACAGAAGCTGGTAGGTATATGGACCAGTTGCAAGATGAAGTAGTTGAGGCAGGTATAATAACAACACTTAAAAGACATTTGAACAAGTACATGGTTAGAAAAGGGATGGATGGATAGATGGATAGATAGATAGATAGATAGGTAGATAGATTAGATAGATAGATAGATAGATAGATAGATAGATAGATAGATAGATAGATAGATAAATAGATAGATAGATAGATAGATAGATAGATAGATAGATAGATAGATAGATAGATAGATAGATAGATAGAGACAGAGAGAGAGACAGACAGAGAGACAGAGAGGCAGAAAGACAGACATCGCATTTTCACAATCTCCATGCAACCTGGTCCTGATAGACTTATCTTCCATATCCTGGGGACTTTAATTCCCTAAATCAGTGACCTTCATTCTAATGATATCCTCACACTCCTCCAGTCCTTTGTACCCGAATTACTGTGTCCATGACCATTCTTCCCCCAGAGTTCACAGTTTATGCCCTATTCTTTACCCCAGTCCTTAACTGATTGTTGATCTGAGCAAAGGATCTCAGGCTTAAGTCAAAGCTTTAGTCTGAAGAAATAACCTGTCATAATAGAGAGATTGTGAGGCATATAACCATGGCCATCTGTTTTCTTGTTAATTGGTGGAATATGCTGGAGAGGTTGAGTGGTCTACTCCTGGACCCAAAACCATATGCTTGTACGTTCATAAGGCAGGCCACCACCAATGTTGCGATCAATTGTGGTAAGTGTTGCATGGCTACGCCTGAACCTGTTTTCAAGCATGTCTTTATGTGAGAACATCAAGTTTACCCTGGTCTATTTTGTATGGCAGCATTGCATTTAGCATAGCTCTAGTATCTTCTTTTATGTTGTTTTTTTTCAGAAACCAGAATTGTTTTTGCCTACCAGCTACCAGTATGGCTTCAAATGCTGGTATGACAGAGAAGGGGCCATTTAACCCATCAACTAGATGATGGTTCAAAATGCAATCTAATTTCGCACTAATTTTCCATGTAACCTATTCTTCTCACATTTCTAACAACTGGGGTATTGTGTGGAGTTCTCGTGGACTCATGATAGGGAGAATGTGATAGTGCAAGAGACAGTGCAAAGGAGATTCATCATGATATTAAAAATTATTACAAAACTAAAGGTGCTGGAAATCTTCAATAAAAAACAAAAAATATTATAAGTACTCAGTTGGATAGGCCACAACTGTGGGAAGCGAAACCAAGGTAACATTTGAGCATGATGATGAAGGCTCTTCAACCTGAAACGTTAACTGTTTTAGTTCCCTGTTTTAGTTTGCTCAGATTTTGCCTGGATTGGAGGACTTGAGCATCAGATTTTGAGCTTCCTGTTGCCTGCCATTTTAATTCTCCATCCCACTCCCACAATGACCTTTCAACCTGTTGTCTCCTGTACTCAAAGGAGTGATATGGTGTGGAAACAAGCTACTGAGCCCACCACATCAATGCCGACTAGTGAGCACTTATCCTAATTAATCCCATCCTCCTGGACATGACCCGTAGCTTTTAATGACTAACTGATTTAAGTGCATATTTAATTTAGTTTAGTTTAGAGATATAGCGAGGAAACAGGCCCTTTGGCCCACTGAGTCTGCGGCAACCAGCAATCCCTGTAGACTAGCACTATCTGACACACACTAGAGACAAATTACAATGATACCAAGCCAATTAACCTACAAACCTGTCCGTCTTTGAAGTGTGTGTGAATACTGGAGATCCCAGGAGAAAACCCACGCAGGTATCGGGGAGAACATACAAACTACATACACTCATAGTCAGGATGGAACCCAGGTCTCTAGCGCTGTAAGGCAGCAACTCTATTGCTGTGCCACCATGCCGCCATTCATGTTGGACACAAATGTTGTCAGTGACTCTGGTTGCAACACTCTCTCCAGCAGTGTCATTTAGGCACTCAACAGACACTGGGTGATGAAGGTCCCCCTCAGATACCACCTGAATTACTTACTCATACCCTAAATCAATGTCCTCTGACTCTATTCACCTCTGATGTGGGGAAAAGTTTCCTGCAGTCTACCCTCTCTGTACCCTTCATATTTTTATATACCTCAATCATGACCACTTTGCCTTTCCAAGGACAAAAGATCCAGCCTCTCCACTCAAACCTCCTAACAAAAAGTTCCATCCTAGGTAACATTCTGATGAAGCTCCTCTGCATCTTCACCAGTGTTATCACATCTTTCCCATGGTGTGGTGTCCTTATGTCGAAGAGCATTGATTAGCTGAGGTCTAACCAATGTTTTATACTGTTGCGGCATAACCTCTCATTGCATTGGCTAATGAAGATTAGTATCTCGTCTGTCTTATAACTACTGCATGTCATGTAAGTACTCTGCCATCTTCAAAGATCTTAGGACTTGCTCACTTTGCTTGCTCTTTTCCTCAATGCCCTGTAGGACCTAACCATTCATGGTGTATATCCCAGCCTCTGAAAATTTCTCTCACTATATCACTGTTACAATGAGGTTCAAGGCATGTTTGAGCACCTCATTTTCTATTTGGGCACATTACAGCCGTCTGGACTTAATAGTGAATTCTACAAATTCAGGTAGCATGATCTCTCTGCATCAGTTTTCCACCTGTGATATATTTTTGTTTATCTGATTTCTCTCCCCCCCCTCGCAACCTCACCAAACCTTTTAACGTAAGAACACACAAAGGCTTCAGTGCTGTAGCTGAGATTGAAACCTGGAATAATGGGATAAATGGGACATGTGTGTTCCAGCCCTGATAGCATCATAGTCCAAGTAGTTAAGTAACTCTCTCTTAAATTCATCCGGTGGAGGCCAAATCACTGGATGAATTTAAGAGAGAGTTAGATAGAGCTCTGGGGGCTAGTGGAATCAAGGGATATGGGGAGAAGTTGGGCACAGGTTACTTATTGTGGATGATCAGCCATAATCAAATGAATGGCGGTGCTGGCTCGAAGGGCCGAATGGCCTCCTCCTGCACCTCTTTTCTATGTTTCTATGTTAAAGCTTCAGGTTCTTATCCCGTGCTTGTGGTGGCTAATATTCAGCCAACAGCATTATCAAGGGTGAGTCACACCCTGGCCACTCCCTCTTCTCTCCTGTCCCATCAGGCAAAAGGTTGCAAAGTCTGGAAACGCACACTACCAAATTCAGGGACAGTTTCTTCCAAGCTGTTATCAGGCAACTGAATCGTCCTACCACAGTCAGAGAGCAATCCTAAAGTACTATCTACTTCTTTGGTGACCCTCGGACCATCCTTGAGTGGACTTTGCTGGCTTCTTCTTCTTTCGTGTCCATCATTCAAATGTTACATCACTATCATTGTCCGTCCTGAAAAGGGCGCAAGCTACCTTGCACTAAACGTTATTCCCTTATGTATCTATACACTGTAAATGGATCGAATGTAATCATGTATAGTCTTCTGCTAACTGGTTAGCATGCAACAAAAAGCTTTTCACTGTACCTCGGTACACGTGACAATAAACTGAACTGAAACTGAACATCAACAATGATATGTATAATAATGAAAACTAAAGAAAAGGATGCTGATGTTCCTTTTTGTGCATGTCATCTTTGGTTTACATTTATCTAAAGTCCTTTGACTGAATCTTTCCAATTATTTTTCTTTTCTTTTCAGTGGATTCATATCCTGTCCATTCTTCAGGAAGTAGCTCATTGGTGCAACATAGGGAATGTTGACCCAATGTTGATGACAGATATTGCACTGTACACCGCAGGGGTGCTTGAAAATATTGCAGATTCAAGTATGAAATCCATTAAAAAATCAGGTATTGTACGTTATCATGGGATTCAAACTAAAGAAAGAGTGAGATGTTTTATTGGTCCTTATAATGACCATTAGTCATTATATTATAAGTATAGTGGTATATTTTAAATTTGGAAACATAGTGAGTGTATGAAAAAAGAGAACGTTTTAAATGGTGCATTTTGTAACTTCAGGAGATCAGCGTGCGCTTTCTAGCCTCAAAATGCTTTGGAAGTTCTTTAGTTTTAGTTTAGTTTAGAGATACAGCGTGGAAACAGGCCCTTTGGCACACTGAGTCCGCACTGACCATTGATCCCCGCACGTTAACACCACCCTCCACACTCTACACACACAAGGGCCAATTTTACATTTATACATTTATACCAAGCTAATTAACCTACAAACCTGTAAATCTTTAGAGTTTGGGAGGAAACGGAATATCTCAGAGAAAACCCATGCAGGTCACCGGGTGAACATATAAACTCTGTACGGATAAGCACCTGTAGTCCAGATCGAACCCGGGTCTCTGGTGCTGTAAGGCAGAAGCTCTACCGCTGCGCTACCGTGCCGCACGTATTCTTATATAAGAAGCTCAGGTAGCTGTGTGATAATGAACAAATTATTTGCTTTTGGTGGCGTTGACGAAGAAAGATGTTTTGGCCACACTGCCAAGGACCTTCATATTACACATTGCTATATATTTGTGAAGTATTTTGTAATTGATTGGTGTAATGACCCAGATGTTGTGGTAATGGTGAAGGAGATGTAATATAGCATCTAAAGTCTTGAGTATTTTTAGGGTGGAGATTGTCAGACTCTTGATCAGTAAGGGTGTCAAGGGTTATGGGGAGAATGCAGGAGAATAGCTTTGAGAGGAAAAGATAGATCAGCCATGATTAAATGGCGGAGTAGACTCGATGAGCCAAATGGCATAATTCTGCTTCTATGGCTTATGAACTCTTGCACTAAATGCCCGGATGTATGATGTATGCCAAACGTCTTCTTCGGCACTTTGTCTACCTGTGTCACCACTTTCAGAGGATTATCTACCTATACACCTTAGTTCCTCCGTTCTATAAATCTTACCCGGCCCTGTCCTATCCTGTGCAAGTTGTGCTCTTGTTTAACTGCCAAAATGCATCATTTGGCTTGTCTGAATTAAATGCCATCTGCCATTCCTTGACCCACTTCAATATTTCATCCAGATCTCGTTGTAATATGAAATAACATTCTTCATTGTCCTTTGTATCACCAATTTTGGTGGTATCTTCAGGAGATCTTTAACTGCCATTGGTTAAACTAGAGAACTTGTTGTCATAAGGACTGTGTAATGTGAATAATGTAGATGCATTTAAAAAAAGAGTTAAATAGGCATTGGAAAGGAGAAGGGAAAATAAGGCCATGTTGATAGAATTAGACGAAGAACGGTGAAGGATCCTTTTCCGGAGTATACGCCTGCTGGATAGAATGGCCCATTCCTATACTGCTGCTAGTTTGCAATCCTTTACAAGTTATTTCTATAATTTTGCAATGTACGAAGCAGTTGCTGTTCACCTTACAAGTGTCCCCATTCCCCACAAAACGATGACTGCAGAATATGATTATTTTGTGGAGTGACTGGAGATCTTCTCACTGTATGACTGTGGCCATTCTCCATGGGGAAAAAAATGTTAGATTTGTAGTCAGCCTCGAGGCACTTATTATTACAATTAATAAACATCTTGCAGTCTTTATCATATCATATCATATCATATCTATACAGCCGGAAACAGGCCTTTTCGGCCCTCCAAGTCCGTGCCGCCCAGTGATCCCCGTACATTAACACTATCCTACACCCACTAGGGACAATTTTTACATTTACCCAGCCAATTAACCTACATAACCTGTACGTCTTTGGAGTGTGGGAGGAAACCGAAGATCTCGGAGAAAACCCACGCAGGTCACGGGGAGAACGTTCCATATGAAAACAATGCAGGCTTATGGTTCTACTGTTGACATCAATACAACCAGTAAAGCTGCAAACATCCTAATATCCTATTGAATTAAACTAATTACATTTCTGTGATCGGAAATATTTTTTTGTTGGGTTACCAAACAACAGTGGAAACAAAATATTGAAAACCAGTAGTGGGATGAGCCATGCATTAGAGCTACCCTAACCCTAACCCTAACCCTTTGTGACTGACACCCTCATGGAATGAGGGGCCTGCAAAATGCACATAAATAGATCTGTGTTATTTTCGAGCTTGGAATATGTCAAGAAGATTTTTGGGAAAGATCTTTACAACAAACATGGGAATGCATCTGAGCATGCATTTACAAAGCCGTGAATTACTGTAAAATCTAGTATACGCTCATTTTCTAGGAATTTTTGAAGGCTCTAAATAGGGTATAAAACATATATATATGAATCTGACTATTTGTAAGTCTTGCCAAACTATGAGTCACCTTGTCAGCCAAAGCCATATCAGGCCCGCCATTTTACCTCAGATGTTTGTAATCCCTTGGCTACAATAGATCTTTCAAGAGTTGCCAATAGTTCCATTTGGTCAGGACCACTGCATTAGAAAAGACAATATGATGTCCTGTGTAATATTGATACAGAACACTCATTTTTTATAAAACTAATTGAGGCTATGGGTAGAGGACTGAGAATCGGCAGGACATCATAACCCTTTAAAAGGAATATCCAGTGACATTAGCAATCTGTTTTACCCTGAAACTTTGCACTACATGATGGTGAGTAGCAGCACGGGGGAGTCTACAGCTGAAGACTCCAGGTCACAACGCAATGTCTGCCACAGCCTGTCCAATTCTTGGGACTGATCAATGTTTGTCAAGACCCATTCAGTCTCAGCCCTCGGGCCCATTCAATATCAGGCCTCATTCTTAAGGATACACTGGCTTTGGGTGGGTCCTGATGTCATGCCCATACAAACACTTTCTGTTTTGTAGTTCAGATCCAGGTCTATATCAGCTCTGCACTCAGTGGCCATGTAATAGTAAAGCATGGGGCACAGCACTGATATGCCACCAGGTCAACAGGCCTTCATGGTTAGGTGAAGATTCCTGCACTTACAACAGGTGGGACTTGAAACTGGCACCAAATCTGGCGACTCTGTATACTGTCTCAGTGTAACACTGCTACACACTTGTACTGTATCTGAGATTCTTATCTAAGACGTATCTGAGTGCTTATGTATAGTGATACATGTACTGAAGTGTATACTAAAGAGAATTTCATTGTACCACAGTACATGTGTCAAATAAAGTACCTTGTAATCATTGTAACCACTCTTTATAATCACCTTCATTCCTGGACATTTGAATTGCTGAACCAGATGGCGATATAATATGCTCTCCACAGTACAACTAGCAGTACAGTTGCGTATGTGCTGGCATTCTTCAATCTTCAAAAGAAGCAATGATTGGCTTTCTTATCAATGTGCTGGGCAGAGAACAGAATCTTCAGATTCCTCCCATAACTTTACATACTGCTATCAGGTTGTACATCCACCTCAGATGCCCCAGAGAAAGTAATTCAATTTTGTTTAACTTCTTTTCTAGTTAAGATCTTCCAATCCAGAGGTAGACACAAAATGCTGCAGTAATTTAGCAGGTCGGGTATCTGAATAAAATGGATGGTTGATGTTTCGGGTTGGGATCCTTCTTCAGACTGATTGTAGCAGGAAGTGTGGGGGAAAACAATTGAAGCGAAGAAGAAACAGGACCTCCATTCAGAATAACACCCTTCCACCACAACTCATCTTCTATGTATAAGTCAGTGCAGAATGCAAACGACCAAGTCATCATGGACCCCATGCATCTTAGCTTGGTTTGACTCTGTGATTAGCCCCTCACGCATGCCTTTATGTTTCCTTCCTCTTTAAGATGCTCCTTAAAATGACAAAACTGTTGATCATCCGTCCTACCATCTCCTTTTCAAATTTAATGTAATGGTACTTTTGTGAACACAAGAGACAAGAAAAACATACTTTTATGCAGTTTATTTCACATCCTTTTCAGAAGGTCACAAAAAGCTTCACCATTCATTGTTAATTTTGAAAACAAATTAATTTCTTGTGTTGTAACATAAGAAGCAGAATAGCTAATTTGTTTACACCGAGCTCATACAAATACCAATGCGACAGAGAGTAGATAATTCCCTGCGGTCTCTGTCGCAAAGGTCACATTTGTGTGTGGTCTCTGGTCTGTTGAAGTTGCTGCGCTCATTTCTGCGTGCCCGCTTGTCTGCCGCTGCGTTCATCAGTTTCTCTTCCCCTGTTTTGAGATGTTGGTTCAGGGTACCTCTCCACCTCGTACGGTCAGCTGCAAGGCTCTCCCAGGACTCCACATTGATGTCCAGCGCCTTCAAATATCTCTTGCAGACATCCTTGTAATGTAGCTGGTCGATGGTTCTCCTCCCAGATGTCAGCTCTCCATAGAGGATGTCTTTTGGAATACAGCCATCTTCCATGCGGTGGACATGGCCCAGCCACTGCAGCCTGCGCTGCCTGAGTAGAGTGTACATACTGGGAAGGCCAGCGCGAGACAGAATCTTGGCGTTGGACACTCTGTCTTGCCAGGATATACCCAGGATACGGCGGATGCTTCTAAGGTGGAAGGTGTTGAGTCTTCTCTCCTGTCTGGCACATGTTGTCCATGTCTCACTGCCGTACAGCAGCATGCTGTTGACACAAGCGTTGTAGACTGCTATCTTTGTCTTCACTGTCAGCTTTGGGTTGGTCCACACACGAGTTGTGAGGCGAGCGAGAGTTGTAGCTGCCTTCCTGATCCTCTTGTCAATCTCTGTGTCCAAGGAGAGGTTGTCGGTGATGGTGGAGCCGAGGTACGTGAACTGATGGACGGCATCGAGTTCGTAGTCGTCGATGGTGATGAAAGGCGGTGCCTCTGTATCCTGCCCCAGGACGTTCGTCTTCTTCAGGCTGATGGTCAGCCCAAAGTCCTTGCAAGCCCGATAGAAGCGGTCCATCAATGACTGTAGTTCCTGCTGGGTGTGGGACACAACTGCTGCGTCATCGGCGAACAACATGTCTCTGATGAGAGCTTCACGTACTTTTGTCTTGGCTCAGAGGCGGGTGAGGTTGAAGAGCCTGCCGTCTGATCTAGTACACAGATAGACCCCCTCTGTTGCAGTGCCACAGGCATGTTTCAGGAGCAAAATCCCAAAGTGTGTGGGAGCGAGGACGCAGCCTTGTTTGACGCCACTGCGGATGTCGAAGGGCTCCAAGAAACTGCCATTGAACTGCACTGTCCTCTTCGTGTTGATGTGGAAGGATTCTATCATGCTCTGCAGTTTTGGTGGGCAGCCGATCTTTGGAAGAGCCTTGAATAGGCCATCTCTGCTGACAAAGTCGAACGCCTTGGTGAGGTCAATGAAAACAATATACAGGGGCATCCACTGTTCTCTGCACTTCTCCTGGAGCTGGTGAAGGGAGAAGACCTTGTCTACTGTTGACCTTCCAGCTTGGAAACCGCACTGTGACTGGGTAGACGCGTTCTGCCAGCTTCTGCAGGCGGATCAAGATGACCCGAGCAAAGACCTTGCCGACGATGTTGTGGAGGGAGATGCCTCTGTAGTTATTGCAGTCGCTTCTCTCGCCCTTGTTCTTGTAGAGGGTAATGATCGTGGCATCCCTCATATCCTGAGGTACAGCTCCTTCTTGCCAGCACTGGCAGAGGACTTCATGCAGAGGAAGCAGTAAGGTAGTCTTGCAGTGCTTGATCAGGTCAGGGGGAATCCCGTCGCTGCCTGGGGCCTTGCCCGAGGCCAGGCTGTCAATGGCCTTGCCTGAGCCCTTCTAGCGTCGGCTCTCCATCTAACTCACCCACGGTCGGCAGGCACTTGATGGCATCAAGGGCTGAGGGGGACACAGTGTTCTCTCTCGAGTAGAGGTCGGAGTAGTGTTCCACCCACCTGTCCATCTGCTGGCATTTGTCTGTGATTACTTCCCCACTGGAGGATTTGAGGGGGGCTGTCTTGCTCTGGACTGGTCCTAGTGCCTTCTTAATGCCATTGTACAATCCCCTGATGTTCCCTGTTATGGCGGCCGTCTGGATGTCCTCACTAAGCTGTGTCCAGTACTCATTGGCGCAACGCCTGGCAGTCTGCTGAGCCTTGCTCCTGGCAGCCCTGAAGATCTGCAGGTTCTTCTCGTTGGCTGACCGCTTGTACTTGGCTAGGGCGGCGCGCTTGGCTTTGATGACGGGAGTCATCTCGGTCGACTTGGCCTCAAACCAGTCGTGTGTCTTTGAGGTCTTCTTCCCAAAGCTAGCCAAGGCTGTGCGGTGCATGGTGTCCCGCAGAGTTTCACACTTCTCTGTTGCAGTGTCCCCAGGATGCGAGGTGCCAAGTTCTCTCTCAAAAACCTCTGCAAACTGTTGCACGAGGTCTGAATGGGGCATCTTGCTCCAATCAATGCTGAAAATGGGCGCAGCGGTAGAGTTGCTGCCTTACAGCGAATGCAGCGTCGGAGACTCAGGTTCAATCCTGACTACAGGTGCCGTCTGTACGGAGTTTGTACGTTCTCCCCGTGACCTGCGTGCGTTTTCTCCGAGATCTTCGGTTTCCTCCCATACTCCAAAGACGTACAGGTATGTAGGTTAATTGGCTGGGCAAATTTAAAAATTGTCCCTAGGGTGTAGGATAGTGTTAATGTGCGGGGATCGCTGGGCGGCACGGACCTGGTGGGCCGAAGGGCCTGTTCCCGCGCTGTATCTCTAAATCTAAATCTAAATCTAAAAAAATTAGACAGCTGAAATTGCTAAGCATTTCCAGCGATTTAGCTTTATACATTATGCATTCCAATTATTCTTCTGTGAAATATTATTACATTCCATTACATGATTATGCAAAGGACAATAATGCATCTCATGATTACATATTTTAAATGAATTGTAAACTAGATGCTAGAAAAGTCCTAAAATGTGAAAGTCACTATGCAATGAAATAATTCGTAATGGTGAGAACTGTACTGTTGGTTTCAACGCAAAAACAGATAATTTTGTGACATCCAAAGTTTGAAAACAATTTGTGCATGGGGTGATAAAACTCTGCGGGTGTTTCTTTCATCTGTTAAGTATTTCCTCAGTTATTAGACATTTAACCTGAACACTCAATGTTAATAGGTATGCCTGGAAGCAGAAGTGAAACAGCAACATCTACACAAACTCCAACATCAATCCAAACCGAATATTGTAATCCAACTAATTTACTAATGGTGAGTTGCATTATCAGTTATAAAAATAAATATGAAAGAAATGTGAATGATAAAATATTCTATCTTCCATCTAGACAACATTAAGCAAAGGATCATACTTTAACTAAGTACAAATAACTGCATAAAACTAATTGAAGACAGACTTTCCCTGAAATCAGCAGAGTTTACTATGTGTTGGATATGAACTTATTCAATGACTTAAAATATTTAATGTAGTTAATATCTTAAAATTGGTATCTGTCAAAGCTTCCCTCAACTTTCTTTAGATTTTCAAACTCAGTTTAACTCTTCTTCCCACTTCCATGCCAAAGTGTATGTCCTCAGTCATTCCCATTGCTGCATAGAGACCAAATACAAAATGGATGAACCACATCTCATATTCTGCTTAGGTAAATTACAACCCAACAGTATAAACACTGAATTTGCCAACTTCAGGTATCCAACCCCCTTTTAGTGTATAAAACACAAAGTGTGGCATAATTCAGTTCAACGGGCATCTCTGGAGGACGTGACTAGGCAAAGTTTTGGATCAGGACCTTTCTTCAGACTGATGTCATGGGAGGGAGAAAGAGGTGGGGTGGACAAAGCCTGGCTAATAATAAGTGGATTACAGTATAATTTTGATCAGCTAGGCAATTAGGCCAAGGAATGGAAAATTGAGTTTAGTTCAGATGAGTGTTGTGGCATTTTGGGAAGTCAGACCAGAGCACAGTGTGTATTGGGGCCTTGATGAGCATTGTGGAGCAGAATGATTTATTACATACAGTGCCCTCCCTCCATAATGTTTGGGACAAAGACCCATCATTTATTTATATGCCTCTGTACTCCACAATTTGAGATTAATAGAAAAAAAACATGTGGCTAAAGTGTACATTGTCAGATTTTAACAAAGGTCATTTTTATACATTTTGGTTTCACCATGTCGAAATTACAGCAGTGTTTTTTATAGTCCCCCCATTTCAGAGCACTATAATGTTTGGGACACAACAATGTCAAGTAAATGAAAGTAGTCATGTTTAGTATTTTGTTGCATATCCTTTGCATGCAATGACTGCTTGAAGTCTGTGATTCATGAACATCACCAGTTGCTGGGTGTCTTCTCTGGTGATGCTCTGCCAGGCCTATATTGCAGCCATCTTTAGCTTATGCTTGTTTTAGGGGCTAGTCCCCTTCAGTTTTCTCTTTAGCATATAATAGGCATGCTCAATTGGGTTCAGATCGGGTGGTTGACTTGGCCACTCAAGAATTGGCCATTTTTTAGCTTTGAAAAACTCCTTTGTTGCTTTAGCAGTATGTTTGGGATCATTGTCTTGCTGCAGAATGAACCGCCGGCCAATGAGTTTTGAGGCATTTGTTTGAACTTGAGCAGATAGGCTGTGTCTACACACTTCAGAATTCATTATGCTATTACCATCGGCAGTTGTATCATCAATGAAGATAAGTGAGCCAGTACCTTCAGCAGCCATACATGCCCAGGCCATAACACCCCCACCAACGTGTTTCACAAAAGAGGTGGTATGCTTTAGATCTTGGGCAGTTCCTTCTCTCCTCCATACCTTGCTCTAGCCAACACTCTGGTATAAGTTAATCTTTGTCTCATCTGTGCAAGACCTTTTTCCAGAACTGTGGTTGCTCTTTTAAGTACTTCTTGGCAAACTGTAACCTGGCCATCCTATTTTTGCGGCTAACCAGTGGTTTGCATCTTGCAGTGTAGCCTCGGTATTTCTGTTCATGCTGTCTTCTGCGGACAGTGGTCATTGACAAATCCACACCTGACTCCTGAAGGGTGTTTCTGATCTGTCGGACAGGTGTTTGGGGATTTTTATTTATTATAGAGAATTCTTCCGTCATCAGCTGTGGAGGTCTTCCTTGGCCTGCCAGTCCCTTTGCGGTTAGTAAGCTCACCAGTGCTCTCTTTCTTCTTAATGATGTTCCAAACAGTTGAGTTTGGGAAGCCTAAGGTTGGCTGATGTCTCTAACAGTTCTTGTTTCTCAGTCTCATAATGGCTTCTTTGACTTTCATTGGTACAACCTTTGTTCTCATGTTGATAATCAGTAATACAAGTTGTCAAAGGCGACGGAAAGACTGGAGGAAAGACGAGGTGCTGAGAGCTCTCTTATGCCTGCATTAAGGGGGCATTTAAACACACCTGAGCAATTACAAACACCTGTGAAACCATGTGTCCCAAACATTATGGTGCCCTGAAATGGGGGGGACGATGTATAAACACAGCTGTAATTTCTACATGGTGAAACCAAAATGTATAAAAATGGCCTTTAATAAAATCTGACAATGTGCACTTTAACCACATGTGATTTTTTTCTATTACAAATCTCAAATTGTGGAGTACAGAGGCAAATAAATAAATGATGGGTCTTTGCCTCAAACATTATTGAGGGCACTGTAGAAACATAGAAAATAGGTGCAGGAGGAGGCCATTTGGCCCTTCGAGCCAGCACAGCCATTCATTGTGATCATGGCTGATCATCCACAATCAGTAACCCGGACCTGCCTTCTCCCCATATCCCTTGAGCTAGCCCCTAGAGCTCTATCTAACTCTCTTTTAAATTCATCCAGTGAATTGGCCTCTACTGCCTTCTGTGGCAGAGAATTCCACAAATTCACAACTCTCTGGGTGAATAATTTTTTTCTCGTCTCAGTTTTAAATGGCCTCCCCTTTATTCTTCGACTCTGGCCCCTGGTTCTGGACTCCCCCAACATTGGGAACATTTATCCTGCATCTAGCTTGTCCAGTCCTTTTATAATTTTATACCTTTCTATAAGATCCTCTCTCATCCTTCTAAATTCCAGTGAATACAAGCCTAGTCTTTTCAATCTTTCTTCATATGACAGTTCCGCCATCCCAGGGATCAATCTCGTGAACCTCTGTTGCGCTGCCTCAATAGCAAGGATGTCCTTCCTCAAATTAGGAGACCAAAACTGCACACAATACTCCAGATGTGGTCTCATCAGGGCCCTGTACAACTGCAGAAGGACCTCTTTACTCCTATACTCAAATCCTCTCTTTATGAAGGCCAACATGCCATTAGCTTTCTTCACTGCCTGCTGTACCTGCATGTTTACTTTAATTGACTGGTGTACAAGGACACCCAGGTCTCGTTGCGCTTCCCTTTTTCCTAATCTGACACCATTGAGATAATAATCTGCCTCCTTGTTTTTGCCGCCAAAGTGGATAACCTCACATTTATCTACATTATACTGCATCTGCCATGCATCTGCCCACTCACTCAACCTGTCGAAGTCACCCTGCAGCCTCCTAGCATCTTTTTCGCAATTCGCACTGCCACCCAGTTTTGTGTCATCTGCAAATTTGCTGGTGTTACTTTTAATTCCATCATCCAAATCATTAATATATATTGTAAATAGTTGTGACCCCAGCACCGAGCCTTGTGGCACTCCACTCGTCACTGCCTACCATTCTGAAAGGGACCCATTTATTATAGACAATAGACAATCGGTGCAGGAATAGGCCATTCTGCCCTTCGAGCCAGCAGCACCATTAAATGTGATCATGGCTGATCATTCTCAATCTGTACCCCATTCCTGCCTTCTCCCCATACTCCCTGACTCCGCTATCCTTAATAGCTCTATCTAGCTCTCTCTTGAATGTATTCAGAGATTGGCCTCCACTGCCTTCTGAGGCAGAGAATTCCACAGATTTACAACTCTCTGACTGAAAACGTTTTTCCTCATCTCCGTTCTAAATGGCCTACCCCTTATTCCTCCTCTTTGTTTCCTGTCTGCCAACCAATTCTCTATCTATGGCAATACACTACCCCCAACACCATGTGCTCTAATTTTGCCCACTAATCTCCTGTGTGGGACCTTATCAAAGGCTTTCTGAAAGTCTAGATACACTACATCCACTGGCTCTCCTTCATCCATTTTACTTGTCACATCCTCAAAAAATTCCAGATGATTAGTCCAGCACGATTTCCCCTTCATAAATCCATGCCTACTTGGACCAATCCTTTTATTGCTATCCAAATGTGCTGTTATTACTTCTTTAATAATTGACTCCAGCATCTTCTCCACCACCGATGTCAGGCTAACTGGTCGAAAATTCCCTGTTTTCTCTCTTGCTCCTTTCTTGAAAAGTGGGATAACATTAGCTACCCACCAATCCACAGGAACTGATCCTGAATCTATTGAACATTTGAAAATGATCACCAATGTGTCCACGATTTCTAGAGCCACCTCCTTGAGTACCCTGGGATGCAGACCATCAGGCCCTGGGGATTTATCAGCCTTCAGTCCCATCAGTCTACCCAATACTATTTCTTGCCTAATGCAAATTTCTTTCATTTCCTCTGTCTCCCTAGATCCTCTGTCCTCTCGTACATCTGGGAGATTGTTTGTGTCTTCCTTAGTGAAGACATAACCAAAGTACCTGTTCACCTTTTCTGCCATTTCCTTGTTCCCCATAACTATTTCACCTGTTTCTGCCTTCAAGGGACACACATTTGTGTTTACTAATCTTTTTCCCTTAACATACCTAAAGATGCTTTTACTGTCCATCTTTATATTCTTGCCCAGCTTACCCTCATACTTCAACTTTTCACCCCGAATTGACCCTTTTTATTACCTTCTGTTTCCTTTGAAAGTTGCCCAATCCTCTGGCGTCCAGCTACTCTGTGCTATGTTATACATCTTTTCTTTTAGTTTTATTCCATCCCTAACTTCCCTTGTCAGCCACGGTTGCCTCTTGCTCCCTTTAGAATCTTTCTTTGGAATGAAATGATCCTGCATCTTCTGGATTATGCTCAGAAATTCCTACCATTGCTATTCCACTGTCATTCCTACTAGGATCCTTTTCCAGTCGACCTTGGCCAGCTCCTCTCTCATGCCTTCATAGTCCCTTTGTTCAACTGCAATACTGACACTTCTGACACAACCCCTCTCAAATTGCAGATTAAAACTAATCATATTATGGTCACTACCTCCTAGCGGTTCCTGTACCTTATGTTCCCTTATTAAATCTGGTTCATTGAACAACACTAAATCCAGAATTGCCTTTTCTCTGGTAGGCTCCAGTACAAGCTGCTCTAAGAATCAATCTCGGAGGCACTCTACAAACTCTCTTTCTTGGGGTCCAGAACCAACCTGATTTTCCCAGTCTACCTGCATATTGAAATCTCCCATAACCACAGTGGCTTTACCTTTGTTACATGCCAATTTTAACCCCTGCTACAACTTACACCCTCTATCCAGGCTACTGTTTGGGGGCCCGTAGATAACTCCCATTAGTGTCTACTTCCCTTTACAATTCCTCAATTCTATCCACAGCGACTCCACATCATCAGTCCCTATGTCACCCCTCGCAAGGGACTGAATTTAATCCCTCACCAACAGAGCTACCCCACCTTGTCTGCCCACCTGCCTGTCCTTTCTGTAGGACAGGAAACTCTGAATATTCAGTTCCCAGTCCCGATCATCTTGCATTCATGTCTCCGTAATCCCCACAATGTTGGTATAATTGCATAGTTTTAAGTTGAGAAGGGAAAGATTTAATAGGAACCTAAGCAGTAACTTTTTCACACATGTGGTCAGTGTATGGAGAGAGCTACCAAATGAAGTAGTTGAGGCAGGTACAATCTTTAAAAAATATACATTTGGAAAGGTACATGGATCGGAAAAGTTTAGAGGGATGTGGGCCAGGCACAGGCAATTGGTACTAACTTAGGATGGGGCATCTTTGTTGGTATGGATCAATTGGGCCAAAGGACTTGTTTCCATTCTGCATGGGTCTGTGACCCAACATAGTTTCCTTTTAAGTTAGCGTTGCAAATAGATTTTATGGTGAAGAAGGCTTTTGGCACTCTGACCATCATCAGTCAGGGAATTAAGTGCAGAAGTTTAAATGTTATGTTACTGTTCTACAAGACATGGGTGAGGCCACACATGCAGTATTGTGTTCTGTTTTGGTCACCTTGCTCTAAGAAAGATGCCATTAAGCTAGAAAAGGTGCAGATATGGGTAAATGAGACTAACTCAGATCGGGCATCTTGGCATCAGGATAAGGCCTGTTTCAGGCTGTATGACTCTCTGATTCTATGGATAGGTGCTTTACAAGAATGATTCCAGGAATGAGTGGGTTAGCATATGATGAGCGTTTGACAGCACTGTGCCTCTACTCCCTGGAGTTTAGAAGGTTTAGGGGGGACATCATTGAAACTTACAGAATAATGAAAGGCATCGATAGACTGGATGTGGAAAGGGTGTTTCCACTGGTGGGAGAGTCTAGGACCAGAGGTCATAGCCTCAGAATTGAAGGGCACTCCTTTAGAAAGGTGAGGAGGAACTTCTTTAGTCAGAGGGTAATTAATCTGTGGAACTCATTGCCGCAAAGGGCTGTGGATGCCAACTCAGTGGATATTTTTAAGGCAGAGATAGACAAATTCTTGATTAGAATGGGTGTCAAGGGTTGTGGGGAGAAGGCAGGAAAATGGGATTAAGAGGCAGAGATCAGCCATGATTGAATGACGGTGTAGACCCGAAGGGCTGAATGGCCTCATTCTACTCCCATAACTTGTGAACTTGTGGATAAGATCCGATCTTCCCAGATTATGCTCCACCTGCCAACTTCTTGCCTATTCACAACCTATCTATATTATTTTGCAGGCTCTTTGTTTCTTCCTGATAATATGCTAATCCACCTATAATCAGCAAATTTGGTTATTTGGTCTCTTCATCGAATCTATTAATATAGATTGTAAATAATTGAGACTGCAGCACTAATCCTTAAAGTACCCCACTAGATTAGCCCATGTTTGGCCCATCTCCACTCTCCAATCCATGTACCTGCTCAAATGTCTTTTAAATTTCGTTATTGTCCTTGCCTCAACTTCTTCCTCTGGCAGCTCATTCCAAAAACTCACCACCTTGTGTGAAAACATTGCACTCAGTTCCTATTAAATCTTTCCCTCACTTAAATCTATGCCCTCTAGTTCTTGATTACCCTATGCAGTGGGGCAGTGGTAGAGTTACTGCCTTACAGCGCCAGAGACTCGGGTTCGATCCTGACCACGGTTGCTTGTCTGTACAGGGTTTGAACGTTCTCGTGATCTGCGTGGCTTTTCTCCGAGACCTTCGGTTTCCTCCCACACGCCAAAGACATACAGGTTTGTAGGTTAATTGGCTTGGTATAATTGTAAATTGTCCCTAGTGTGTGTAGGATGGTGTTAGTGTGCGGGGATAGCTGGTCGATGCGGACTCAGTGGATCAAAGAGTCTGTTTTCCGTACTGTATCTCTAAACCAAACTACCCTGGGAAAGACATGACCTGCATTCACCCTATCTATTCCTCTCATTATACACCTCTATAAGATCACCCCTCAACCTTCTGGGCTCCAAGAAATAAAGTTCTAGTCTACCCAACCACTCTCTATAGTTCAGACCCTCAAGTCCTGGTAACATCCTCATAAACCTCTGCACCCTTTACAGTTTAATGGCCTCCTTCCTGTAGCAGGGTGTCTAGAACGGAAAACAGTACTCCAAATGTGGCCTCATCATTGACGTATAACAGTAAGATAATTTGTCCGGGTATAAAAGTTAGTGCAATAAGGTCACTATACCAAAAGCTGTCTTTACCACCCTATCTTTTGCCACTTTCAGGGAACTATGTGAACTGTGGATGTGGAGAGGATGTTTCTACTAGTGTAAGAGTCTAGGATTAGAGGTCGTAGCCTCAGAATTAAAGGACGTTCCTTTTTGAAGGAGATGAGAAGGAATTTAATTCGTCGAAGGGTCTTGAATCTGTGGAATTCTTTGCCACAGAAGGATGTGCAGGCCAAATCAATGGATATTTTTAATGTAGTGGCAGATAGATTCTTCATTCATAAGGGTGTCAGGGGTTATGGGGAGAAGGTAGAAGAATGAGCAATGAGCGAGAGATAGATCAGCCATGATTGTATGATAGAGCAGACTTGATGTAGATTTGCAGACTTGATGTTGATGTAATTTTGTCAAATTTCAGTCTGATAATGCTGTGTTGTGTAAAGAGGCGTTTCACGATGTTAAGATGCTTTGTAAGTGCAAGTTGATTTTTCTGATGCTAATAATTCATCACAATCAACTTTGCAAGATTGAGATCAACAGATTTTTTTATTAGGTAAGGGATTGAAAACAAGGGATGCAATGCTGGTGAGACTGCATTTGGAATATTTGTACGAAGTTTTGGGCCACATTTTGGAGGAAGGATGAGTTGGCATTGGAGAGGTTCCCGAGGAGGTTTGCAAGATTGATCCAAGGGTTGGGTGCTTGATGGCATATTTGCAGTAAATTAAGTGAACTAAACACACCAGACACATGAAGCTTTGAAGCCAAGCAACAGATTGGAAACTGCTAGCTGCACATGGCAATATGGCCACAAAGATGGCAGCAAAATTCAAGATAATCTTTGCCCAGTTAATTGGCCCCTTTATTAGGATGCAATGTGATGCCTACAACCATTTCAGGATATATCTATGTTCTCTCACAAAATGTTCACTACATTATTAGCCTGTATCAATTGAGAGAGAGAGGTCATTCATTATAAATATTTTTATTTCATCTTTAATTTTTAACAAGTGTTTGGAAGCTTGTAATTTATTTAACCCAATCTATCTTTTGTAAATAAAACTGAAGCTTGAAATTTATTGTTGTTTCCTTTTTGGAAGATATTGCATTTGTACAATTGATATGTACGTTTTTTTTCCAGAAACATCCATCTAAACAACTCGCCATTACATGCAAAATCCTCGAGAAGGCAATGGATAGCATAGCTGCAGCTCGCTCGTTGGCTGCTTCACCAGATGAAAGTTTCTTGATTGACAATAACCTTTTAAAGGTAAAAAACAATCACTTATTGAACTCAAATGATTAACTTTTTGGACAAATCAGTTTTGTACTTGTAAGATGGGACTCCAAAGATTGCAAGATGCACTGGCTGTGTTCAAAACTATTGAAGTTACCATTGATTGAACTCAATTAAAGATAAAGTTTAATAGTTGATTTTAAACATTTTCACCTGCTGGAAGCAGTATGCTAGATAGTTAAAATGGCCTCTTGAATCCACCAATGCTGATCTTGTTTCTTTCATGCAGTTTGCAAATCAGGAAGGCAGTAATCCTTATGTAGAGTTGGAGATGGGATTTTGAAGACATCTTTTTGTGCAACAGCCATTGTGGTGTACCACTGTTCTTTCTAGGGATTCTGCCGGGAAGTCAAGGACAGTCTAAAAGAGAATATTGAAAAATAAAATTGCTACATTTACCTCTTATTTCTTAATTTTACTGCAATGTAACATTTATTTTGCTTTGGTTTCTGCAACAGGAACTTATTCAGCAGCCAACTGGTAAATTGGATACAGATAAATCCGATGAATTACAAAAAAAAGATCCTTCTCAAAAAGGAACTACCCAAGGTCTTATCATGGATTTACATCTGGAGATTTTTCAGGTTTATTACAGAGTGGCATTTAAACTTCTCAGGATAAATCTTGGTTAGTTATTATTGTTCTGATTCCTCTGTAAAGTAAGAAATTTAGTAGAGCATTATAATATTAAGTTGATTTTGTAAAATTTTAAGTTATACCTAAGATAACATTTTTCTGAAAATATTTTTTGTGAAACTATGAATCTCTTAACGATATAAGGAATAAAGATTCTAAGGGGAGTAAGAGGCGACCGTGGTTGATAAGGGAAGTCAAGGACTATAAAAATAAAAGAGCAAAGATGAGCGGGAAGCCAGAGGGTTAGGACTCTTTTAAAGAGCAACAGAAGATAACTAAAAAGGCAATAAAGGGAGAAAAGATGAGGTACAAAGGTAAGCTAGCCAAGAATATAAAGGAGGATAGTAAAAGCTTATTTTAGGTATGTGAGGAGGAAAAAAATAATTAAGACAAATGTGGCTCCCTTGAAGACAGAAGCAGGTGAATTTATTATGGGGCACAAGGAAATGGCAGACGAGTTGAACAGGTACTTTAGATCTGTCTTCACTAAGGAAGACACAAACAATCTCCCAGATGTACGAGTGGACAGAGGTCCTAGGATGACAGAGGAACTGAAGGAAATTCACATTAAGCAGGAAATGGTGTTGGGTAGACTGATGGGACTGAAGGCTGATAAATCCCCAGGGCCTGATAGTCTGCATCCCAGGGTACTTATGAAGTGGCTCTAGAAATCGTGGATGCATTGGTGATCATTTTCCAATGTTCTGTAGATTCAGGATCAGTTCCCGTGGATTGGAGGGTAGCTAATGTTATCCCACTTTTAAGAAAGGAGGGAGAGATAAAATGGGAAATTATAGACCAGTTAGCTGTTGTACTTCGTGGTCCGGTACCTGTTGTACCTTTAGTGACTCTAGAAGGACCACAAGTACACGTGTATAAAAGGTTACATTGCTGGAGCTCAACTCCAGGCTGTTTATTCCGTGGCCACCTGCCTCCAGAGTGACCGCCTAATCACACCCATCACTTATATACACAGCCATACAAAGTAGTTCTTGGATACACAAAGTAGTCCCAGCAATATCACAACATCCCCCTTGTCTTATATATTACAACATCCCCCTTGTCTTATATAAAATTGGTTTCTTTACCATTCGAGGGCTAAAATATATTTAACAAACAAAACCAAAACACCATTGCTTTTTGCAAACAAAACCAATAACACAACTAAACACAATTAAACACAATTGCTTTTTTCGCCATCATGATGGTCACTCCTCTGCGGAATTTCACTCATCGCCGGGTGGTTACTCATCTCCGGGTGGTCACTCATCTCCGGGTGGTCACTCACTCCGTGTGGTCACTCACTCCGTGTGGTCACTCCACAGATATATACATTTATACAAAAGCATCAAATATAATACATTAAGCTTTCAGTACACAGATCACTACACAGGTCATTAAACACAAAATATTCATTTTGTTCCATATCTTCCCCTCAAGAAGACGTGCTGTGTAGATCAAACGTAGTGTAGGCTCTAGATGCTCCACCACCATAATTTGCCTGCCACTGCTGGCCTCCCACTGCTGGGCTGGCACTGCTGGGCTCCCACTGCTGGACTGGCACTGCTGGGCTCCCACTGCTGGGCTCCCACTGCTGGGCTCCCACTGCTGGGCTGGCACTGCTGGGCTCCCACTGCTGGGCTGGCACTGCTGGACTCCCACTGCTGGGCTCCCACTGCTGGGTTGGCACTGCTGGGCTGGCACTGCTGGGCTCCCACTGCTGGGTTGGCACTGCTGGGCTCTCACTGCTGGGCTGGCACTGCTGGGCTCCCACTGCTGGGTTGGCACTGCTGGGCTCCCACTGCTGGGTTGGCACTGCTGGGCTCCCACTGCTGGGTTGGCACTGCTGGGCTCTCACTGCTGGGCTCCCACTACTGGAATCGCGGTGCGATCGCGCCTCCGCTGCAGTGCGCACTGGCCCCGCCCACAGGTGCTCCCCGGCAGCTGCCGTTCAACTTTTCGAACGCGCTGCCGCTGGCCCCGCCCACAAGTGCTCCCCGGCTCCGCCCACAGGTGCTCCCCGGCCCCGCCCACAGGTGCTCCCCGGCTCCGCCCACAGGTGCTCCCCGGCCCCGCCCACAGGTGCTCCCGGCAGCTGCCGCGCAATTCCAACGTGCTGCCGCTGCCTCGGGCCCAGGGCCGTCCCGACTCTACAGTCGACGCGCCTGGGTAAGTATTTAGTGCCTCGGCCTTACCGGCCGCCGCACCTCCGCGGGTGGTCGGTCCCTCTGGTCGCCGACCCCCTCCGGTCGCCGCACACCTCCGTGGGTGTCGGTCTCCTCCGGGGCTCTCCCGGTCGCCGCACACCTCCGTGGGTGTCAGCCTCCCCCGGTCGCCGCACACCTCCGTGGGTGTCGGTCTTACCGGTCGCCGCACACCTCCGTGGGTGTCGGTCTTCCCCGGTCACCGCACACCTCCGTGGGTGTCGGGTCTCCCGGTCTTTCCGGTCACCGCACACCTCCGTGGGTGTCGGGTCTCCCGGTCGCCGCACACCTCCGTGGGTGTCAGCCTCCCCCGAGGCTCTCCCGGTCGCCGCACACCTCCGTGGGTGTCGGTCTCCTCCGGGGCTCTCCCGGTCGCCGCACACCTCCATGGGTGTCGGTCTTCCCCGGTCACCGCACACCTCCGTGGGTGTCGGGTCTCCCGGTCTCCTCCGGTTGCCGCACACCTCCATGGGTGTCGGTCTTCCCCGGTCACCGCACATCTCCGTGTGTGTCGGGTCTCCCGGTCTTCCCCGGTCACCGCACATCTCCGTGTGTGTCGGATCTCCCGGTCTTCCCCTGTTGCCGCACACCTCCGTGGGTGTCGGTCTTCCCCGGTCACCGCACATCTCCGTGTGTGTCGGGTCTCCCGGTCTTCCCCTGTTGCCGCACACCTCCATGGGTGTCGGTCTTCCCCGGTCACCGCACATCTCCGTGTGTATCGGGTCTCCCGGTCTTCCCCGGTCACTGCACATCTCCGTGTGTGTCGGCTCTCCCGGTCTCTCCCCCGCGAAACAGTCGCAGGCTTCTAATCTCGGCCTACACAGGTGCTGGGGTGCGACGTGGGCCTACACGCACCGCCCTCAGCAGCTTGCAGCGTCATGTCGGCAACTCGGCGCCGACTACCGAGCAGCTAACTATACCAACTCACACTGGCTCTGTCGGGATGCACTCCAAACGTCCCGTACTGAGCTGGAAACTTTTCTTTTGTTTCGTTTCCCTTCAGGTCTTTTTTTTTTCTTCTTTTTCTTCTTTTTAACCTTTTCTGCTCGGGCATGCTTCATTCTCTCCCTAGGCGAAACACCAAACCGCTGCCACCATGTTGTACTTCGTGGTCCGGTACCTGTTGTACCTTTAGTGACTCTGGAAGGACCACAAGTACACGTGTATAAAAGGTTACATTGCTGCAGCTCAACTCCAGGCTGTTTATTCCGTGGCCACCTGCATCCAGAGTGACCGCCTAATCACACCCATCACTTATATACACAGCCATACAAAGTAGTTCTTGGATACACAAAGTAGTCCCAGCAATATCACAACATTAGCCTGACATCAGTGGTGGGGAAGATGCTGGAGTCAATTATAAAAGAAGAAATTGCGGAACATTTGGATAGCAGTAACAGGATCGTTCCGAGTCAGCATGGATTTACGAAGGGGAAATCATGTTTGACTAATCTTGTGGATGTTTTTGAGGATGTAACTGGGAAAATGGACAAGGGAGAGCCAGTGGATGTAGTGTACCTTGACTTTCAGAAAGCTTTTGATCAGGTTCCACATAGGAGATTAGTGGGCAAAATTAGAGCACATGGTATTTGGGGTAGGGTACTGACATGGATAGAAAATTGGTTTGCAGACAGGAAACAAAGAGTAGGGATCAAAGGGTCCCTTTCAGAATGGCAGGCAGTGACTAGTGGGGTACCGCAAGGCTCGGTACTGGGACCGCAGCTATTTACAATATACATTAATGACTTAGATGAAGGGATTAAAAGCAACATTAGCAAATTTGCAGATGACACAAAGCTGGGTGGCAGTGTGAACTGTGAGGAGGATGCTATGAGGTTGCAGGGTGACTTGGACAGGTTGTGTGAGTGGGCAGATGCATGGCAGATGCAGTTTAATTTGGAGAAATGTGAGGTTATCCACTTTAGTGGTAAGAACAGGAAGACAGATTATTATCTGAATGGTGTCAAGTTAGGAAAAGGGGAAGTATAAAGAGATCTGGGTGTCCTTGTTCATCAGTCACTGAAAGTAAGCATGCAGGTACAGCAGGCAGTGAAGAAAGCAAATGGCATGTTGGCCTTCATGAGAAGAGGAGTTGAGTATAGGAGCAAAGAGGTCCTACTGCAGTTGTACAGGGCCCTAGTGAGACCACACCTGGAGTACTGTATGCAGTTTTGGTCTCCAAATTTGAGGAAGGACATTCTTGCTATTGAGGGAGTGCAGCGTAGGTTCACTAGGTTAATTCCTGGAATGGCGGGACTGTCGTCTGTTGAAAGACTCGAGCGACTGAGCTTGTATACACTGGAATTTAGAAGGATGAGAGGGGATCTTATTGAAACATATAAGATTATTAAGGGATTGGACACGCTAGAGGCAGGAAACATGTTCCCAATGTTGGCGGAATCCAGAACTAGGGGCCACAGTTTAAGAATAAGGGGTAGGCCATATAGAACGGAGATGATGAAAAACTTATTCACTCAGAAAGTTGTAAATCTGTGGAATTATCTGCCTCAGAAGGCAGTGGAGGCAGAGTGCTTTCAAGAGAGAGTTAGGTGGAGCTCTTAATGATAGCGGAGTCAGGGGGTATGGGGAGAGGGCAGGAACGGGGTGCGGATTGAGGATGATCAGGCATGATCACATTGAGTGGCGTTGCTGGCTCGAAGGGCCGAATGGCGTACTCCTGCACCTATTGTCTATTGTCCATAAGCAGATCTTATATTTGTTGGTTAAATGGGTTTTGTTAGGTCAAAAAAGGCCATGGAAGTGTTCTGACACCCACTGCATTGCGTGGAGTGGCACAGGGGTGGAACCCAGAGTAGCAGATCAACAAATGGTAGGATTGATGGGGTTTGAAGTTTTGACCAATTTGTTTGAAATGGAGGACAGGCAGTGAATGAACATGGTGAAAGAACTTGAGGACGGCACAGTACTGTGTCTGGTAGAGCTGCTGCTTCACAGTGCCAGGTACCCGGATTTGATCCTGGCTGCGGGAGCTGTCTATGTGCAGTTTTCACATTCTGCCTATGATGACATGAGCTTCCTCCAGGTTCTCCAGTTTCCTCCCACATACCGAAGGTACAGATGTTTAGGGTAATTAGCCTGCGGATGCAAAAGTGGAATAACGGAAAACTAGTGTCAATGGGTGATTGATGTTGAGAGTAGACTTAATGGCCGAAGGATCTGTTTAGAAGGGCTAAAGGGAACCATGAAATGTCAGTGGCAAGTTGGATTGCGGAAAATCCAAACATTTTATACATACAGGGGCAGCACAGTGGCAAGAGCTAGAGTTGCTGCCTTACAGAGCTAGAGATCCAGGTTCGATCCTGACTACGGACGCTGTCTGTACAGATTAGCACATTCTCCCTGTGACTGCATGGATTTTCTCGAGGTGCTCCGGTGTCCTCCCACATTCCAAAGACGTCCAGATTTGTAGGTTAATTGACTTCTGTAAATTGTCCCTCGTGTGTAGGATAGAACCCGGTGGGCCAAAGGGCCTGTTTCCACACTGTATCTTGCAACTAAACTAAACATCATGAACAAGAGGATAACTAGAGAGAAGGTAGGAAGACTAGAGGATTAGGGAGAGTATTTATGGTTCAAGCTGGAGGACAGTCAGCCTGGCTTTGGCTGCAGCAGGTCACATCTTTTCAACTTGACTTAGTTTTTTGAGGAGATGTCACAAGTGATTGTTGAGGGTAGAGCAGTGGATGTTGTCTACACAGATTTTAGTAAGGCATATGATAAAGGTCCTCATGATAGGCTGTTCTAGAAGATTATGATGCATGGGATTCATGGTGACTTGGTCATTTGGATTCAGAACTGGCTTATTCATAAAAGACAGATAGTGATGATGAGGAATGTTGCTATTTTATATATTTTATATATATATATATATATAAATAAATAAATAAACATATATGGATAACACCAGAATTATTAGAATTACTGATAATGCCTGTCAAAGGATAGAGATGGATATAGATCAGTTACAGTGGAGAAATGGCAGATGGAGTCTAATCTGAGCAAGTGTGGGGTGTTGCACTTTAGAAGGCCAAATCTAAGGGGAAGGTATAAAATTGATAGCAAGACCTTTAACAGAAAGACACAAAATATTGGAGTAACTCACGGGACAGGCAGCATCTCGGGAGAGAAGGGATGGGCAGACCTCCCAACCCTTCTGAATTTGGCGGAAAGTTTCTGCTTTCTTATTTCATTTCCGCCATTCCGATTTCGCCTCACATTTTTCCGCAAAACACATGCCTCATCGCTCGCCTCGCCTCACCGCTGATCTCGCCTCGCCGCTGGCCTGGCCCCAAAGCGAGCCTGGCCTCGCCTGGCCTCACCGCTGTACTCGCCTCACCTCGCCGCTGTACTCGCCTCACCTCGCCGCTGGCCCGGCCCCAAAGCGAGCCTGGCCTCACCGCTGTACTCGCCTCACCTCGCCGCTGTACTCGCCTCGCCTCTGGCCCGGTCTCGCCGCTGGCCTCGCCTCGCTGCTGAGCGTGAGACCCATTGATGTTGAGAAGGGAGGGGGTTAGGGTGCGGGGGAGTGGGGCAGTGGAGTGGGAGGAGGGAGTCGGGGGGGGGGGGTAGAGGAAGGGAGGGGGAGAGTGGGGGAGGAGGAGTGGGGGAGGAGGGTGGGGGAGTGGATTTGGGGGGAAAGGGGGGAGGAGGGGTGGAGGGGAGGGATGGGGAGGAGGGGTGGAGGGGAGGGGTAGGGGGAGGGGAGGGGTGGGGGGGGAGTAGGAGGAGGAGGGGGGTGGGGGGGAGTAGGGGAGGGGTGGGGAGAGGGGGGGTGGGAGGGAGTAGGGTTGGGGGGGACATACAACCTTTGTGATTTGCTGTTGAAGACCACTGAAGCAAGTGTGTCTTCAATTAAATTAGGTATGTGCAGTTTTTTAAATGAAACTCTTTCTTCATAACTTAGTCATAAATTTTATGACCATTGTCCTTTTATTGAATACCAAGCGAATTGGGATGTGTAAGAAAAAGCAAAATAGAAAGAACAAAACAAAACAATTTTTTTGTTGTAAAAACTATTTCTGTTCAATAACCTTTCTATAATAGTAGTATATAGTCATTATAGGCCTGACATTGTTCATGTAGTCCAAGAAATACAGACTGTTGGAAATAAGTCGTTTTTCACATGTGAATGTAGCGCAACATGTACGCGCATTTGACGTGCATTCTTTTTTTTGCTGAAAAGTTGCATTACGCGCCATATTATGGATTTTTATGTAAAATTCTGAATTCTGAATTCTGGACGTCACCCATTCCTTCTGTCCAGAGATGATGCCTGTCCCGCTGAGTTATCTTGAGATTGGTCGGAGCTGACCCGGTGAGCCGAAGGGCACAGCCTCCAAATAAAAGGACGTACCTTTAGAAAGATGAGGAGAAATTTCTTGAGCCAGAGGGTGGTGAACCTGTGGAATTCATTGCCACAGACGTTGGGTATTTTTAAAGCGGAAAACTGATAGGTTCTTGATTTATAAGGGTGTCAAACATTACGGGGAGAAGGCTATGTGGTTGAGAGGGGGAAAAATACAACAGCCTGTTTGAATGGCGGAGCAGACTCGATGGGCCGAATGACTTAATTCTGCTCTTGTGTCCTTCAGGATTTTCAGTTGTGTCATTGAAAAGGAGACTATACAAATGTTTGACCACACAAACTCCGCCAGGCTATGGGGAGAGGTGGGGCATGGAGCGCACTGTATTTCTCATGCAAAGAATTGGCATGGATTTGAGTGCCATTTGGTGATTGTGATTCTGTATCAACCTTGTTTCGGGCCTTATACAACTGCTCAAGTATTGTCAGGTGGCCCACAACAGCAGAACAAATATTAGATAAAACAATCTTCTCCTCCACCTCCACATGAATCAGAGCTCTGTTCTTCACCACTTTTAGAACATAGAATAGTACAGCACAGGAACAGACACTTCAGCTCACAATGTCTGTGCCAAACATGATACCAAGAAAAACTAATCTTGTTTGCCTGCACATGATCCATACCGCTTCATTCCCTGCACATCTCTGTGCCTTTCTTAAGCCTTTCAAACACCAGTATGATCACAACCTCCATTACCACCTCTGACAGCACATTCCAGGCACCCACCATCCTCTGTGTATTTAAAAGAAAAATTTACTCACCGCATCTCCTTTAAAGTTTGCCCCTCTCACCTTAAAGCCTCTCGTCTTTGACATTTTCACCCTGAGATAAATGTTCTGACTGTCTACCCTATCTGTGCCTTACACATTTATATATACTTCTATCTGGTCTCCCCTTAACCTCTGGCATTCCAGAGGAAACAATTCAACCTTGCCTTGAGGCCTGATATCCCCTCACCCAGGCAGCATTCTGGTAAGCCTCTTCTGCACCCTCTCCAAAGCTTCCACATCTTTCTGCAAAGGGGCAACCAGAACTGCCAGCAATACTCTAAATACGGCTTAACCAAAGTCTTGGAGAACACCATTATGAATTTTTCACTATAATATTTAATGTCCCGACCAACATGCATTCGAGAGTCCTGACTCGAATTATCACCCATCCTTTCTTTTCCGGAGCAGCTGCCTGAGTTACACCAGCACTTCAGTATAAACCAGCATCTGCAGTTCCTTCCTACACATTCTCTGCATTCCAGTTTTTAGCCACCTTCAGCAAAAATTGTTCTCAAACCATTTGCGGAGCCAATTAAAGTAAAGGGAGCCAATTGAACAGGAATTCACTCTCGGCAGTCAAAGAATTCTTTATAATATAGGAGGTGGTGCAATAATGATTACACAATTAAATTGACAGGATGTGAACATTAATGGTCTGTTTTGGGGCATCAGCTTTTTGCTGTACTTATAAACATAATAAATGGTGAGATCCCTATCAAAATTTACTGAATGTACCAAATTAATTGGAATAATAAAAAGTTTGCATGGGAAACAGAAAATTGCAGAGGGTAATTGATAGATTAAGTGAGCAGCCAAAAACTGGTGGATAAATTCTATTAATCCAAATGATAAACCCGGCATGGGGGTGCTTCTGAGAACAAAGAGGAGCCATTGGGTGCAGTAATGAATTATTTGTAACTTTGTCGGCACCATATACTGTGCATTCAGAAAGTACTCCGACCCTTCACTTTTTCCACATTTTGTTACGTTACACCCTTATTTTAAAATGGATTAAATTATTTTTTTTATCATCAATCTACACATAATGCCCCAAAATGAAGAAGCGAAAACAGGTGTTTAGAAATTTTTGCAAAGTAATTAAAAAGAAATAACTGAAATATCACATTTACATAAGTATTCAGACCCTTTGCTATGACACTCAAAATTGAGCTTAGGTTCATCCTGTTTCCATTGATTATCCTTGAGATGTTTCTACAACTTGATTGGATTGCACCAGTGGTAAATTAAATTGATCAGACATGATTTGGAAAGGCACACACCTGTCTATATAAGATCCTACATTTGACAGTGATTATCAGAGCAAAAACCAAGCCATGAAGACGAAGGAATTGTCCGTAGACCTCCGAGACAGGATTGTGTCGAGACACATAACTGAGGAAGGGTATAAAATAATTTCTGCAGCATTGCAGGTCCTGAAGAGCACAGTGGTCTCTGTCACTCTTAAATGGAAGAACTTTGGAACCACCAGGACTCTTCATAGAGCTGGCCGCCTGGCCAAACTGAACAATCGGGGAGAAGGACCTTGGTCAGGGAGGTGATCAAGAACCCGATGGTCACTGACAGAGCTTCAGAGGTCCTCTGTGGAGATGGGAGAACCTTTCAGAAGGACAACTATACTCAAGCACTCCACCAATTATATCTGCAGCACTCCACCAATTAGGCCTTTGTGGGCAGACGGAAGCCACTGCTCAGTATGGAGTTTGCCAAAAGGATCTCTAAACTAAACTAAACACCAGTTAGAACCATTGTGAACTCCATTTCTTCAATGGGATATTTTGATAATCTGAATCTTGTACCTTGATACTCTTGAGACCGTTTGCCTTGATAGTTATTTTTTCTCTCATCTATCTTAATGCCATTTTTTTTGTTCTCCCCATTTTCTCTTCCCCCACCCCCCACCCCCCAATAATCTACCATTCACTACCGCTCAATTTACAATGCCCAGATCCTGGTCTCTGGCACTGTTAGGCATTTTTTCCACTTGCTGTGCCACTGTGCAATGAAGGCTAATTGTCATTCTTAATGTTATCCTTAATAAATAACATTGAGAAAGGGACAGATCTTTTGCGTGACTGAAGAGAGAAATTAAAATGGTGACAGCAGCGGAGTAAATTAATCAGTGCTGAAAATGGTGTGAGTATTCCAAATCCGCGGCAATAAGGAGAACTGGTAAATTAATGGGATAATTAATTGTTATTAGGTCATTAATGCTCTCCACTCTTTTTACTTTGCTCACCATTGAAGATTTACTGAATTCCAAAAGCAGCTGTCTGGGAAGCAGTAGCATTGCTTCACAATGTGGCTATGGCGTTATAACAGGTAAATACAAGCAGACATATGCACAATACAATAAACCCAATCAGAGATAATGTGATTATTAAAATCTCCAGAAAATAAATAAAATGAGGGAAAATCATAGTGGATAGCTTTTTTTCAATAATTCTTATTACGTAGATAACTCAGTAGTCATTTTTAATAATCTGTTCTGTTTTATTATTTTGTTGTAGCATTTGAGGAAAATAAACTACTTAGATTTTAGGTGCTTAAATAATTGTCGTTGCCATCCCTGTCACGACCCTTGGTTGCAGGTCATTAGGCCCTGAGGTTAATCTCCTTCTCCAGTGTGCACACGGTGTGGTTATTGTGTGGTGCATTAGCAGAATGTAAATACAAGACAATACAATACAATATCTTTTATTGTCATTGTACAAGTACAGCGAGATTGAGAATGTCACTTCAAATATCAAATATGCTATCAAATATATAAATAAATCACGGCGAAAATGAAAACAACAAAAGGGGGGGGAAAGAAAAAAGGGGGGAACAAGGTAAAGTGCAAAAAAAGGTTCATGCAGGGGTCAGTTGTGCCAGATGACCCTGGGGGCAGAGACAGATCATGGCGGGCTCTCAGCATGACCAATTCAAAGCAGCTATAGCTCTAGGGATAAAGCGTTTCTTAGTCTGGAGGTATGGGCGTAGAAGGCTTTGTAACGTCTGCCAGATGGAAGTAGACGGATGGTGGCATGGGTATGTGGTCTTTGTAGATGCTGGTGGCTTTCCTGAGGCAGCGTGCCTTGTAGATGTCCTCCAGGGCTGGCAGCTGTGGCCCCATGATCCTGTGCTCTGAGCTTTCCTGTCGGCTGCCGTGCAGCTGAGATACCACACATAGATGCCATATGTCAGTATGCTCTCTGTAGTGCAGTGGTAGAAGGTCATCAGTAGCTGTTGTGGCAGACTGACCCTTTTCAGCGTTCTCAAGAAAAACAGCTGTTTCTGTGGCTTTTTTGCTGAAGAACAGAAGCAGGAGCCCCTCAATTCTGTATGCAATTCACAAGATTAGGTCCAATCCCATCTTGACTCCAACATCACTTTCGTATTCTCTCCCCATAAGTTTCAATCCATTGTCGTTCAGATGTCCAGCAATGCCCAGCAAAATATTGTGGGCCATTGCTGCAATTGTAATGATGCCTAGGTCATTTGCACAAAATGGTTGTTGCTCCGCATGAGGGGAAATTTGCCTTGCCACCAAATCATATCCAGAGATTTGAGAGGGTTGCAAAAACCTATAGTTGTAGATATACTGGCGGGATCCCAGACTGAACTGTACAGTTTTCCCACAAAATTTTATGAACTGTGTAATGCGTGGACAATGGAATAATTTGTAACCTGTCTGTAAGGGGAAATAGCATTAGGCATACAAGCTTTACTCACACAAGGACATGACTGATTCAATTTCCAAAGTGCAATTTGACAAATGTAGAATTAGAAATGGTCCAGTTTGTGATCAGTCACTTTTCAATAGCAGGATGCTGAATGATCATGAAGAGAAACTGCTCTCATTGATGGTTGAGTAAAGAACTGAGATAGGTAGAATGAAGATGATTCACAAAGAAACTAAAAGTGAAATGAAGCCAACCTCTTCTAAGCAGTGAATGTTTGGAGTCAGGATTAAACAGGCAGAGATAGTAATAAAAGCAAATGCAATTTGAAGGGAGAGTAAAAATGATGAAAAAACTCCTAACATGCCAAGTTGCATCTGTGGAAAGAGAAACAAGTCTAATGTTTCAAGAAGAATATTACTGTTTATGTTTTGGATTTACAGTTTTGAAATTGTTCACAATTCAAGGCATCTGGATAAGTATATGAAAGGAAAGAACTTGCAGGACCATTGGGAGAGGGAAGGAAAGCCTGGATTTCCTTTCTAAAGACTTACTGTTGATTGAACAGGCTGAATGGTTTGTTCAATGATTTAAAGTGTTGGTTTTTATTTGTTGTCTAATCAGAAGCAGACATCATGAAGAAAGTGAAGCAGAACAAAGTGCTGAAGGCACTATTTCTAATACAAAAAGTGATGTATTTGCTTAGTAAACAAAAGGACACTGCTCTACAAAAAAGCCTCCTTGAGGTAAGGTCTGCTCAGACACAGAGTGATCTTTTTAATTTCTTGAAATCCACTGTTCTCTATAACATTCCCAATATAGATTTTTCAATGTTCCCCTTTAAAGACTTTCTTCGTTTAATCTGTTTTAATTTATTCATTGTGTAGGAAGGAACTGCCGATGCAGGTTTAAACCGAAGATAGACACAAAAAGCTGGAGTAACTCAGCGGAACAAGCAGCATCTCAGAAGGGAAGGAATGGGTGAGGTTTCAGGTCGAGACCCTTCTTCAGACTGAAGATGGGTCTCGACCCGAAACGTCACCCATTCCTTCCGTCCAGAGAAGCTGCCTGTCCCGCTGAGTTACTCCAGCTTTTTGTATCTATCTTCTCTTTAATTTATTCATTGATGAGGTGTGGGCTATTTGATATCTCATGCAAGAGGTCGTAACACGTATAAGTGTCATGTTGATGCTTTGCCACTGACCGTACAAGAGCTGGCTGCTCTTGAAAAGGAGGCGCAGTCCTCTTTCTTACAGTTTGGCTTTCTGCCCAACCATTTGTTCAAGCGCTTTTGATTGCAACATGCGCCTTAATTTAGTTCAACAAAGAAGCTGACAAGTTACTAAAGAACCGTCTCTCCATGCACCTTTTTGTATTCTAACTAGTCCAATTTCACTTCTTCACAAAGACGTTTAATATCATACCTAATATAATCTCATTTATTTATCATGCTATATACCCTTTAATACCGTCCTCACACTCCATATCCTTTAATGTCTCATCCAGTCTAATTTTACTCTCAAGGTTTAACAGGAACCTGAAGGATATATATATATATTTTGTCCAGAAGGCTACAAGGCACTAGATGGAAGATGAGGTGTTGATCCTCAGAATTACATTGGGTCTCACTGTAACATTGCAGGATACCATAAATGAAGAGATTAGAGTGGGAGTGAGATTGTGATTTAAAGTGGGAGGCATGTGAAGCTCAGTGTTATTCCTGTAGACTGAGTGCAGGTGCTCCACAAAATAATCGCCTAATGTGCATGGAATTGCTCCAGTGTGGAGCAGGGTACATTGTGAACACAGAATTCAATATCCTGGATTGGATAACGTGGATAGAATATTTTGGACTCCTGGATAGTGGGAAGATAGCAGGTAAACGTCAGGTGAGGAATTCAGAGAATCCAATGGAGGAGGCAGGTAGAGGGGAAGTATTATTGAGATTATCCTGGATATCTGTGGGCTTGCAGTAGATGGTGGGTGATTGACCTATCCCCTGAGATGGAGGCGGAAAAATCTTGAAACAGAAGGTAAGAGTCAGGAAAGAGTCATGTGATCGGAAGAACAAGGTAGAAATTGGCTGTAAAAGTGATGACGAATTTAAGTTCTGAAAATTGCAAGAAGCAACACTGATGCAGAGCTCAGTTAAGGAGAAGGAGTTGAGCAAGTGGGCTTGAGTAGAACTGAAACAAAGACTATTCCACATTTCCCACAGAAATGCAAGCAGAGCTTGAGTCTGTGTGAGTGCCCCATAGATACATCTTTCATCTGGAAGGTACTCCTGATTTTCTGTTTTAAAAAAAAAATTAGTATATTGGATTTTTTTTGCAATCAATTGCAAGCAATTTGCATGTAAGCAAATATGATCATTAGGTGTGAGACAGGATCTGTGATGGTGTCATAATGACAGAGTTTTCTAATTTGTTTGGAACTAATTTTCCAAGACACATGTGCTGACAATGCTTTAAATAATTGGATTGAAGTATTAATAGCAAAATAGAGAAATGCATTTGGACTTTCCACATGGTGCCTCTAACTATTCCACCTTAAGTTAATTGAAAACCTGGGGAATACTATTCATGTCCCTAAACAGATTGCGTGCCCAAAGATAAGGAGATATGTTCATACGTTCTCGCAGCAGAATTAGACTACTCTGCCATTCAATCATGGCTGATCTATCTTTCCCTCTCGACCCCATTCTCATGTCTTCTCGCCTTTACCCTCACACCCTTACTAATCAAGAACTTGTCGATCTCCTAGTTGGGACTCAAAGAATTCCTGAGGAAAATATTGCCAGTGAGCATCTGTATACTGCTGCTTTATTATGTTAATTTAAAGATATAATTTAAACCAAACGTCCAAAAATCATTATAAATCCTATGACGCACTAACCTGTTTATCATCATTATTCATAATTGTTTTAAATGATTTCTGAAGTCTTAAAGGAAAATACTTTCTTTTGTAGGAAATTGTGACTCTGCTAAAGAAAACAGAAGCTGAGGAGAGGAACCTATATTTGTTAAATACACAACTGGATTCTTCAGATAAAGATAATCTTGATGTTGTACCACCTCCCATGCTAGTCTCCAGAACACTTAATTCAATGACATTCAAGCCAGCGCCTTTCGTTTCATCTAAAAAGGTTGACACATTTTTAAACATTTTTTTAAGATTGTGTCCTGATTATAATATATTATTAGTTGAAAAAAGGATATCATAGAGTAATTGTGTGATTTTATAATAATTTTGATTGCATTCTAGCACCCTTTGAGTTTGATCAAAGGGGATAAAATGATTAAAAAAACATAACCATAAGCGTACTTTTTGTTACTTTAGTTATTTTAATTGTAATTCATAACTACAGAAATTAGTTACATAGTTTTGAAATAGGTGGATTAGATATCTAGGGGAGGTAGGTCACTCTGCTGTGTTCTGGAAACCTCAAACTCCATGAATCATTTATGCTTTAATGTTTTACTGTTGAATAAAAGCTGGAATAGTTTATAAGGAAGAATGACTGTAGTTGACACAACATTTTGTAATTTCAGATGACTAATTCTTGCAGTGTTCTATGGAAGTTATCATATATAGATCAGGGGTACTTGTCAGCATACTTTTAGGAGTGAAAGGATGATCTTGTTCAAATTGTAATTATTTTGAATAAATGAGACTCAATACATTTTGGTATTGGCTTACTGTTGTCACATTCCGAGATGCTGTGATAAACCTGTTTGCATTCTATCCAATCAAATCATACTCGACATGATACAATCACGCCCTACACATGGACAAAAGGTAGTGCAAAGAGAAAAGTACCAGAATGCAGAATATAATTCTGCTTCCCCAATTGTCAAAAATATTAGAAAAATTATTTGTACAAAGACTTGAAAACTTTATTGATAAACATAACATGCTAAGTGATCACCAGTATGGATTTCGAGCTAACCTCACTAGCGCTAATGGAACTAGTAGAGAATATTTCAACTGCAATTGATAATAAAGAATATACTGTGGGAGTATTTATAGATCCCAAAAAAGCATTTGATACCATAGATCGTGGTTTGGAGGAGTTACATACTCCTGGTTGAGAAGCTATCTTGAAAACAGATATCAGTATGTTCAAGTAAATAATTTTGATTCAGAACTTATGAAGGTTACCTGTGGGGTTCCGCAAGGCTCGGTGCTGGGTTCAAAGCAATTTTTACTCTATATAAATGATATTTGTAAGGTGTCAAATTTGTTACATTTAGTTATATTTGTGGATGACACAAATTTATTTTGTTCAAGAAAAAACATGCAGCAACTTTTGGACACAGTTAAAGGGGAATTGGAAACCCTAAAGAAGTGGTTTGATACTAATAAATTGTCATTAATTCTAAGTAAAACACAATTTATTGTGTTTGGAAATTGAAAAATAAATTTGGAGGTAACACTTATGATTAATGATCTAGAAATTGAAAGTGTGTATGAAAATAAATTCTAGGGAGTGATAATAGATCATAAACTCTGTTGAAAACCTCACATAAAACATATCAAATCAAAACTGTCTAAATCCATTGCAATACTGCACAAAAACTAAGGCCATCTTGAATCAAAATTCACTATTTACTTTATATTGCTCATTCATTATTCCATATATGACATACTGTGTGGAAGTATGGGGAAACACCTACAAAACTAGCACTAATTCAATCTTTATATTGCAAAAAAGAGTGATAAGAATTGTCAATAAGGCTAGTTAAAATGACTCAACCAACCCCCATTATTTATGAAATCATATGCCCTAAACTTTATGGACCTACGAGAGTTTAATACTCTACAAATAATGTTTAGAGCAAAAGAAAGAACACTTCCTGACTGTATCCAAGGTTTGTTTCCAGTAAGGGAGAGCAGGTATCCACTCAGGGGAAATTATATGTTTGAAAAAAAAGAGGGTAAGGACAAATGTGAAAAATAGATGTTAAAGGGGTCAATTTATGGAATAGTTGCAACAATGAATTAAAAGAGTAGTAATGTGTAAATTCAAGAAAACGTTTAAAAATATTATATTTGAAAGATACAAAATATGTGATTGGCACTGAGAAATGACTGACATGACAGAAATTATGGTTCTTGACTATATTTGTGTTTCTTTCTATGCCTTGTTTATCTGCTTCTGACTTATGATGCGTTTTTTAAATTATATTTTGTTAAGTATTAAGGGTAGGCACAATAAGCTTTGGCTTCTGCCTACCCTTTGTTTCGGTCAGAAAACATATGTGATTATATTGTTTTATTTTTGATACAATGATTTTGTGCTATTTAACTTTCACAACTGTATGGTCAATCTATTGTATTGTATTGACCAGAAAAATAAAAAATAAATAAAATGATGTTACAACTTTATAACGTTCCAGCTTACATAGAAACAGAAAAAGGAGGAGGCCATTCGGCCCTTCGAGCCAGCCATTCATTGTGATCATGGCTGACCATCCACAATCAGTAACCCGTGGCTGCCTTCTCCCCATCTCCCTTGATTCCACTAGCCCCTGGAGCTCCATCTAACTCTCTCTTAAATCCATCCAGTGATTTGGCTTCCACTGCCCTCTGTGGCAGAGAATTCCACACAGACCATACAAATTCACAACTCACTGGGTGAAAAAGTTCCTTCTCACCTCAGTTTTAAATGGCCTCCCCTTAATTCTAAGACTGTGGCCCCTGGTTCTGGACTCGCCCAACATTGGGAACATTTTTCCTACATCTAGCTTGTCCAGTCCTTTTATAATTTTATTTGTCTCTATAAGATCCCCTCTCATCCTTCTAAACTCCAGTGAATACAAGCCTAGTCTTTTCAATCTTTCCTCATATGACAGTCCTGCCATCCCAGGGATCAATCTCGTGAACCTATGCTGCGCTGCCTCAATTACAAGGATGTCCTTCCTCAAATTAGGAGACCAAAACTGTACACAATACTCCAGATGTGGTCTTACCAGGGCCCTATACAACTGCAGAAGAATCTCCTTACTCCTGTACAGAAATCCTCTCGTTATGAATGGCACATGCCATTAGCTTTCTTCACTGCCTGCTGTAGCTGCACGCCAAATTTCAGTGACTGGTGTACAAGGACACTTAGGTCTCGCTGCACTTCCCCCTTACCTAACCTGACACCATTGAGATAATAATCTGCGTCCTTGTTGTTGCCGCCAAAGTGGATAATCTCACATTTATCTATATTATACTGCATCTGCCACGCATCTGCCCACTCACTCAATCTGTCCAGGTCACCCTGCAACCTCCTAACATCCTCTTTGCAGTTTACACTACCACCCAGCTTTGTGTCTTCCGCAAACTTGCTAGTGTTACTTCTAATTCCTTCATCCAAATCATTAATATATATGGTAAACAGTCGCGGCCCCAACACCGAGCCTTGCGGCACTCCACTCGCCACTGCCTGCCATTCTGAAAAGGACCCATTTACTCCTACTCTTTGCTTCCTGTCTGCCAACCAATTCTCTATCCATGTCAACACCCTACCCCCAATTCCATGTGCTCTAATTTTGCTCACCAATCTCCCATGTGGGACCTTATCAAAGGAACGGGAGCAAGTCTGAGGACAAAACCTCAAGAAAGCTCTGTGAGATGGTGTTAGATAACTTAGCCGCATGCCAAACACTTTCATCCAGATTTTTATATTTTGGTATTGTTTTTTTTTTAATACAGATTTTTTATTTATTTTTAAATAACTGCTGAATTGAACATAATGGACATTGAACATTCTGAAGTGTCCTGCCTAATTATATCAAAATCCAAAACCACTGACTAGGCATTTGGGAAGATTGATGTGAATGTGATCTCGTTGTTGAAGGAATTTTTGATGCAGTGTTCTGTGCAATAGACAATAGACAATAGACAATAGACAATAGACAATAGGTGCAGGAGTAGGCCATTCAGCCCTTCGAGCCAGCACCGCCATTCAATGCGATCATGGCTGATCACTATCAATCAGTACCCCGTTCCTGCCTTCTCCCCATACCCCCTCACTCCGCTATCCTTAAGAGCTCTATCCAGCTCTCTCTTGAAAGCATCCAACGAACTGGCCTCCACTGCCTTCTGAGGCAGAGAATTCCACACCTTCACCACCCTCTGACTGAAAAAGTTCTTCCTCATCTCCGTTCTAAATGGCCTACCCCTTATTCTCAAACTGTGGCCCCTTGTTCTGGACTCCCCCAACATTGGGAACATGTTATCTGCCTCTAATGTGTCCAATCCCCTAATTATCTTATATGTTTCAATAAGATCCCCCCTCATCCTTCTAGGGTGCAATGGCCATTCAACCTTATTCAACCACATTCTTGTGCTGACTGTTTAGCACGCAACAAAATCTTTTCACTGTACCTCACTACACGTGACAATAAACTAAACTGAACTCTTTGTGAAACTCTATTATCTAGTTTTATGTTGTGGCAGTGCAATGCTATGTAGCAAGTCCAATAGCTTGGAATCACAACTTAATTATTGATTGTATGTTTACATTTCTAAGTATTGAAAGAAAACATTTTCTTTCTTTTTATTGAGGTTTGCTGGTATCAGATATTTGGTCGAAGTGCAACAGGATCAATTTTTAAAGTCAGGCTGATGGATTTACACCTTCACGGTACAGGACGAGAGGTACATAGCAAAAGCATGGGTGATCATGCTATGCCCGCGAGTCATGCAATTTCCACTTATTCATTTTTATTATCCTTTTTGATGATCTATATTTTATTTGCTAAATTGTGTGAAACAATATAGTGTTAAATATTGCAAAATACATTTTCCTTTTATCAAAAGGTGCCCGCCTCTGAAGAGTGTTTACTGGAGGTAAAAGGCCTCAAACCTAATGAATACTACATTTTTGCTGTCGCTGGTTATTCAAAAGATGGAAAAATCATTGGGAAAGGAATCGGAGAGACCACTAAGCCAATTCTAGCATATCATCCACTTCCCCTTTTTACCACATGGTCCCACCTTTGCAAGGTAAAACTTCTCTCTTAGCCGAATGCGGGTGACTTTCTTTAGTATTATTATTATTATAGATAAATGGTAACATTATAGCACTTCACTTTAGCCCTCTCTCTAATATTTCATTGCTATTGAAGTTATTTGGGGTCATAAGTGATAAGAGCATAATAAGGCCATTTGGCCTATCAAGTCTACTCTGCCATTCAATCATGGCTGATCTATCTCTCCCTCCTAACCCCATTCTCTTGCCTTCTCCCCATAACCATTGATAGCCATACTAATCAAAAATCTATCTATCTCTGCCTTCAAACTGTCCATTGACGGCCTCCACAGGGATGGAGGAGGTGAATTGAACAATGGTCTGCTAATCACGATCAATTATTTTGTACTATTGCACAATATCAAAATATATTTGAATAAAATTATTGCCTGATCACGGAAATAGGCCCTTTGGTCCACCTAGTCCATGTAAAACCATCAAGTAACCATCTAATGGCAAGAATGCCATTTACTTCTACTCGGTCCACAGCTTTGAATGCCTTGCTGATTCAGGCGCTTAATTAAATATTGTGAGAGTACTTGCCTCCACCACTCGGTGTGTTCCAGATTCCAACCATTCTCTGCTTCCTCCTCCGACCCCCTTTAAATCTCACAGCATCTACGGCTGCGACTCGCCTTAGGCTCGGCCCGCTGCAGATCGTCCGGCGTGGCCTGCAACCACAACAACCTGACCGCGGGAGAGGACAGCAGGAGAAGGGAAAAGACATTGTGGCCTTCCATCACAGTGAGGAGAGGACTGGAGGAGACTCACTGTGATGGATGTTTTCTTAATGGATGTTTCTTTTGTGTGTTTTGGGAGTTGTGTAATTTTAATGCCTATTTTGATGCTTTTGTTGTTGGACTGTGGGTGACTGAATTTTGTCCAATTTGGATGACAATAAAGCTATCTTGAATCTTGAATCTCTTGAATCTTGAACATAGTTTTAGACATCCAAAGAAGCTTTTTCCATCCTATATTATTCTATGACTATATAACTCTGCAAAGAGGAACGTCTTCATACCACATATCTGATCTGTGTCCCTCATGATTATGTCTCTCAATTTGGTAAACCTTTCAAATATTGCTAAATTTACACCAACATGATATAAGTATGCTGCATGCAATTAATTGAGAGTATTTTTACATTGCTCATAAGAGTATAATCATGCAATTTTGAGAGTTCTAACAGGCAATTATTTTATTTAGGCTGCATATCAGTTGGGACATTATCCAGTGGCAAAGGTTGCTTTCTCAGTGCTGTGGGATCACTTTGTCTCAGACGTATCTTCACTTAGACCGGATCCATGGTATAAATCTAATAAAACTGAATGGCAGATCACTCAGAAAAGGTACAACTTTGCAAATTCCTTTATTGTTTCTTCATTGCATCTCGTTAAATTTAAGGTGTATTTTAGTGTCATTTGCCTTCTTTAGAGGCATTATTTTGTTAACTCATCCAAAGCTGTAAGATTTTAAACCAAATAAATGTACCCACTTCTAAATATCTGTGTAAAAATTCTGGATAGTGTAGGAAAATTTTAAACCATGCTCTTAAATATACTTGGACTATCTCCGACATCTCCCTACCGTTTCTGGACCTCACCATCTCCATCACAGGAGATATACTAGTGACTGACATCTACTATAAACCCACTGACTCGTACAGCTATCTGGACTACACTTCTTCCCACCGTGTTTCCTGCACAAATTCTATCCCCTACTACCAATTCCTCCGTCTACGCCGCATCTGTGCCCGGGGTGAGGTGTTTCACACTAGGGCATCAGAGATGTCCTCATTCGTCAGGAAACGGGGCTTCCCCTCTTCCATTATAGATGAGGCTCTCACTAGGGCTTCTTCTACATCCCGCAGCTCTGCTCTTGCTCCCCCTCCCCTCATTTGTAACAAGGACAGAATCCCCCTCATTCTCACCTTCCACCCCACCAACCAGCGTATCCAACTAATCATCCGCCAACATTTCCGTCACCTACAACGGGACCCCACTACTGGCCACATCTTCCCATCCCCTCCCCTTTCTGCGTTCCGCAGAGACCGCTCCCTCCGTAACTCCCTGGTCCACTCGTCCCTTCCTACCCAAACCACCCCATCCCCGGGCACTTTCCCCTGCAACAGCAGGAGATGCAACACCTGTCCCTTTACCCCCCCCCTCAATTCCATCCAAGGACCAACAGTCTTTCCAGGTGAGACAGAGGTTCACCTGCACCTCCTCCAACCTTATCTATTGTATCCACTGCTCTAGATGTCATCTTCTTTACATCGGCGAAACCAAACGCAGGCTCGGCGATCGTTTTGCTCAACACCTTCGCTCAGTCCGCCTTAACCAACCTGATCTCCCGGTGGCCGAGCACTTCAACTCCCCCTCCCACTCCCAGTCTGACCTTTCTGTCATGGGCCTCCTCCAGTGCCATAGTGAGTCCCACCGGAAATTGGAGGAACAGCACCTCATATTTCGCTTGGGCAGCTTGCAGCCCAGCGGTATGAACATCGACTTCTCCAACTTTAGATAGTTCCTATGTCCCTCTCTTCCCCTCCCCCTTCCTCTATCTTCCTGTCTCCACCTATATCCTTCCTTTGTCCCGCCCCCCTGACATCAGTCTGAAGAAGGGTCTCGACCCGAAACGTCACCCATTCCTTCTCTCCCGAGATGCTGCCTGACCCGCTGAGTTACTCCAGCATTTTGTGTCTACCTGAGATTTTAACCAGCATCTGCAGTTTTTTTCCTATGCAGTAAAATGACCCAGGTACTAAATATTAGGAGTACTTTTCCTGATAGATGGCATCGTGCTCCAGTGGCTAGTATTTCTGTCTCACAACCTCAGTAACCTCGGTATGATCCTGCCTTTGTGGACTTCACATGTTCTCCCCTTGACCATATGGTTTTCCCGATTTGCTTGAGTTTTGTCTGATATCCTCAAAGACGTGCAGGTTGGCCAGTTAATTGGCTACTCTGAATTGCCCCTGGTGTGGGTGTTTATTTTATAAAATAAAATGTGGGGAGGGGGGAGGGGAGGGAAGGGGCGAGTGGGGGTGGGGGGAGGAGCGAGTAGGGATGGAGTAGTGGGGGGGGAGTAGGGGTGGCGTGAGAGGAGGGGGAAGTGGGGGTGGGGTAGGGGGGGATGGAGTGGGGGGGGAATATAAGGAGGATTGAGTGGGGGGGGTTTGTGAGGGTGCTCGACCAATACAGGAGAGGCTTTGGCTCCACAGCTCGCTCTGGCTGCAGCGCTGGCACCACAGGGCTGAGGTGAGTGGCACCCTCTCCCCTTCTGTGTACGAGGAATGGGCCCAACGGGTCCACTTGGTCTAGTATTCCTCTAAACTTTACCTATCCATGCTAGGGTCCAAATGTCTTTTAAATGTTGTAATTGTATCTGACTCAACAGCGTCCTCTGGCAGCTTGCTCCGTAGACACACACACTCCGTGTGAAAATGTTATCCCTCAGCCCCTCTTTCAATCTTTCCCCTCTCACCTTCAACCTATGCCCTCTAGACTTAGACACTGTGAAAAACACTGTGATCATTTGTCATATCTGTGCTCATCGTGATTTTATTTTCCTCTTTAAGGTCTTTCTCTGCTCCAGGAAAAAAGTCCTAGCCTAGGCAGCCTCTCCTTTTAACTCAAGCCCTCTGGTCCTAGTAACATCTTGGTAAATCTTTTCCGCACCCTTTCCAATAATGACATTCTTTTTTAGTTTAGTTTAGAGATACAGCGCAGAAACAGGCCCCTCGGCCCACCGGGTCCGCACCGACCAGCAATCCCCGCACATTAACACGATCTTACACTCACAAGGGACAATTTACATTTTACCAAGCTAATTAACCTACAAACCTGCACGTCTTTGGCATGTGGGAGGAAAGCAAACATCTTGGCGAAAACCCACGCAAGTCACGGGGCTAACGTACAAACTCCATACAGACAGCACCCGTAGAGGTAGCTCTTACTAGAGCAGAACCAGAAATGCACACTAAAGTCGAAATACGGTGTCACCAAAGACTTATAAAATGTAACATACACCCCAACTCGTCTACTCATTGCCCTGTGATGAAGTCAAAGGATTCCAACCGCTGCCTTCACTATCCTGTCTACGTCTGTTGCCACTTTCCATGTACTGTCGTAGTCTTAGTTAACCTTCTTCACTATCCTCAATATTGCCAATGTTGGTGTCATCTGCAAATTTATGAACCAGTTCAGTTTCAGTTTAGTTTATTGTCACGTGTACCGAGGTATGATGAAAAGCTTACAGTATGTTGCGTGCTATCCAGTCAGCGAAAAGACCATACACAATTACAATTGAGCTATTTGCAGTGTGTAGATACGTGATAAAGGAATAACGTTTAGTGCAAGGTAAAGCCAGCAAAGTCCGATCAAGGATAGTCCGAGCATCACCAATGAGGTAGATAGTAGTTCAGGACTGCTCTCTGGTTGTGGTAGGATGAATCAGTTGCCTGATAACAGTTGGGAAGAAAGTCCCTGATTCTGGAGGTGTGCATTTTCACACTTCTATACCTTTTCCCAGAGGGGAGAAGAGGGAGTGGCCAGGGTGCGACTCGTCCTTGATTATGCTGCTGTGTCTTTTGGCCGAAGGGCTTGTTTCCACACTGTATCTGTAAGGTTTAAGGACTCTGTTGAAGCAGGCATGAGGGGGCAAGTTACCTACTTCTGCTCCTAACACATATGTTCCTTTGTATTGCAAATGTGTTGAAGTTTCTCACAGTAAACATTATTTTGGATGAAAATATGGAAGTTAGTAATTGCTTGCCATCACAATAAGCATGCCCATGTTTGTTGGTTTATAGGTTAGACAATTTTGCTATATCTCTGGCATCCCCCATTCTTCTGCGAAGCTTTCTGAGCAACATCTTCATTGAATCTGATATTAATTGCAAGGAAGACGCAGCTTTCTGTGACTCCGTCTGTGATAATGGACCACTCTACAAAGGACAAGTATGTTCCAAAGTAAAATTGACAACAGTATAGATTGTACATTATGCATTTATGTTATCGGTGCACAATTCAAAATATGAAATACTATTTTAGTGCTAATTTAGTTAGTTAAGTAATGTTCACTGGCTGATTTTCTTTAGATGAAGAAAATTTAGAATAGAGTTGTAAAGTGAATGGCTTTGATGATGTCCACCATTTTGATATTGATCTTACAGTGCTTTATATATTGCATTGTATATTGTGACTTGACTTGAACCAAAACAATATTTGTACCAAAGACACAATGATGTTTAATTTTAGCTTTTAGTTTTGAGATACAGCATGAAAACAGGCCCTTGGCCTACTGAGTCCACACCACCATCGATCACCTGTTCATACTAGTTCTATGTTATTCCACTTTCTCATCCACTCCTTGCATACTCAGAGCAATTTACAGAGGCCAGTTAACTTACAAACTGGCACATCTTTGAGATGTGGGAGGGATCCGGACAACCCGGAAGAAACACATGCTGTCACAGGGAGACCATGCAAACTTCACACAGACAACACCCGAGGTCAGGATTGAACCTGGGTCTCTGGCACTCTGAGGCAGTGGCTCTATCACCTGCGCCACTATGCTGCCCTGTAAATGATAAACTAAAACATCTCAAGTTCTAAAAACATATTCCATTGGCACTGGCACAGAGTTCTGTGGGTGAATTAAAGGTATTTTGCCGCTCAGCAGTTTTGGATTTTCAATGTTCATATGCACCTATGCGGTTTTTGCTTCCCAAAAATTTGCAGTTTAAAAAAAATGTATGCATGAAAATCTAATTTGCTGTTTGCTGCACTGTGTAATGAGCGAATACTGATAACTTTGCAATCCTTATCCCACAAAATCTATTCCTCCTTCGTACGATCAGAATGTATAATAGGGTCGCATGGTGGCGCAGTGGTAGAGTTGCTGCCTTACAGCACCAGAGACCCGGCTGGCTGTCTGTGCGGAGTTTGTGCGTTCTCCTCGTGACCTGCGTGGGTTTTCTCCGGGTGCTCCAGTTTCCTCCCACACTCCAAAGACGTACAGATTTGTAGGTTAATTGCCTTGGTATAATTGTAAATTGTCCCCAGTGTGGGTAGCATAGTGTGTGGGGATTGTTGGTCGGTGCGGACTCAGTGGACTGAATGGCCCATTTCGGCGCTGTATCTCGAAACTAAACTAAAAAAAAATGGAAATGAAGCAAACCAGGTGAATACTGAAATCATAAATTTTTATCTGGACTGTCGTATATTTATTTGAAGCACATTTGTGTTCAATGTACACTGCTCCATTAATCAATAACCTGTTTTTTTAATTCACAGCTAAGTAGGCTGGCTAAGTGTGCAAAGGTGATGGTGGCTATTGATCTTGCTGGCTGGATCAATGATAGCAATCAAGCACTGCAAGCTGTTGCCCAGTGCTATGGGCTTCTGGCACCCATGATCTTTCACAGGATTCCTTCAGCTCCAGTTGTGCAGGTCAGAATGCATGAGAACAACAGCACAGCCTGTTTCTCTGTTACTTACCTCATGTCCAAATTGCGTGGTTATTCAAAGGCAGTAGAAACAATATAGAATATACAGCATAGAAACATGACATTTGGCACGTTGAGTCTGCTGCTGTTCGTGCTCTGGAAGAGTCTTCCCCACCACTTTCTACTATTCTTATTACCAGGACTTTCTGTTTCTTTCTCCTCGCTGTGTTTGCCTAGCTTTTATTTAAATGGTAAAATGGTCTTTGGCATAACTATATGTCATCTGTATTTCTCATGAGTTATTAATGATTATTGTATATGTATTATATTTTAACATATTTGTTTATTTTATATATTACATATATATTTATATGTAATTATTTATAGATATTTATGTATCACATTGTGGGGGTCATGCTCACCCCCACCCCCATAAATGGAATCATCTTTTTTTGTCGCCTTTCAACCCTTAAATAATTTTAAAGGCGGATTAATTTGTCTCTTCGTTTTCCCTTTTAAGGCAATGAGCTGTTCAGTATTTCCTGATGGGCATTGCTCATGATAATCCTCAAAAATATTTCAGTACTTTCTACCTTTGTCATGATGAGGCGAGTGGAACTGTGTGGTCCAGTCAAACATGGCATCAAGGAATGAAAGAGTAGAGACGTTTTCTGTCTGTTGGCACAACTTTGGTAAACCGATTGAAAGTTTTTTTAAAATTATAAAATTACCTACAATAAATCCCGAGAATGCTGGAAGGACAAAGTTTCCTCCAGATAACTGATTTTCATTGCTGAGAGTCTTATTGTTTCCCATCCTCAGGGATCCCACTACTACCTTCTTCACAAGATCCACTAGTATTTCTATTATTTCTGCTTGCTCTTGCTTTTCCAAACTTATTTCTACTAATCTTGACTCTGTTCGTTCCCTCAGCTGCATCTCACATCCATGATGCCTCACTCCTCTGTCCCTCCCTATCTGTCCCCCCCTATCTGTCCCCCCCTATCTGTCCCCCCCTATCTGTCCCCCCCTATCTGTCCCCCCCATCTGTCCCCCCCTATCTGTCCCCCCCTATCTGTCCCCCCCTATCTGTCCCCCCCTATCTGTCCCCTCCTATCTGTCCCCCCTATCTGTCCCCCCCTATCTGTCCCCCCTATCTGTCCCCCCCTATCTGTCCCCCCCTATCTGTCCCCCCCTATCTGTCCCCCCCTATCTGTCCCCCCCTATCTGTCCCCCCTATCTGTCCCCCCCTATCTGTCCCCCCCTATCTGTCCCCCCCTATCTGTCCCCCCTATCTGTCCCCCCTATCTGTCCCCACCTATCTGTCCCCCCCTATCTGTCCCCCCCATCTGTCCCCCCCTATCTGTCCCCCCCTATCTGTCCCCCCCTATCTGTCCCCCCCTATCTGTCCCCCCCTATCTGCCCCCCCCTAGCTGCCCCCCCTATCTGTCCCCCCCCTATCTGTCCCCCCTATCTGTCCCCCCATCTGTCCCCCCCATCTGTCCCCCCCTATCTGTCCCCCCCTATCTGTCCCCCCCTATCTGTCCCCCCCTATCTGTCCCCCCCTAATCTGTCCCCCTATCTGTCCCCCCCTATCTGTCCCCCCTATCTGTCCCCCCTATCTGTCCCCCCCCTATCTGTCCCCCCCTATCTGTCCCCCCCTATCTGTCCCCCCCCTATCTGTCCCCCCTATCTGTCCCCCCCTATCTGGACCCCCCTATCTGGACCCCCCTATCTGGACCCCCCTATCTGGACCCCCCTATCTGTCCCCCCCTATCTGTCCCCCCCTATCTGTCCCCCCCTATCTGTCCCCCCCTATCTGTCCCCCCCTATCTGTCCCCCCCTATCTGTCCCCCCCTATCTGTCCCCCCTATCTGTCCCCCCTATCTGTCCCCCCTCTCTGTCCCCCCCCTCTCTGTCCCCCCCTCTCTGCCCCCCCTCTCTGCCCCCCTCTCAGTCCCCCCCTCTCTGTCCCCCCCTATCTGCCCCCCCCTCTCTGTCCCCCCTCTCTGTCCCCCCACTCTCTGCCCCCCTCTCTGCCCCCCCTCTCTGCCCCCCCTCTCTGTTCCCCCTCTCTGCCCCCCCCTCTCTGCCCCCCTCTCTGCCCCCCCCTCTCTGTCCCCCCCTCTCTGTCCCCCCTCTCTGTCCCCCTCTCTGTCCCCCCTCTCTGTCCCCCCCTCTCTGTCCCCCCCTCTCTGCCCCCCCTCTCTGTCCCCCCCTCTCTGTCCCCCCTCTCTGCCCCCCCTCTCTGCCCCCCCTCTCTGTCCCCCCCTCTCTGTCCCCCCCTCTCTGCCCCCCCTCTCTGCCCCCCCTCTCTCCCCCCCCCTCTGCCCCCCCTCTCTGCCCCCCCTCTCTGCCCCCCCCTCTCTGCCCCCCTCTCTGTCCCCCTCTCTGTCCCCCTCTCTGCCCCCCCTCTCTGCCCCCCCTCTCTGCCCCCCTCCCTCTCTGCCCCCCCCTCTCTGCCTCTCCATCTCTGCCCCCCCATCTCTGCCCCCCCCTCTCTGCACCCCTCTCTGCCCCACCTCTCCGTTCCCCCCCCCCCTCTGCCCCCTTATTATTCATTTCAGTTCTCATTCATTAACATTTTTCACAATAAGCGTCAAAATATAGCTTTTTATTTCTTTGTTGTAATTCATTTTTGGTCATTTTCAATTTAAAAGTTTATCTATTTCTGAAACAGCATGGTGATATATTTCCCTTAATCGGGGAAGCGGCATTCTACAATGTACTCATGACTTACTCAGACTAAAGCTTTGATAGTTACAGTGGTTCATGAGATTCCCCATGCAATGGTACAAAAAGGAATGACCGCATTTAATAATTGTGTGACAGATTCTCATAAAATGCCTCTGTATCCTGCAAGAGGTCGTTGCTTACAAACAGAAAAAAGCAGCTGGAGTCACTGAAAGTGTGCAGCATATGATCGCTTGTATCACGTATTACTTGGCAAAGGTACAGTATTTGTATTTTATCTTCTGTTCAGAAAATCTACCATCGAGTCATAGTGTCTGACAGTGTGGAAACAGAGCCTTCAGCCCAACTTGCTCACACCAGTCAACATGTCCCAGCTACACTAGTCCCACCTGCCTGCATTCAGCCCATGTACCTCTAAACCTGTCCTGCCATGTACCTGTCTAAATGTTTCTTAAACGTTGCGATAGGCCCTGCCTCACCTACTTCCTCTGGCAGCTCATTCTATACACCCACTGTCCTTTGCGTGAAAAAGTTGTACTTCAGGTTCCTATTAAATTTTTTCCCCTTAACCTTAAACCTGTGTCCATTGGTTTTTCAGTTTCTTACTCTGAGCAAGAGATTGTGTGCTTCAACACGATCTATTCCTCTCATTAATTCGTACACTTCTATCAGATCACTCCTCATCCAAGGAATAAAATCCTAGCCTGCTCATCCTCTCCCTATTGCCAGGCCCTCTAGTCCTGCCAACATCCTTGTAAATTTTCTCTGTTTGATGACACTTTTCCTATAACACAGTGCCCAGAACAGAACACAATACTCTAAATGTGGTCTCACCAACGTCTTATACAACTACAACATGACCTCCCAACTTCTCTTCTACATGTTAGTGCTCCCAAAATGCAACTCCTCGCATCTCTCTGTATTAAGTTCCATCAACCATTCCTCATCCAAACTTGAGTTTTGTTAATTATACTGTGATATAGAAACATAGAATCATAGAAAATAGGTGCAGGAGGAAGCCATTCGGCCCTTCGAGCCAGCACCGCCATTCATTGTGATCATGGCTGATCATCCACAATCAGTAACTTGTGCCCAACTTCTCCCTATAAACTCTCTTCTTAAACCAACTTCTCTTCTATAAACTCTGATTCGTCATTCTTGGCATCCAAATCCTTTGGTCCACTTCAGTTCCACTTTGGTGGCGGCACAATGGGGCAGAGGTAGAGTTGCTGCCTTTCTGCGCCAGAGATCCTGGCTACAGGTGCTGTCTGTCTGGAATTTGTATGGTCTCCCTGTGACCACATGCATTTTCTCCGGGTGCTCCAGTTTCTTCCCACACTCTAAAGGTGTACAGGTTTGTGGGTTAATATGCTTTGGTAAATTTGTACATTATCCTTGGTGTGCAGGACAGCGCTAGACGAGGGTGATGGTTTGTCAGCACGGACTTGGTGGACCGAAAGGCCTGTTTCCGTGCTGTATCTCTAACATCCAAAATAAATTTTAGTTCAAAGAAGTGTTTGTGTTTCTCTCCCACGGATGCTGTTCAGGGCTTCCAACATTTTCTGTTTTTATTTTGGATTCCCAGCATCTGGAGCTTTTGCCCCAATCAATTCCATTTGATGTGATTTCACCCACTCGATTCATTTTAATCACCACACAATTTCCTAATCGCATCTGCACTGCTTAATTGAAGCTCTAATTTAGAATATGCATTAGCTATTTTATTTAATTATCTCTGGCTGTGCCTTCATATGTTTTCAATGTTCTGTTTTTGTTGGGCATGTATACTCCCATCTCTCAAATGAAGTATTGTTGTTTCTGCATTCCCGATATCCATGCGCCTCACCTCAAATGTTTCAGACTGGGCACCTGCAGAGTAAATGGCAGATTATCACATGGGCACACTGTGTGAACCTGTGCTCCCCAAATGGATGGGAGGATTTTTACCATTTTCCAATGAAACTCATTGTTGGCTGGCTGTTTGCCACGATTTATGACCATGTTCAAAAGATGCCTCCCAACTTACATGAATTACTCCAAATGCATTAACATATATCATTAAAAAGAGGAGACTAATACATGGTAATACACACAGTACACCAGATACAATGTCACCAATCCCCTATATTACTGAAGCATTACTGACCTTACTGTGAATTTAACTTCCATCAAATTAACAATAACCTTCAACGAGCTTTCCGAATTGCTTACTTTCCCTGAATATTTGCCTTTTGTGAATCACGCACGAGGACAACCAGATCCCTCGGCACTTCAGAGATCTAATATCTGTTACTGTTTCGGTAATATTTTTTATCTGGGTATTCATAAAAATGGTTTGTGAACATTTCTTATTCTTCATTATATTTTCCGTTTCAGTATTTTACATCAATTGCCAATTTGCTCAGCTGGTATCAAAATACAATGTTTTTCTTCTGAAGAAGGGTCTCGACCCGGAACGTCACCTATTCCTTTTCTCCAGAAATGCTGTCTGACCCGCTGAGTTACTCCAGCTTATTGCGTCTGTCTACAGTGTTTTTCTTAGTTGTTAATACTATTAAGTCATGTTCAGTTCAGAATATTTATGTAGTTCTGAAATCAAAAGGGTGAAACGCTGAGTTACTCCAGCAAATTAAAAAATAATAATAATTGTTTCTCAGATTCCTATTAAATCATCTTCTTGATTCCGCTACTGGGTAAAAAAACTCTGCATTTACACTATTTAATTCCCTCATGGTCTTGTCACCTCAATAAAATCAACCTTCATCCTCCTGTGCTCCACGAAATAAAGTCTTCACCTGTCCAACCTCTCTACCTCAGGCCCTCGAGTCATGGTAACATCCTCATAAGTCTTTTCTTTATCCGTTCCAGCCTAATAACATTTTTCCTAGACAGGATGACCAAAACTGAACACAATACTCCAAATGTGGCCTTACCAATGCCCTGTACAACTGAAACTGGTGTGCTTTTTATCGCATTTGCCTCCTCAAGGATGGACGTTAATGCATTTAAAGCTGTTAGAGTAGATTTAGTAACAGAGATTTACCACATCAAAACAAACCATTTGACTCCCTAATATTTATTGTCTCCAAATTACACCAAATCCCTTCTGTAATTCGTCGTTACACTTGGCAATTTACGGTGGCCAATTAATCTACCAACCTAAACATCTTTGAGTTGTGGGTGCATCTGAAGGAAACCTTTGTGGTTACTGGGAAAATATACAACTCCACACAGATTGTATCCAAGACCAGGATTGAACCTGGTTCTCTGGTGCTGAACTGTGACATTGTACCGCCTGCATTTACTGGACTAATTCATGTAACGGGCTAGTTATCTTTGGAGGAAATGTTGGACTAGATGTCTGCTGGAGTTCAGAAGAATGAGCAGTGACTTGATGATGATAATAGTGATAATGATAAAAGTAATGACTTGATAATAATGAGTAGTGACAAAGTACCGCAGGGCCCTGATAGTTTTAGTTAAGTTTACTGTTATGTGTATCGAGGTACAGTGAAAAGCTTTTTATTGTGTGCTGACCAGTCATCAGAAAGACCATACATGATTACCATCGAGCCATCCACAGTGTACAGATACAGGATAAAGGGAATGACATTTAGTGCAAGGTAAAGTCCAGTAAAGCCAGATCATAGATAGTCTGAGGGTCTCCATTGAGGTAGATAGTAGCTCAGGACCGCTCTCGTTGAAAGGATGGTTCAGTTGCCTGATAACAGTTGGGAAGAAACTGTTCCTGAATCAGAAGGTATGTGCTTTCACACTTCTGTACCTCTTGCCCAGTGGGAGAGGGAAGAAGAGGGAATAACCAAGATGAGACTCGTCCTTGATTATGCTGGTTGCCTTGCCGAGGCAGTGTGAAGTGTAGAGTGGTTCTGGTGAGGATATTCCATCCTGTTGGAAAATCTGGATCTAGAGATCATTGTTTTTAAAAAAGGGGTGATCTATTTAAGAGAGACATGAGGTGAAATATATTATTTTAGCGAGTCTTAAATGTTGAACTCTCTTCCTCAAACAGCGTTTTTGAATATATGAAAAATGTTATGAAAACAGATCCTTTGTCCCTTCTCAACCACACTGATCAAGATGCCCCATCCAGGCTAGTCCCATTTGCCCACGTTTAATATCGCTCAAAACCTTTCCCATCCATATACCCATACAAATGTATTTTTAATGTTTTAATTGTACCTGCCTCAACTACTTGCAGGTGCAGCAGACAGTGAAGAAAGTTGATGGCATCTTGGCCTTCATTGCGAGAGGATTTGAGTTTAGGAGCAAGGAGGTCCGACTGCAGTTGTACAGGGCCCTGGTGAGACCGCACCTGGAGTATTCTGTGCAATTTTAGTCTCCTAATTTGAGGAAGGACATTCTTGTTATTGAGGGAGTGCAGCGTAGGGTTCACCAGGTTAATTCCCGGGATGGCGAGACTGACATATGATGAAAGAATGGGTCGACTGGGCTTGTATTCACTGTAATTTAGAAGGATGAAAGGGGATCTTATAGAAACATATAAAATTCTTGAAGGATTAGACAGGCTAGATGCAGGAAAAATGTTCCCGATGTTGGGGTAGCCCAGAACCAGGGGTCGCAGTTTAAGAATAAGGGGTAGGCTATTTAGGACTGAGATGAGGAAAAAAGAAATCACGCAGAGAGTTGTGAGTCTGGAATTCTCCGCCACAGAAGGCCATGATCATATTGAAAGGTGGTGCTGGCTCAAAGAGCCGAATGGCCTACTCCTGCACTTATTTTTCTATATTTCTATTTTCTACATCTGGCAGCTTGTGTCATATACACACCACCCTCTGTACGAAAACATTGTCCCTTGGGTTCCTATCTCTCCTCTCTCACCTTAAACCTATTCACTCCAATTCTTGATTCTCCTACCCTGGGAAAAAAAAGAGTCCGTACATTCACCCGATCTATTTCCCTCATTTATATACCTCCATTAGATCACACTTTGGCCTCCTGTGCTCCAAGGAATAAGGAAAGAGATCCGAGGAGAGATAGCTGAATGGATAGCAAATTGGCTCCATGGAAGGAAGCAGAGGGTGATGGTGGAAGGTTGCTTCTCAGACTGGAGGCCTGTGACTAGTGGTGTGCTTCAGGGTTCGGTGCTGGGCCCATTACTGTTTGTCATCTACATCAATGATTTGGATGAGAACATACATGGCAATATTAGCAAGTTTGCTGATGGTACAAAAGTTAGTGGTTTTGCAGATAGTGAAGATGGTTGTGAATGTTTGCAGCAGGATCAGGATCAATTGGCCAGGTGGGCAGAGGAATGATTGATGGAATTTAATACAGAGAAGTGCGAGGTGTTGCATTTTGGGATGTCAAACAAGGGCAGGACCTACACAGTAGGCCTCTGGGGAGTGTCGTAAAGCAGAGGGATCTAGGAGTGCAGGTGCATGGCTCCTTGAAGGTCGAGTTGCAGGTAGATAAGGTGGTCAAAAAGGCTTTTGGCACATCAGTCAGAGTATTGAGCATAGAAGTTGGGAGGTCATGTTGCAGTTGTATAAGATATTTAGGAAAATAACTGCAGATGCTGGTGCAAATCGAAGGTATCACAAAGAGCTGGTATCACAAATTGGTTAAGGCGGACTATCTCCTCTATTGTATCCGCTGTTCCAGATGTCAACTTCTCTAGATCGGCGAGACCACACGAAGGCTCGGCGATCGTTTCATTCAACGCCTTCGCTCAGTCCGCCTTAACCAACCTGATCTCCCGGTGGCTCAGCACTCCAACTCCCCCTCCCACTCCCAATCTGACCTTTCTGTCATGGGCCTCCTCCATTGTCATAGTGAGGCCCACCGCAAATTGGAGGAACAGCACCTCATATTTCGCTTGGGCAGCTTGCAGCCCAGCGGTATGAACATTGATTTGTCTAACTTTAGATAGCTCCTCTGTCCCTCTCTTCCCCTCCCCATTCCCAGTTCTCCCACTGTCTTCCTGCCTCTAACTACATCCTTTCTTTGTCCCGCCCCCTCCCCTGACATCAGTCTGAAGAAGGGTCTCGACCCGAAACGTCACCCATTCCTTCTCTCCTGAGATGCTGCCTGACCTGCTGAGTTACTCCAGCTTTTTGTGATACCTTGTATAAGATGTTGGTAAGACTGCATTTAGAATGGTGTGTAGGAAAATAACTGCAGATGCTGGTTCAAATCGAAGGTAGACACAAAATAATGATGTTAACTAGATACATTTGTTAATCATCAGGTCTGCACATAATACACAAAGACAACGACTTTATTTGGTCTAGACGTGATACACATGGACGGCGACTTAAATGGATCAATGTGTTCATCGCATTGCTGAGTTTGCATCAATCGCCCAGGTTGTAAAATATCGCGTCAAGCATCACATTAGGCTTTGCGGTACTAAATATTTTACTTAAACGCCTGGCAACACTATCGTAAATATTCTCTGCACTCGATCCAGTTTAATGAATGGTTCTTTTCTACCATAGAGTGACCAAAAATGAATACCGTACTCCACGTGTGAATTCAGCAATGTCTCGTACAACTGCAACAGAACAGTTAGAAAACATTTGAAACATTTTAACTATTACTGTACGCAGGTATTACGATGTTGGAAAGAATACAATCTTGCATTAGAAGTCGCGGAAATTGGAAAGGAGACTCTGCTCTCAACACTCCGTGTGCCCAATGTGGATCTAAAGGCTTTGGGAAGTAAAGAAAATATTGAACGAGCGCAAGGAAAAGAGGTGCATGCTCTTTTGTTACAATTACTTGGCAATAAAAATTAAATTTTTAATCAGTGTGAGATTTTGTGAAAAGATAATGATTATTATATGCTGACATTGTGCAAAATAAAGTATGAACTGAAATCTCAGATTTCCATCTTTCCATTAGTCATGACTTTCTACATTGCCCATTAAATGGCACTGAAGGTTAAGTCCAATAATTAATAGGATGATGGACACAAAAAGCTGGAGTAACTCAGCGGGTCAGACAGCATCTCTGGAGAAAAGGAATAGGCGACATTTTGGGTCGAGATGCAACCCGAAACATCACCTATTCCATTTCTCCAGACCCGCTGAGTTATTCCAGCTTTTTGTATCTATCTTTGGTTTAAGCTAGAGGTCTCCACATCCGTCTCGCCAAGAGATTTTAACACGTTCTGTGCTGCAGCTTGGCTTCCCCCGTCTTCGCTTATCAGCGCGTCTCCAGTTCCCTACCGGTCCCGACACCGCTCCCCGTTTCTGCGCTCCTCGCTCCTCCAGCCTCGGCGCCCCTGCTCCGCGCCTCGCTTCCTGGAGCTCTTCGGCCCCTCGCCGCTCCTGCTGGCCCTCCAGCCCTTCTCCCCGCTCGCTATCTCCGTCAGCCGGGCTGCTGGGCTCCGTTTCCACTTGGCCCGCACTCAACACCAAGGCTGGGGCCGCTGAGCAGAGCCATGGCCTGATCCTCCGCCTCAGCTCCCAACGCCCGGCCCAGCTCTCACTGCTGATTGGCCTCCGCTGCCGATCGGCCCCTCCCCGGCTCCTCTTCCTCCTCCTCGTCGGGCTCGACACTCTGCTCCTCTTTCTCTGCCTCCTCCTGCAAGGCTGTCGAGCCCTTCCTCCCTGGGCCCTTTGCCCTCAGGCCCTGGCAGGTTGCCCCCTCCAGCGCTCGCTGCTGCTGTCCCTGCAGATCTCCTGCCCCTTCGGCTCGGGTTCTTCCTGCTGTCTCCTCCCAGCTCGCTCAACCCCATCCTTTCCTCTTCCTCCTCCTCTTCTACTTCCCCCGGTCGGCGGCCCTCTGCTTCTTGGCCTTGCTCTCCTGCTTCCCTTCCCGGCCACTTGTCCCGCTTGCTGGCCAGACGTCTTCCCAGCTGCTTCTTGTGTCTGCGGGCTTGGCAGCCCTTCTCCCAGTTCCTCTTCCTCCGCCGCATCTTCCAGCTTCTTCCCCATTTTTAACAGCACAAAAATTTACCATTTTGGTGTTTTTTTCAAGGTAAGAACGTACCTGTTGCATGTGTTACTAGTAATGCCGGAAGCTGCCATGTACTTCAGATGGCTTGAATTTATTCCATTTGTTTTATTTTAAATTCTTTTTTGAGTTCATTAAATTTATAAAACTGCCATTTCTTTATTTTTTTCCTACGGCCCGCAAAAATGAGCCAAATATATAAGGTATCACAAAATGCTGGAGTAACTCAGTGGGTCAGGCAGTATCTCGGGAGAGAAGCAATGGGTGACGTTTCGGTGTTATATTTTAAAAATTATTCACATTTTAAAGTTTTTAAAACTGGGCATGCGCAATTGGGTCTCCGTTGATCTGGTACTTACGTAAAACGGTTGCCGCTTCCGCGCGTGCGTAGAACAAATGCTTCCGCTTCTGCGCAGTTGGGGCCTGTTGAGCAGGGCTTGGCCGCCTGTCTCTTGGGGACGGGAGAGTCGCCTGGTGCCGGGGGAAGCAGCCTGGGCCTGGGCCTGGGCCTGGACGTGACTGGAGAGGGGGGGGGGGGGAAGGTGGAGAGAGGGGGGGTGGAGGGAGAGGGAGAGAGGGGGGAAAGGAGGAGAGAGGGGGGGTGGAGGGAAGGTGGAGAGAGGGGGGGTGGAGGGAGAGGGAGAGAGGGGGGGAAGGTGAAGAGAGGGGGGTGGAGGGAAGGTGGAGAGAGGGGGGTGGAGGGAAGGTGGAGAGAGGGGGGGAAGGTGGAGAGAGGGGGGTGGAAGGGGAGTGGGGTGGAGAGGGTGCTGCACCAATGTAGGAGAGGCAACCCGGGGGGGGGGGGGGGGGGAGAGGGGGAGGGGGTAGAGGGGAGGGGGTAGAGGGGAGGGGGGGGGGAACGGGTGCTGCACCAATGCAGGAGTGGTTTGGGTCCAACGGGTCCACTTGGTCTAGTAAAAACTAGGCATGCAGATACCAATAAACTTAATCTGCTTTGATGAAAGCATTTTGCTCTGCTGGTCTGCGTGACTTCAGATCATCAGTAGGAAACTGTCTGAAGAAGGGTCTCGACCCAAAACATCACCCATTCCTTCCATCCGGAAATGTTCATGAGTTGCTGGTTACTCCAGCATTTTGTGTCTATCTTCGGTTTAAACCAGCATCTGCAGTTCTTTTCTTCGCAGTAAGAAACTGTGAGTTTTCAGGAGAGGGTGTATCTGCTGCACCAGCCAGAGATAACTGCATATGCAACTGACTTAAAGAAAACAAACTAGGTGCTTGTAGACTGTTGGAATCTAAAATTCAAGATAACAGCAGTTACAGATGCATGGGATAATCAAGACAGAGAGGGATTTGCCTAGTTTTTACTAGACCAAGTGGACCCTAGTGAGGGAAGGCGATCAACCTGAAGTCGTTGTGCACGTGGGCACGAATGACGTCGGGCGGAAGAGGAAGGAGGTGCTACAGCGGGAGTTTAGAGAGTTGGGAAAAGCGCTGAGAAGTAGGACGTCGAAGGTGGTTATCTCTGGACTGCTACCGGTACCTCGTGCTGGTGAGGCCAGGAACAGAGAGATAGAGGGTATGAATTTATGGCTGAGGGGCTGGTGCAGAGAGCAGGGATTTAGATTTCTGGACCACTGGGATCTCTTCTGGGCTAGGGGTGACTTGTACAAAAGGGACGGGTTGCATCTTAACAGCAGGGGGACAAACATTCTGGCAGGCAGGTTTGCTAGTGTGACACCTGTGGCTTTAAACTAAGTAGTGGGGGGGAGGGGTTAACAAATTGTGAATATGAAGATGAGGTCAAAGGGAATACAGGAGATATTGCAAAAGACTCTCGGAAGAATGGGAACAGAAGTTCTAGAGCGGAAAAGAAATTAAGGGCAGGGCCAATTGTGAACAATGTGAGAGAGGAGGTAAATACAGAAGTTAAAGTGTTGTACTTAAATGCGCGTAGTATAAAAAATAAAGTGGATGAGCTTGAGGCTCAGTTAGTCATGGGCAAGTATGATGTTGTAGGGATCACTGAGACATGGTTACAAGAGGACCAGGGCTGGGAACTGAATATTCAGGGGTACACAACGTATAGAAAAGACAGACAGGTGGGCAGAGGGGGTGGGGTTGCTCTGATGGTAAGGAATGATATTCATTCCCTTGCAAGGGGTGACATAGAATCAGGAGATGTTGAATCAGTATGGATAGAAATGAGAAATTGTAAGGGTAAAAAGACCCTAATGGGAGTTATCTATAGGCCCCCAAACAGTAGCCTCGACATAGGGTGCAAGTTGAATCAGGAGATAAAATTGGCGTGTCAAAAATGTAATGCTACGGTGGTTATGGGAGATTTCAACATGCAGGTAGACTGGGAAAATCAGGTTGGAAATGGACCCCAGGAAAGAGAGTTTGTAGAGTGCCTTCGAGATGGATTCTTAGAACAGCTTGTACTGGAGCCTACCAGGGAGAAGGCAATTCTGGATTTAGTGTTGTGTAATGATCCTGATCTGATAAGGGGACTAGAGGTAAAAGAGCCATTAGGAGGCAGTGATCACAACATGATAAGTTTTACTCTGCAAATGGAAAGGCAGAAGGGAAAATCGGAAGTGTCGGTATTACAGTATAGCAAAGGGGATTACAGAGGCATGAGGCAGGAGCTGGCCAAAATTGATTGGAAGGAGGCCCTAGCAGGGAAGACGGTAGAACAGCAATGGCAGGTATTCCTGGGAATAATGCAGAGGTTGCAGGATCAATTTATTCCAAAGAGGTGGAAAGACTCTAAGGGGAGTAAGAGACACCTGTGGCTGACGAGGGAAGTCAGGGACAGCATAAAAATTAAGGAGAGGAAGTATAACATAGCAAAGAAGAGTGGGAAGACAGAGGATTGGGACTCTTTTAAAGAGCAACAAAAGTTAACTAAAAAGGCAATACGGGGAGAAAAGATGAGGTACGAGGGTAAACTAGCCAATAATATAAAGGAGGATAGCAAAAGTTTTTTTAGGTACGTGAAGAGGAAAAAAATAGTCAAGGCAAATGTGGGTCCCTTGAAGACAGAAGCAGGGGAATTTATTATGGGGAACAAAGAAATGGCAGACGAGTTAAACCGTTACTTTGGATCTGTCTTCACTGAGGAAGATACACACAATCTCCCAAATGTTCTAGGGGCCGGAGAACCTAGGGTGATGGAGGAACTGAAGGAAATCCACATTAGGCAGGAAATGGTTTTGGGTAGACTGATGGGACTGAAGGCTGATAAATCCCCAGGGCCTGATGGTCTGCATCCCAGAGTACTTAAGGAGGTGGCTCTAGAAATAGTGGAAGCATTGGAGATCATTTTTCAATGTTCTATAGATTCAGGATCAGTTCCTGTGGATTGGAGGATAGCAAATGTTATCCCACTTTTTAAGAAAGGAGGGAGAGAGAAAACGGGTAATTATAGACCAGTTAGTCTGACATCAGTGGTGGGGAAGATGCTGGAGTCAATTATAAAAGACGAAATTGCTGAGCATTTGGATAGCAGTAACGGGATCATTCCGAGTCAGCATGGATTTACGAAGGGGAAATCATGCTTGACAAATCTACTGGAATTTTTTGAGGATGTAACTAGGAAAATTGACAAGGGAGAGTCAGTGGATGTGGTGTACCTCGACTTTCAGAAAGCCTTCGACAAGGTCCCACATAGGAGATTAGTGGGCAAAATTAGGGCACATGGTATTGGGGGTAGGGTACTGACATGGATAGAAAATTGGTTGACAGACAGAAAGCAAAGAGTGGGGATAAATGGGTCCCTTTCGGAATGGCAGGCAGTGACCAGTGGGGTACCGCAAGGTTCGGTGCTGGGACCCCAGCTATTTACGATATACATTAATGACTTAGACGAAGGGATTAAAAGTACCATTAGCAAATTTGCAGATGATACTAAGTTGGGGGGTAGTGTGAATTGTGAGGAAGATGCAATAAGGCTGCAGGGTGACTTGGACAGGTTGTGTGAGTGGGCGGATACATGGCAGATGCAGTTTAATGTAGGTAAGTGTGAGGTTATTCACTTTGGAAGTAAGAATAGAAAGGCAGATTATTATCTGAATGGTGTCAAGTTAGGAGGAGGGGGAGTTCAACGAGATCTGGGTGTCCTAGTGCATCAGTCAATGAAAGGAAGCGTGCAGGTTCAGCAGGCAGTGAAGAAAGCCAATGGAATGTTGGCCTTCGTAACAAGAGGAGTTGAGTATAGGAGCAAAGAGGTCCTTCTACAGTTGTACCGGGCCCTGGTGAGACCGCACCTGGAGTACTGTGTGCAGTTTTGGTCTCCAAATTTGAGGAAGGATATTCTTGCTATGGAGGGCGTGCAGCGTAGGTTCACTAGGTTAATTCCCGGAATGGCGGGACTGTCGTATGTTGAAAGGCTGGAGCGATTGGGCTTGTATACACTGGAATTTAGAAGGATGAGGGGGGATCTTATTGAAACATATAAGATAATTAGGGGATTGGACACATTAGAGGCAGATAACATGTTCCCAATGTTGGGGGAGTCCAGAACAAGGGGCCACAGTTTGAGAATAAGGGGTAGGCCATTTAGAACGGAGATGAGGAAGAACTTTTTCAGTCAGAGGGTGGTGAAGGTGTGGAATTCTCTACCTCAGAAGGCAGTGGAGGCCAGTTCGTTGGATGCTTTCAAGAGAGAGCTGGATAGAGCTCTTAAGGATAGCGGAGTGAGGGGGTATGGGGAGAAGGCAGGAACGGGGTACTGATTGAGAGTGATCAGCCATGATCGCATTGAATGGCGGTGCTGGCTCGAAGGGCTGAATGGCCTACTCCTGCACCTATTGTCTATTGTCTATTGTCTATTTGGTTTATGACTTTTGTAGTAAAATACTTCAAAATGCTAACTTCTTTTGCAGTACACTGTCAGATTCTTTCAAAAGCTGGAGATGATCATAGTGATGGCAAATTTACCAAACTGTATAAACCTAGAATTTATTCAGGATAATAGATCATTAATACAATGTCTGCACTGAACGTTATGGTTGATTAGTGAATGGGATGGCAACCATTCTTTTAAAATTAAGAGAATTCACTCTTTATCTTCCAGAGCTAAATGTGTACATGGGTAAGGATGGGAGGGGGAATGCATCTTTGATAGATAATTTGCCAGATAATTTTAAAGGTATGAATCTTGTTCATGAGAATCCTTTTCAAATTCATCTTAACTTGATTATGTTTACAAATAAACTGACAATCTTTGTTTTCCTAAATATTCTCAAATATTCTTGTGCTTTGTTTAACTAGAAGAAATTGGAAAACACCACTGCTGAGGACAAATTAACAGCACAGGCCACTTCAGAACAGTTGAAGGCAATGGATGAAGTTTTGGTTGATCTGGCAAAAGATGGTAAGAAATGTAAAGCTTTGTGTTGTGTATTCATGCCAATACACAAGAGTTGCAACTCATAGTTTTATTTGTACTTAAGCAGAGGTAACAATAAGTGCTATCGTCTTCACAGTCTGGTCGCGGTCTGCCTGGAAGGCAGCGACCGGCAGCGTACATAGTCAAGGTGGGAGTGAAGATCCGGACTAGATCGTGTGTGGAATGTGCAGCATGCATATTGAATGTGATGCTATATATATATAGTGAAGGTGAACTAGCATGCACAATCTACATCCTTCCTCTCAAGGAAAGAATACATAATAAAATAAAGATACAGTAGTCGCCGTGGATCTTATAATATATATCACCGTTCATGTGCAACTAACATAAGTACAGGTAAACTGATATTGACAAAGGCAGTCCAAACGTAGCCCGTTGAATGTCACTCAAAGTTCAAGTGTTAGGCCTGGTACTTCACGGTGGGCCGGCAGGCACGACCTGCACGTGTACGGTACAGTCCCGCTGGAGACGAGACCGGTGGAACCGGCCCCAGAGAGTGCGGTGACATTGCTGGCGATGGGACGGGAGACGATGGCGGGAGGTGAGGTGGCAAGGCCACAGGCGAGGCCGGAAGGGCTGACAGACCGGGCAGCGGAGGCATAGACAGGCCGGTGTCCCCAGAGGGGTACGGGTGGGTTAAACTTGAGTGGTTGGGGAGGAACAGATGTGGTGCCGGTTCGCACACTGGCAGGATGTGCTGTCGGTTCCGTCTGTAAATTCCGCCATCGGCTTCGACTAAATACGAACGAGGCTCGGGCGCTGGCCGAGATATCACCCCCAGGCGGTCGTGACCCTTTTCAGTTCGTAGGCGGACCACCTGACCGTTAGCCAGTGGTGGCAGAGGCCTGCTCGTCTTGTCGTACCAGCGTTTTTTGATGTCACATTTCCGTTGCAGCTGGGACTGAACATCAGATGGAAAGCGAACTTGTGGCTCCAGTGTATGTTTAGCAATGGGTAAAGTGGTTCTTGTCTGCCTGGACATTAGACGTTGCGTGGGTGAACCAAGGATCGGATCGCGGGAGATGTTCCGCAGGTTTAGTAAGTCGAGGAAAACGTCTGATCTCGCTCTGCGGGAATGTTCCATTACCTGCTTGGCACTCCGGACGGCACGCTCCGCTAGCCCATTAGACTGAGGGTACTCGGGGCTACTAGTGATGTGGCAAAAGTCCCAGCGTGCAGCAAATTCTTTGAATTGGAGGCTGGAGAATTGGCTGCCGTTGTCGGAGAGTAGGCGATGAGGAGCCCCGTGGACGGAGAAATGGCGTGCAAGCTTCTGGATCACTGCCGCAGAGGTGAGGCTCGGGAGCAGATCGATCTCGAACCACCCGGAGTACGAGTCGACTATGACTAAGTACCGCTTCCCGTTCCACTCAAAAATGTCAGTTGCCACGATGGCCCACGGGAGGTCAGGAACCGGGTGTGGAAGGAGTGGCTGTTTCTGCTGGTGCGGCGCCAGGCTGTTGCACAACGCACAGGACTCTACTTTTTGACGAATATAGTCAGACATTCCAGGCCAGAAGAACATGCTCTTAGCTCTCGAGATCGTTGCTTCTGTGCCTGGGTGTCCCCCATGGATGCTGTCGAAGTACTTGCCATGTAAGGAGGCAGGAATCACAGGTTTGTGGCCCTTTACGACAATACCACCCTGCAGGACGAGCTCATCGCGGACAGAGAAGAAGGGCTGTAAGGCAGCCGGCAGTCTGTTCTGCTTGACCGGCCACCCATGTCTTATGACAGAGGATAGTGCTAGGAGGGTGTCGTCGGCAGCAGTCTGGGCTGCCAGGTCCTCCAGGCAGGACGAGGGGATGTAGGAGACCTCGTCTCCTGACGAAGGAGAGCCGCAGGTTGCCCGCGGAGCTCGAGAAAGGGTGTCTGCCAGGTGCATGTCCTTGCCCCGCTTGTAGACTAGAGAGATGTCGTACCTCTGAAGCTGCAGCATCATCCGCTGGAGCCGCGCAGGGGCGGCGTGTATTGGCTTGCTTACAATGCTAATGAGTGGCTGGTGGTCTGTTTCGATCGTGACCTTCTTGCCGAAGATAAAATCATTGAATTTTCTGCAAGCGAAGACGACCGCTAGCAGCTCTTTTACGATTTGCGCATATCGTTGTTCGGTGTCTGTCATAGTACGAGAGGCGTAGGCAACAGGTCTGTGGCCGTCACCGCTGTTTTGAAGGCAGACGGCACCCAGTCCATACTGCAAGGCATCGCAGGACAGCGTGACAGGCAACTTGACATCGTAGTACGCGAGAGTGGGGGCACAAGACATCTGTTGTTTCAGAGTGTCGAACGCTCTCTGTTGCTGTTCATGCCAGCCCCAAACAGTGTCTTTGTGAGTTAGTAGGCGTAAAGGGGCAGATATTTCACTAAACTTCGGGATGAATTTTCCCAGGTAGTTGACCATCCCGAGAAAGCGCTGCAGACCGGTCACATCGGAGGGCGCTGGCAGTTCGTTGATCGCGATCGTTTTAGATGGATCGGGTTTGAGACCGGTGCTCGTGAATATGTGGCCCACGTAGTTGACTTCGCACACCCGGAATTTACACTTAAGCGGGTTGAGCTTGAGATTGATCTCTTTGGCGTGGTCGAGGACTTTCTTCAGATTCGCGTCGTGGTCCTCGACATTCTGACCGGCGACGAGGATGTCGTCAACCACAATTGAGCAGGGGTATCCGGCAAATAGCTGTTCCACGGTGCGTTGAAACACCTCGCTAGCTGAGTTTATGCCGAAGGGCATACGTAAAAATTTGAAACGTCCAAACGGTGTACAAAAAGTGGTCAGGTTGGAGGAGTTGTCATCTAGCGGAATCTGCCAGAAGGAGCTTTTTGCGTTGAGGACGGAGAAAACTGTCGCCTTGCCCAGTTGCGCTGCGACATCTTCCACCGTGCGCATGGGATAGTGTGGCCGTTTAATGGCGGTGTTTAAATCCCTGGGATTAATGCAAATCCGTATCTCCTCCGTGTTTTTTTTAGAGGCAACCACCATGGTAGAGACCCAGTCTGACGGGTCCGTGACAGGGGCAATCACTCCCAGATCCACCATCCTGTTGAGTTCACTCAGCACGCGGTCCCGCATAGCATGGGGAATCCGGTGGGCGGGACGGACGACCGGTAAGACCTCTGGGTCGATCGTGATCTTGTAAGTGACCGGAAGCTTGCCGAGCTTGTCGTTAAAGAGCTCACCGTACTGCGAGAGGAATCGCTGGGCGGGGGCATGTGCGGAAGCCAGTTGATGGACCACCGAGTCGAAGGCAACCAAGCCTAAGTCGATGCAGGCAGCAATGCCTAGCAGGGAAGGAGTGTTTTCCCGGACAACCAAGAAAGACAGTTTGTGAACCCGGGACGTTAGCTGGCACTGCAGCTCAACAGTTCCGACGGGCTTGAATGAGCCCCCTCCAAAGGGAAGCAGTTAGGCCATGGTTGGCTTGATGCCCTTGGCATTACAAATCCTGTGGAGCTCTGATAAGGTGATAACGTTGCAGCGAGCCCCTGTGTCGAGCTTTGCAGTAACAGGCACTCCGTTAATGAGGAGGGTGACCATGGGATCGAGATGTTTTGCAGATGGGTCTGATAAGGAATGTATATTGATATTCAGTCTGTCGATAGCAGCTAGGTCATGCTCATTAAACACAGGGAGTGGTGCAGGTGCTGCGTGAGACGGCTCTGGCTGTAGCAGATGAACCGACTGTTTTGTCCCGACTCTGTTCCCACGCGAACGACAGCAGCGGACAAAATGGTTTCTGCGTTTGCAGTAATTATCGGTCCCAAATACAGGGCACTGCTCCCGAATCCCAGCGTGTGAGCCCCCACAGTTACTACAGTTGTTGATGTGACCGGCACAGGATCTGCCGGGCACTTCAGAAAGTGGGCGTTGAGCACGGTAAGATGTGCCGGCAAAATTCACATCAAACGCAGAATGGGGTCCCGGCCCCAAGGATTTAGTGTGTGAGGCAGTTAGCTCAGCAACTCGACAACGATACTCAGCCACCTCTAGGGTGAGGTCAGCATCACGTAGTAGTTCATCACGCACCTTGTCATCAAGGATGCCACAGACCAGTCTGTCCCGAACGCGCACCGGCTGGCAATATATCTCAGGGAGCTAATGTAAGATTCAACAGGCTCACCTTGCCTCTGGTTGCGAGTAAAAAATCTGTGGCGCTCCATAACGAGATTCGAGCGCAGCTCGCAAAGCTGTCGGAACTTTGTCAGGAGGCAGTCCGGGTCCTCCATAGATTCCGCCGGTACCTGAACGCCCGCGGGAGTTATCTGGGCCGGCGCGTAGTGGAACCGGTGAGCACGGCGAATGGCCTCACTGCCCGCCAGGTTGAGGAGAATAGCAGCACGAGTAGCTGGAGGTGCAGCATGATGTGCTGCCTGAATATAGATCCTGAAATCCTCCTCGAAGATGCGCCAGCGTTCAGCGAGGTCGCCATCGAATACGAGTGGGTCAGGCTTGCGAAACGCTCCAGCCATAGTGAGACAGTAAATCAAAAAAAAACAAACTGAAGTAGTGGGTCGAGAAACTTCTGACGCCATGTTGTGTATTCATGCCAATACACAAGAGTTGCAACTCATAGTTTTATTTGTACTTAAGCGGAGGTAACAATAAGTGCTATCGTCTTCACAGTCTGGTCGCGGTCTGCCTGGAAGGCAGCGACCGGCAGTGTATATAGTCAAGGTGGGAGTGAAGATCCGGACTGGATCGTGTGTGGAATGTGCAGCATGCATATTGAATGTGATGCTATATATATATAGTGAAGGTGAACTAGCATGCACAATCTATACTTTGTAGATACCTTTTGGCAACGCATGATGAAACTGGTGGTTTACTTTTTGTATGTAAGAGGCATTTCTTGTTCAAATATTAATGATGCAATCAGCTGTAACACAGCCACTTGTTTTGACAATCATGAATTTAAATTCATGACTTTTAGATTCTGTACCTTTAAAAAGGAGATGAGGAGGAATTTATGTAGTCAGAGAGCGGGAATCTGTGGAATTAATTGCCACAGACAGCTGTGGAGATCAAGTCGATGGATATTTCTAAATCAGAAAATGACAGATTCTGGATTAGTAACAATATCAGGGGTTATGAGGTGAAGGCAGGAGAATGGGGTTGAGAGGGAAAGATAGATCAGCCATGATTTAATGGCAGAGTAGATTTGATGGGATGGTTGGCCAAATTCTGCTCATGAAGTTATGAACAATCACACTCCGGAGCTTTGAGTACAAAACACAGGTTGATACTTCAGTGCAGTGCTTTAAGAGATATGCACTGAGATATCATCTCTTTCGACCGGTATGTTAAGCTACATCTGTTTATATCCTATCAGGCATAAGAGAAAAATTTCACAGCACCATTGTGAAGGGGGGCAAGTTAAGCTGGTTATGCTGGCCAATGTATTAACCTGCAGTCAGTATTGCAAAATTGAGCTGATGCTGCCTTACTGTGGGATCCTTTATCGGCTGTGAAGTCTTTCATTTTGGACATTCTAAGATTATGAAAAAATTGGGATATAAATCTATGATGTTTTCTATTAACTATTCTTTGCAGTTGTGATTACAGTAATTCACTGTGGAAATACTGTCCCTTTTATGTTTCTATGCCTAGCAACGTTACCAGTGAAAATAGAAGAATTGACACCAAGTGAACGCTCTACTACACTTTATATGACCATTTTATTTGGACCAATAGAAACCGCTCATCAGAAAGGTAGAATGTTTCAACTTGGAGTACGTCAAATACCTGTATTTTTATTATTTTTTAAATATGGCTCAGTGTATGTTTACTCTGCTTCAGACCCTGGGAACTTTCTGAGATCAGAGTACAATCAATACCATTTGTGAACATCCAGTAAAAAGATGGGATATAAAGGGAAGAGTAGTGAGAATACAATATATATGTATTATGATTAATATTGATCTAAAAATGTGAGATGGTCATGCATCAAGAAGACCTTGCACAGATTTAGAATGAAAAAAACTGTTGAAAGGATATAGAGGATGCCAATGATTGGAGGACTAGATTAAAAGGAGTGGTGAAGTAAGCTTCTGAGGGGTGATGCGGTCGATGTTTGTGGCATGTCAAATGGTGAAAGATTTTTCGAGATAGCAAGGGTAACAAGGTACCAGTTTGTGCTGCTGCTTCACTGCTCCAGGAACCCGTATCTCATCCTGGCACGTCCGCTTCTGTCCATGTGCCGTGGCACATTCTCCCTCGGGCACATCAGTTTCCTCTGGATGCGCCATTTTCCTTCCCGATCCCAAAGGCATGCTGGTAGATGAAGTGGTCACTATAAGTTATGGTATTAAATGGCAAAAAAGAATCAAACGGGAGTTGAGGTATGTAAGAGAAAACACGTTGCAAGGGGTAGAGGGAAATGAGGAGGGGGGAATGGAATAAATGGATGGCCCAGCTGTGAGCCAGCATGGACCTGATGGTTCGAGTGGCCTTCTTCTGCGCCATGAAAATTTAAAAAAAGCTCAAATTCTGGAATTCTGACACAAAATCACACTGGCAGGGAGGACGGTGGTATAGAATTGTTTCGGAGGTATTTAGGCAGGCATGTGAACAGGCATTGAATGGAGCAATATTGCTCGTGTGCCGGCAGGTGGGATTACTTTAAAAATTACCATTGTGATCAGCCCAGCCATCATCGGCTGAAGGGCCTACTCCTGTGCTCCACTGTTCTATGTTTTATAAAAACAAAAATGCTGCAAAAACTCTGCAGGTCAGGCAGCATCTATGGAGAGGGAAACAAAGTTAATGTTTCAGGTCACAGCCCCTTCATCACAGGGTGATAGTCAAGGTTTGTTTTCATGATTGGAAAGCCTATGACAAGTGGGCTATTGTAGCGATCAGTGCTGGGATCTTTGCTGTTTGTTATAAACATTAATACAGTCATAAAGTCATACAGCACAGAAACAGGTCCATCGACCCAACTTGCCCATGCCAACAAAGATGCTTCATCTACATGAGTCCCACCTGCCATGTACCTGTCCAAATGTCTTTTAAATGTTGTTGTAATAATTCCCTCAACTCCATCTTCTGGCAGCTCAGAAACAGGCCCCATAAACCTAGCTCATGAAAGCCATATCTTCGCTGATCAAATTTCCTCAAATATCCCCATATTCCTGTACGCTGTCCTTTCTCAGTACCCCTCCAAATGCCTTTTAAACATTGTAATTATAACGGCCGCTATCACCTCCTCAGACAGCTCCTACCAGATAATCACCAGACTCGTGTGAAAAACCTAATCCTCAGATCTCCTTTAAATGTTTCATCTCTCGCCTTAAACCTGTGCCCTGTAGATCTAGATTCCTCCAAAGATTCAAACTATCTACCCTCATATTTTTATAAATCTCTTTCAGGGCACTCCTGAGCTTCTTATGTTCCAATGGAAATAAGCCCAGTTTATCCAATTTTTCTTAATGACTCTCGCCCTCCATTCCAGGCACCATCATGATGATCTCTTCTGCACTCTCTCCACCACTACCATAACTTTCCTCTCGTGTAGTGACTCGAAACGGACACAACAAACCAGGTGTGGTGTAAACAAAGCTTTGTAAAGAGGCAAAATAACATTCCTGCTCTTATATTGAAAGCCTCGACTATGAAAGCACACATACCAAATGTCGCCTTCGCTACCATTTCTACCTTTGTCATCACTACAAGCAATCTATAGATTTGTAGCCCAAGTTTCCTCTGTTTCTCACAATCCTAAACTTCCTGCCATACATGATTATAATCGAGCCATACATGATAAGGGAGTAACGTTTAGTGCGAGGTAAAGCGAGCAAAGTCCGATCAAGGATAGTCCGAGTGTCACCAAAGAGGTAGGTAGTAGTTCAGCACTGCTCTCTGGTTGTGGTAGGATGATTCAGTTGATCTGTCTCTAGTTGGGACAATGGTGGTAGTCCACCAGATGGACTGCAGCTCTCGCCCCTTTCTAGTAATATTCCTGAATGCAGCAAAGGTATACCCTCATAAATGTTACTAATTGTACACCGATTGTAAGTTGCTGCACGTTTTCTGCTACAACTGTGGGCCACATCGGCTGAATCGGCAAAATATTTGTGTTAGAAATACAGCTGACTGAAATGTTCTCATGTTAAAAAATCTATATTATGCCATCGTTACAGTAATGAGTTTGAAAGGTCAAGATCGATTCCTGGAGTTCTTTGTTCTGCTAATGCAGAGATTGGTACGAGAAGAGAATTTTAAACCAGTTTCCAGATGGGCAAGTGAAATTGTAGCGTATTTAAAAAGGTAAGTACATTGTCATTTAGAACAAACACTAAAAACAGAAAATGTTGGAGTTATTCAATACGCCAGGCAAGCATCCATGGAGAATGAAACATGAGTCAAGAGTGTTTTATTTTCAGATGTCCCAAAATGGAACTATGAAATTCTTACTTGCAGCAACTTAACACCGTAAATAACAAACAATAATAGTCCAAATAGAAAAACAATGCCCCCAAATCTACATTACAGTTTTCAGGCTCCTATATCTTCTTCCCGATGGCAGAAGTGAAATGAGAGTGTGGCCAGGGTGATGTGGAACTCTGATGATGCTGGCTTCTTTTTTAAGGTGACGACTCCGATAGATTCCTTCAATGGTGGGGAGGTCAGGACCCATGGTAGACTGGGCAGTGTTCAACACTTTTTGCACTTTCTTCTTCATCTATGGGCATTCGAGTAACCGAACCATGACACACCCAGTCTATATACTCTCTACTCTACACCAGTAGAAGTTAAAGAGTATTCGTTAACATACCAAATCTCTTCAATCTTCTAAGGAAGTAGCGGCATTGATGGGCTATCTTTATGATTGCATGAATGTGCTGGATCCAGGACAGATCCTCAGATATTGCAAGGCCAGGAAGTTGAAGCAGAATCAATGATTCAGATCATTGACCTTTCTTCAAAACTCAGTACCTGGCTCAATTACTTTTGACTGAATCTGTTGAGTATTTTTGCTTGTACAATTATTTTTTCAGAAATAAAGAATAACACAATTACTATGTAACAGTATTTTCCATTTTGTAAACAGCTTTCTGTTACAAAATGCATATTTATTACCAATGAATCAGGGAAGTAATTTTTCACTATCAAAACAATATGGGTTTGAGTCAAACTCATTGAATATTAAAAACTTAAATCTACGTTCTATCCTGTCACGAAGCCATTACCTTTTGATTTAAAGGAGGTGAGAAGGGTGAAGAGCAATAAATCTGCTCTCAGGAGGTTGGTTGAGCATTGAAACTCATTAAGAAGGCCCCTGCTTTCATTTTAGAAGTTCTATATATAATTACAATCACTAGAAAGTAATGAAGGTGAAAGGAGGCTGTTCCAACAATCAGGCAGAACATCAGTGTTTCCTCGAAGTCCAACGGGCATATCGTGGGGAAACCTGATATGTCTGAAGAAGGGTCTGAAAAAATCGTCTGAAGAAGGGTCTCGACCTGAAACATCACCCATTCCTTCTCTCCCGAGATGCTGCCTGACCTGCTGAGTTACTCCAGCATTTTGTGAATAAATCGTGGGGAAACCTGTTTCCCAAACTGCGAATACTCCCGTACAATTCTCCATCTGCTCTTCAATTTCTTCTGGACTTCCCTTATCAATTTTCCACAAACCCCTTATAGCCACTCCCCTCAGATTTCTCACCAGTCCCCCAGATCTCTGATTCTTTCCCCTTTATTTTTTTCTCACATTTCCAGCTTCCCCAATCTGGATCACTGATTCACTCTCCCCTATCCTGAAATCTCTGCCATCTATTCTGTTCTCCTGCTATCTAACTACTCTACTCATTGTCTGATGTCTACCTCTTCCCATCCCCCATACTCTCACCCAGTTCTGATTTTCAATCCCCTTTTGATCTCTCCAAATGCACAGCTCTTCCAATAGGTCTGCAATGATCCTCGTTTTCCCAGCCATAGTCTACCATCCACACAATTTATATGCCCATTGCAGCTATAACTGGCTGAAGTTTCAACAGAGTGCAAACACCAGTAAAATGATGAAATATAGAAAGATAGAAAATAGGTGCAGGAAGAGGCCATTCGGCCCTTCAAGCCAGCACCGCCATTCATTGTGATCATGGTTGATCATCCACAATCAGTAACCCGTGTCCAACTTCTCCCCATATCCCTTGATTCCACCAGCCCCCAGAGCTCTATCTAACTCTCTCTTAAATTCATCCAGTGATTTGGCCTCCACGGCCCTCTGCGGCAAAGAATTCCACAAATTCACAACTCTCTGGGTGAAAAAAAGGTCCTTCTCACCTCAGTGTAAAATGGCCTCCCCTTTATTCTAAGAGTGTGGCCCCTGGTTCTGGACTCCCCCAACATTGGGGAAAAAATTCCTGCGTCTAGCTTGTCCAGTCCTTTTATAATTTTATATATCTCTATAAGATTCCCTCTCATCCTTCTAAACTCCAGTGAATACAAGCCTAGTCTTTTCAATCTTTCCTCGTATGACAGTCCCGCCATCCCAGGGATCAATCTCGTGAACCTACGCTGCACTGCCTCCATTACAAGGGTGTCCTTCCTCAAATTAGGAGACCAAAACTGTACACAATACTCCAGAATTGGTCTTACAACTGCAGAAGAACCTCTTTACTGAAATCCTCTATACTGAATTCCTCTCGTTATGAAGGCCAGCATGCCACTAGCTTTCTTAACAGGAGAATTGATGAGAAAACTGATTTCACTCTAAAATGGTGTTTAGTGTTGCACTGTTAGAATTTAACTTAACTTGAAATGTTGGTTCCAAACAAATTGGGCGTCAGGTATCTAATGATAATTGACTGTGAGTTGGTCACATCACCGGTTACTTGATTAGATGATAAGTCATGTTAGTTGGGACTGAGTGAAAATGTCGTGGATGAGTGAGTAACAATAGGGATAGTTAGCAGCACAATATCTATAATGATAAGTATAGTGGGAAGGAGTTTAACGGAATATAATGACAGGAATGCAGCAGCAATGGGATTAAGAGGGAGGTTTTTTTTGAAGTTATAATTAAATGTCCTTAAATAAATTAATTCTGAAATTAATTTAAGATTAATTTAAATGAAGTTAATTAAACCTGAATGCATGAAACATTTGTAACAAGACAGAGGTATGACTAGCACAAATAAGATTCAATAGGTATGTCCAAATGCTATGAGGTTCATGAAAGCTGGGAATTGAATATTCCAGAATGCTTGGTATTTTAGAACAATTGAGAAATTGGAGCAGTGGATGGAATATGTCTTAATAATGTAGAATCACGTATGGACCGTGATTAGATTTTACCTTGTCTGAGAGTCATAGAATGTTACAGCGTGGAAACAGGCTCTTCGGCCCAACTTGCCCACACCAGCCTACATGTCCCAGCTACTCTAGTCCCACCTGCCTGCCTGCCTCCCTCCAAACCTGCCTCAAAGACCTCCTCTGGCAGCTTGTTCCATGCACCCACCACTCTTTGTGTGAAAGTGTTTTACCCCTCAGATTCCTAATAAATCTTTTCCCCTTCACCTCGATTCACGTACTCTGGGCAAGAGACTCTGTGCATCTACTCGATCTATTCCTCTTGTGATTTTATACACCTCTCTATAAGATCACCCCTCATCCTCCTGTGCTCCAAGGAATAGAGTCCAGCCTACTCAACCTCTCGCTATAGCTCACACCCTCTAGTCCTGGCAACATCCTCGTAAACATCCTCATCCTTGCAGAAAAAATATCAAGATAGAATCACTTTGGGTAGAGTTAAGAAACCAAGGAATGGAATTACTTTTGGGGGTACTCTGGAGGTCTCTTGGAATCACTCTCGTTGGAAAGGAAGTCATTTTAGAAGTAAAGGCGGCTTGTAATAGAGGTAACCACGGATTTTGGAAACTGCAGTAAGATAGCTGTACAGCACAGCGACCTTTAAGCATTCCTTGACACACACCACAATGTTCCTGATAGGTATTCCTTGATGCATGCTACAAGGTTTCTGATTGTCATCCATAGTAAAATTAAATAAAGGATTAAATAGCATGTAGTTTTACTTGTATTAGTGTTATTGTATTTGTGTTAGTATTTTGAGAACGTGCTCTCAATGATGAGAAAAACTTGGAATGTGCGCATAATTTCAAGGGTCAAAATCTGCATAAAACGTTGACCGTTGAATGTGGAATTTGAGAGTAGGATAGCAACTGGGATTGTGCTGCTGTCCTTGTGCACAAGTAAATAAAGTGTATCTGGAAAAAAAATGCAAGTTGTCAGCGTTCAGTTTATTGGTGAGGATGGGGTTACTTTATTTTTACAAATATGGCAAATCAAATTCGCAATAATAGTATTGAAGACAGGTTTGTGGAACTCGTGTTGTGGATTCAATGAGAAGAAAAAAATATATACTTTGTATATAATTAGACGGAATTAATCGGTGATCTGTTTGTAATCACTAATTAATGAGCGTTTGTTTGAATTTTACAATCAGTTTAAGAGAAGAAAGCTATAGTGCAATAGTAGAAATTAAAATCTTTATAAAATAAAGATAGTTGAAGTGGATTAGGAAATTAAATGTAAGTGATAATGGTAGATAAGCAGTAGCAAATATTTAAAAAACTATTTCATAATTCGCAATAAAAAAATATTTTCTGAGGAATTAAGTGGTATCAGAACCATGATTTCTCCTTGTTTGGAGCCCTGACCTCAGAACAAGATCAAGGGTGTTAGTTAGGGTGTCCATCAATTCTCAGCTTTGACTCTTAAAATTCAAACCAACATTTTCTTTAAACCAAACAGGCGTAACAGAACTCTTCTTGGCATCAAAGACGCAGAGAGCAAATCAAATAAATCTATGAAGAACATAGCAGTTGTGGTGGAGTATCACAATGTAAGTTAAAGCTGGGGTATTTGGAGATTGTTTCCAGGTGCATTTACATGTTATCTGGTAGGGTTTTTTTTCCTATTGACACATTTGCAAGAGACATGGAAATATTTTATATCAGCTGAAATCAACTATGACCATGCAGAGAATAACTTGGGGAAACCATTGGGCCACTAAACCAGCATCTGGAGTTCTTTCCTACACATTTTGTCTCCTTCACGGTGGTCGCTGGGTCTGTCAAGTTGCAAGGACAGTGCATTTAGGACAGTGCAGTTAGGAGAGAGTTTCCATGAGGTTCCACAACGTTGACTCGTGATGCCATGATGGCCAATGAAATCTGGTCAAACAAGAGAGAAAAAAACCTCTGATTATCATATCATATATATCATATCATATATATCATATCATATATATACAGCCGGAAACAGGCCCTTTCGGCCCTCCAAGTCCGTGCCGCCCAGTGATCCCCGTACATTAACACTATCCTACACCCACTAGGGACAATTTTTACATTTACCCAGCCAATTAACCTACATACCTGTACGTCTTTGGAGTGTGGGAGGAAACCGAAGATCTCGGAGAAAACCCACGCAGGTCACGGGGAGAACGTACAAACTCCTTACAGTGCAGCACCCGTAGTCAGGATCGAACCTGAGTCTCCGGCGCTGCATATGGGAGGGATCCAGAACACCCAGAGAAAACCACAGGAGGTCACAGGGAGAACGCACGAACTCCGTATGGACAGCACCGTACGGGATCGGACATGTACGGATCAAGATGGAACCTTGGTCTTGGGCAATGTAAAGCAGCAATTCTACCTCTGTGCCATTGTGCCGCACCCCCCCCCCCCCATCGATCTATTGAGCAAAGAAAATTCCCAGTAAATTCCAGAACAATTTTTTACTGCATATTTTTGCTGTTGTTATTTCCAAAACTTAAGATTTTCATATAGGTTTTCAAATACAAACGCATGTTCGAGTCAGTGAAATGGAAGATGAATGCCAAGGTGAATTATGCTGTCTAATTTCACAATATTTATAGAATTAAGGGTTAACTTAGAAAATCATCCAGAGATTTGTATTTACATTGCAAAATATGTTGTTTTCATTATTCAGACACCTGTGACAAAAAAACCAAAAGACAAAGTAAAATTGAAAGATCTTCTGACTGAATTTCTCAACAATCCAATGTTTAAGATAGATCCAGCTGCACAAAGGTAACTACAATTTCTCATTATCAGGTTTGCTCTTTTTTTTCCATTGCTTTTTAAAATATTAATCTTGTTTTGGTTTTCAACGGTTTCATTATTGTTTATTCTCCAGAGTAAATGGGGAAGAAACAATAATGTTCATCCTCTCTTCATTCATTCATTCATTCATTCATTCATTCATTCAGTCAAGGTTCAGTGAAAAATGTAGTAGGGAATACCAAAAGTAGAACCTCTAAATGATGCGTAGGAAGTAACTGCAGTGCTGCTTTACCCCAGACAGACACAAAATGCTGGAGTAACTCAGCGGGCAGGGCCGTCTTAACGCATTGGCCTGATGGGCACTTGCACGGGGGCCCACGAGCATAGGGGCCCCATGCTGATCTGTGTATGTTAAGTGACTTGCAATAAATAAATACTACTTTAAAAATGTAGGTTCAATGAGTGCTTTTTTCGCAACATTTTCGGTCACTAAGTGCTTCTCACAGCGATCTGTAAATGCTTTTTGCAACAATGTAGCACCCTAAGTCCATCGCTAAGTGCTTTTCGGTAAGTGCTTTTCGCCGGCACGACAGGGGGGGGGGTTGGTAGGGAAAGGGGGGGTGGGGGAGAGTAACGGTAGGGGCCCCAGTACACTGCTTTGCCCGGGGGCCCATAATGCTGTAAAAACGGCCCTGTCAGCGGGTCAGGCACCATCTCTGAAGAAAAGGAATAGGGATCCTTTTCTCTAGAGATGCTGCCTGACCTGCTGAGTTGCCTAAGAATGATGAGTTGCCAGCTTAGTGAAGCTGCAACATGGCGTACTGGACAGCAAAAGGAGAACACAATAGGGTCATAATCACGTAGCAGGGAAGCATCCTTCAGGTCAACTTGTCCATTCTGAACAGGTTTTATAGATAAGCTCATCCCATTTGCCTGTATTGATCCATAGTCTTCTCAACCTTTCCTATCCTTGTACCTGTTGAAATGTCTTTGAAACATTACCATTATACCCAGCTATACAGCCTCCGGCAGCTTGTTTCATATGTGGACCACACGCTGCATGAAGAAATTGCCCCTCAGATCTCTTTTACAACTTTCCCTTCTCAGCTTAAAAGTATGCTCTCTACTACCCCGGGGGAAAAATACTGTTCCCATTCAGAATGATTGTGTATAAACCTATATGGTCACACCTCAGCTGCCTGTATTTCGGAGGAAAGAGTACCAGCTTACCCAGGTTGTGTAGGAAAATAACTGCAGATGTTGGTACAAATCGAAGGTATCTCAAAATGCTGGAGTAACTCAGCAGGTCAGGCAGCATCTCTGGAGAGAAGAAATGGATCAACCCCTTCTCTCCAGAGATGCTGCCTGACCTGAGTTACTCCAGCATTTTGAGATACCAGTTTATCCAGCCTCTCCTTATAACTCGAGTCCTTTTCCAGCTTAATGATATCCACCCTTTTCCAGGGCAGCCAGAACTGCACACAATCGATGTAGATGATCTTCCAGCCAGCAGATCAAATCACAGCTCTGCAGTCCCACCCCTGTCGAGATCCTGGTGAATCCCAAAGTGAAATTCAATCAGCAGGTTATGGTCCAGCAAATATTACTTTACAGCACTCTTCAAACCAGCATTTATCAAGTTAAAATTTGAGAAGGCCCCACTCCTTCAACGTCTGCAGTGAGATGCTGCAGATGTTCTACCAATTGGTGGTAATCAGTGCCATTGTCTTTGGTGTCGTGTGCTGGGACAGCAGGGTGAAGGCCGCGAACGCTAATAGGATTAACAAACTCATCAGGAAGGCTGGCTCCGTCTTGGGGGATTCATGGGAGGTGGTCTTGGGGGGAGGATGCTCCTCAAACTGCAGGGCATCCAGGACAATACAGTTCACCCTATGACACACTGGTCAACCTGAGGAGTACCATCAACAAAAGACTGGTTCCACAAAGATGCAACACAGAGGAGATCCCACAGGAGATCCTTCTTCCCTGTGGCTATCAAATTGTACAACTCTTCCCCCTTCTGTCATGTGGTAGACTGACCCCTCCCTCCCAATCTTTATCTTGGCACATCCCCAATCCTTTCCAATCGTCACTATAATGTCATATTTCATGTATTATGTGTCTTATGATTATTGGCAGATGAATTTTGCTCCTAGGATAAATAAAGTTCTATCGTATCATGTCATATCATTATTGATTGAGGGTAGTTTGAGTGGGCATTAAGAAGCTGGACCGATTTGTCCATCTAATCACTGGGTAATACTGCACATTGTCAGGTGTTGCAAGTATCCCACCATCATAGAAAACATAGAAACATAGAAAATAGGTGCAGGAGGAGGCACTTCGGCCCTTTGAGCCAGCACCAGTGTTCATTGTGATCATGGCTGATCATCCACAATCACTAACCTGTGCCCAACTTCTCCCCATATCCCTTGATTCCACTAGCCCCAGAGTTCTATCTCTCTCTTAAATTCATTCAGTGATTTGGCCTCCACTGCCCTCTATGGCAGAGAAAGCAACAAATTCACAACTCTGGGTGAAAAAGTTCCTTCTCACCTCAGTTTTAAATGGACTCTCATTTATTCTAAGACTGTGGCCCCTCGGTTCTGGACTCGCCCAAAATTGGGAACATTTTTCTTGCATCTAGCTTGTCCAGTCCTTTTATAATTTTGTATGTCTCTATAAGATCCCCTGTCATAGTTCTAAACTCCAGTGAATACAAGCCTAGTCTTTTCAATCTTTCCTCATATGACAGTCCCGCCATCCCAGGGATCAATCTCGTGAACTTACGCTGCATAGTCTCAATTACATGGATGTCCTTCCTCAAATTAGGAGACCAAAACTGTTCACAATACTCCAGATGTGGTCTCACCAGGGCCCTATACAACTGCAGACGAACCTCTTTACTCCTATATTGAAAGGCCAACATTCCATTAGCTTTTTTTACTGCCTGCTGTACCTGCACGCCAACTTTCAGTAACACCCAGGTCTTGCTGCACTTCCCCCTTAACTAACCTGACACCATTGAGATAATAATCTGCTTCCTTGTTTTTGCCTCCAAAGTGGATAACCTCACATTTATCTACATTATACTGCATCCGCCACGCATTATCTGCCCACTCACTCAACCTGTCCAGGGCACCCTGCAACCTCCTAACATCCTCTTCGCAGTTCACACTGCCACCCAGCTTTGTGTCATCTGCAAACTTGCTGCTAATTCCTTCTTCCAAATCATTAATATATATGGTAAATAGTTGCAGCCCCAACACCGAGCTTTGTGGCACTCCACTCGCCACTGCCTGCCATTCTGAAAATAACCCGTTTACTCCTACTCTTTCCTTCCTGTCTGCCAATGAATTCTCTATCCATGACAACACCCTACCCCCAATACTATGTGCTCTAATTTTGCTCACCAATCTCCCGTGTGGGAACTTATCAAAGGCTTTCTGAAAGTCTAGATACACCACATCCACTGGCTTCCCTTCATCAATTTTACTTGTCACATCCTCAAAAAATACCAGAAGATAAGTCAAGCATGATTTCCCTTTCATAAATCCATGCTGATTTGGACTTATCCTTTTACTACTATCCAAATGCACCGTTATTACCTCTTTAATAATCGACTCCAGCATCTTCCCTACCTCCGATGTCAGGCTAACTGTGCACATATGAAACTATTCAGAATCTTCAGGTGCAAACCTATTGTCAGTGTTGGTCTTCTTCTTGGGCCCCTCTCAGTCATGGCTGACCATGGGTGATGCATCCAAGTTGGCTGCTTGCTCCACACCTCGGCTAGACCAGGTAGTAGGTGGTAGGGCCCAACAATCATAACCATGCCATACAAAAAAATACAGCATAGATAATCTGATATGGCCTCTCTTGAGATCGTCACCATCACAGAAGCCATCATTCAGCTAATTAGATTCACTCCACGTGATTTGAGGACAAGGCTCAGGGCACCGGATACAGCAAAAGACAATGTCCCAGCTAGACTATCGAAGAGGAGTGCTTCAGCCACTTGCAACACCTTTTATTCAGCGACTAGATGGACAAATCAATCCAGTCATTTGCTGCCCACTCAAGCTACTCTCAATCAGTAACTGAATAAATGATAATGTTGATAGTGCTGTAAAGTGTCACTTGTTTGTCCATAAACTGCTCACTGAATTTCAGTTCAGGATTCACCCGGATCTCGCCATTTCAGACCTCATCATAGCATTAGTCCAAACATGGGCCAAAGAGCTGAATTCCATTGGTGAAATGAGAACGAAGTGGAGATGTTCGCTGATGTTGCAGTTGCAGATGGAGCTAATTTGGGAGGTATTGTAGATAGTGAAGATGGTTGTCAAAAATTGCAGCAGGATTTTGATCATTTGGGCAGGTGGGCTGAGGAATGGTTGATGGAATTTAATTTGGAGAAGTACAAGGTGTTGTATTTTGGGAAGCCGAACATGGAAGGACCTATGGCTCTGGGGAGTGTTGTAGAGCAGAGGAATCTAGGAGTACAGGTACATTCTTCCTTGAAAGTGGCATCACAGGTCGAAAGGGTGGTTAAGAAAGGTTTTAGAACATTGGCCATCAGTCAGGGCTTTGGGTATAGAATTTTGGAGGTCATGTTACAGATACATTGGTGAGGTCACTTTTAGAGTATTGTATTCACTTTTGGTCATCTTGTTATCGGAAATATTTTTTTAAGCTGGAAAGGGTACAGAGAAGATTTACGTGGATGCTGCCAGGACTTGAGGGCCTGACCTATGGGGAGAAGGTGAGCAGGCTGGAACACAGGAGGATGAGGGGGGTGATTTTATAGAGGTGTATGAGATCATGAGAGGAATAGATATAGTAAATGAACAGAGTATTTTATTCAGAGTAGAGGAATCAAGAACCAAGAGGACATAGATTTAAGGTGAGGGGAAAGATTTAATAGGAACCTGAGGGGGAACTTTTTTTACACAAAGGTGGTAGGTAAATGGAATGAACTACCAGAAGAGGTAGTTAAAGCAGGTACAATCACAACATTTAAGAAACATTTGGATTGGTATATGGATAGGTCTATGAGCCAAATGCAGGCAGGTGGGACTAGTGTAGATGGGGCATGTTGGTCGGCGTGGGCGAGTTGGGCCGAAGGGCCTGATTCCACACTGTATGACTATATTGTGAAATCAGAAAACCTGCAGTTGCTGGAAATTTAAAAGTAAAAGTGGAAAATACTGGACATACTCATCAGGTCAGTGCGGATCTGTGGAAAGAGTAACAGAACTTGCGTTTAAGATTGAAACAGCTCTGTTCCTCTTCCCATAGGAAAAGCCTAACCTTCTAAGTATTTCCAGTGCTTTCTCTTTTTATGTGGATACTGTGGCTGTAAGAGGAGGTCAGGTAATAGGTATTCACACATCATGGTACCCAAAACCTTTTCACCATCTTCAAGGAACAATTTGGCAGCATGATGAAATCTTCTCCGCTTGCCTGCTTCAGTGCAGATCAGGCAGCTCTGAAGTAACTTCACACCATCCAGGCTAAAACTACTTATTTGATTGGCGTCGCCATCATCCACCATCCAGTCGACATGAATTCATTCCTACCACTACCATTGCACAATGACTACAGTATGTATTGTCCATCCGTAAGGCCCTCAGCCATCTTTTCAAGAAGAGTTAGAATGGCAACAAATGCTGGACATTGTCGACGATGCTGAATGCTGAAAAATAAATGCATTTAATGAAAATTGCAAGATTTTTGAAAATCTTTGACAAACCACATGATTGAATTATTCAAATTGACAGATTCTTGATTTTGGTGGGGAGTGATTTGGTTTGGTCCCAGTTCGATTCCTTAGCATTAGTGCTGAATGCTTTATCAGCAGCTCATAAAACAACACTGATTTGGGGTTGGGAGTACAGCAAATCACTGCTTGAAAGAATAAGAGAACCAGGCAAAGGTGTAACTGCAATTTTCTTAAACAGCCTTGTAAGTTCATTAAAACGATTCTTGCACTGAATCAAGGAGTGTGGTCTTTACATCAATTAATTCTGCTTTTGTTCTTTGTGTGACCATGGCCAACATCAGGAATCATGGATAGACACAAAGTGCTGGAGTAACTCAGCAGGTCAGGCAGCATCTCTGGAGGAAAAGGATAGGTGACATTTCTAACCTGAAACGTCCAGTCTGAATGGTCTCAACCCGAAATGCCACCATAGATGCTGCCGGACTCGCTGAATTACTCTAGCACTTTTTTGTTTAAATTCGGTATAAACCAACATCTGCAGTTCCTTTCGACACATCAAGAATCAAGGACTGTCATTACTTTACTCTTGGATTCTTTTCAAGTTTTTTTAGTTAAAAGGAAGCTTGCTGTTGTGTGCCTAATTTAAATAAAGTACATATCAACATTTTTTCTAAATGACACCATTGACTGTTTAGCGGAATGACCAGGATGAAAACTACACTATTGGATAAAAGTACTGGTTGAGACGGCAGGGAAATGGGAACGTTTTATGTTCATTGCTTCATCTTACTTCAAATATTTCTTTATTTAATTGCATTCTTATCTCAAAATATTATTGTATGCTTCCGTCATGCAAGAACGTGAGACGATTATGAAGAATTACATCCTTTTTTAAAATAACTGTTTGGAAACCATGCCAAATTATCCAAAGTTTAAAAATATCTGAAAATAAAAATACTTAAAAGGTTTGGCGGCTGAGTATATATTTTTATTTTAGGTGTAAATTTCTTTGGTGTGTGAATTTTTCTTTGAAATGTGAATTTGTAACGCTGTACTTAGGAAACACAAGGAAAAATTGGAAAAGAAGGCCAGAGAAATTTTCCGAACGCAGCTCAGACCATATGTGCACAATTACTTACAACGCAAAAGATTCCATCAATTTTGTATTAATGAAATGCCATGGCATAGTCAGATGCACAAGCTGGTGGGAATTAGGCACTTCACTGCATTCATGAAGTGCTACGAAGAAGGAGGCTGGACTTCAAAGACCATTAGCAGGTACATTGCATTTAATAACCTAATACTACACATGAGTAATGGCAATGGTGAGATGAAGATAGATACAAAATGCTGGAGTAACTCAGTGGGTCAGGCAGCATCTTGGGAGAGAAAGAATGGGTGACATTTCGGGTCGAGACCCTTCTTCAGACAGAATCTTCAACGGTGAGATTGAATGAGTGATCATGGGCAAAAGTTCCCATCAAAGATAATCTTGCTGAAGAGAACAAGAACATGTGTTTTTTGCATTTAAAAATTTAGTTTAGTTTAATTTATTGTCACATGTGAAGCGGCACATTGGAAAAGCTTTTGTTGCGTGCTAACCAATCAGCGGAAAGACAATATATGATTACAATCGAGCTATCCACAGTGTACAGATACATGATAACGTGAATAACATTTACTCCCTCACATCTGGCTGATCCAAGCAGTAGAGTTGTAAATTTGATACATGCAGATTAAATAAAGCAACGTTGTTATGGAAATATGGTCTCTGGACCTGTGACCGAGAAAGAACAGGTTATCTCGGCAGCACTCATTTCAGAAGAGAGATGCTTTCTTCTGGAAGAATAAAATGAGTCTTAATAAAATCAGAATTACTAGAATAGGATGAGAAAATGTTCCAACATTTTGTGATTTTGTACAGAACAGTGCAGTGTATCAGTCAATCCACCATGACCCAACCTGGTCTGGCAGCTGTTAGTTTTTAGCTGAAGTAGAATTTAATTGCAATGAAAATTTTGTAAAAATTGGAAGCGTTGTCGGTAGTGAGGAGGTTGTCAAAAGATACTGTAGGATCGAGGTTGTTGGAGATATCGGGTGGAGAAATAGCATAGGGTGTTAAAGAATGCATATGGATATTTGCCTTTATCAGTTGAATATAAAAGTTAGTAAGTCATGATGCAGCTTTATAAAAATTTGGTTTGGCCACAACTGGAATATTGCAAGTAGTTCTGGTCGCCCCATTATAGGAAGGGTGTGGCGTCATTGCAGATGGTGCAAAGACTCACCAGGATGTTGCCGAGATTAAAAAACAATCTCTCTGAAAGGAGAGTTCAACAAACTTTGATTGTTTTCCCTGGAGCATCAGAGGCTGAAGAATGACCTGATAAAAGTGTATGAAATACGATATGATCGAACTTTATTTATCCCAGGAGGGAAATTGGTCTGCCAACAGTCACAAAACACAACAAGATACATGAAACATGAAATTAAAGTGATGAGTGGAAAGTACAGGATTTGGGATGTGCAAAGATTGGAGAGGGGAGGGGGAAGGGGGAAGGGGAATCAGTCTACCCCATGACAGAAGGGGAGGAGTTGTACAATTTGATAGCCACTGGGAAAAAGGATCTCCTATGGCATTCTGTGCTGTATTTTCGTGGGACCAGTCTGTTGCTGGAGGTGTTCCTCGAGTTGACCAGTGTGTCATGGATTATGAGAGACATAGAGGAGATAGACATAGTGCAGTGGCAATATCAAATAGTAGAGGGTATAACGTTAAGGTGAGAGGGAGAATGTTTGCAAAGCAGATTTGTTTTGCACGGGGTGCCTGGAATGGCTGCCAGGGGAGGTGGTGGAAGCATATACGATAAACAAGTTGAAGAGGCATTTAAACTTCTTAAAGTTTAAATTTAAACTTTAAAGTTTAAAGGCATGTCAACAGGCAAGGTAAAGTGGGATGTAGACCTTGTGCAGGCAGAAGGGATTAGTTTAAATTGGCATCATGGTTGGCACAGGCATCATGGGCAGTAGGGCCAGTTCCTGTTCTGTGCCATTCTATGTTCTATAAAGAAACTGTGCCCTTCAAGAACAACAGTTTCAGGAGAAGAAAGGCAACTGTTTATTGAACAGCCAAATATGTCATTATTGATGTTAAATGAGAGATCGGCAGGAGCTGGAAGAGGCCGTAGCCTTGGACGGTTGCTTTTGCGGGTCCTCAGAAATTGATTTCACTCTCTGATTGTTGTGGTCTCTGGCAGCATTCTTTCTGAGCAATGCTGATACTGGTTGAAATGTAGTCAGGATCAGAAGGACATCCTAAATCCGGCCCTTTGAATAGCAAGGGCCACAGAGCCCTCAAGATATAAGCTTGTGAAACCCTGTGGATGCATATTCAGTGTGGCTCTGACAGTTGCCTTGTTGCCAATATTGCACATCTCCATCCACTCAATAATTAACTTTACAATTCCAGGAGCTGTTTTCTTTTCATAATATATATTTTAATTTATTATTATTGATATTACAGACCAAATAATATCTCATACATAAAAAGAGATTTACTGATTGGCAAAAGTAAATTTTCACACTATTTTATAAATGCAAAATTTTAGCAGCACATATTGTAGATGTAATACCTTTGATAGTTCCATCTTTGATCCTCAAGGAACACAAGAGCAGTTTATTTAACAGATTGCTATCTTCTTGTTGTTCACAGATACTCCTTTCTGGACCCAGATATCTTTACTCTCCATAATTCTGGGGCTCTAATTGTTGACACCAAGGATGGTGATTCAGAAATTATGTTCGAATTTAATATGTATACAGACAAAGCCAGAGAAGATTCATCAGAAACAACATCAGGTTGTATCCAAAAGCAAAATGGCCAGCTTGTTAAATACTTCACGCCTGATTGATTTTTTTTCAGCAAACATGTTCCAGAATTGTGTTTATGAATCCATTAGATGTACTTGTTGCTCAATAATGCCACTAAGAATTTGCAACACAGAGGATTTGTAGGTTAATTGGTTTGGTAAATGTAAAAATTGTCCCTAGTGTTGTTAAAGTTCGATTCTTTAAGACAGACAACAATACCATAAAGTGTCTTTCGAGTCTTTATTACGCCGGCGGGAGTGGGAGAGCTACAACTAGTATGTTTGCATACCTAGTCACTCGAGGACCCCACTCACAGAGTATCTCAGCAGCACATTTATACACCAAATACAATAGGTTTTACAAGTGATCACAGAACCAGATACCCCACACGGGTGGTCTTGCAAGAGGATAGGAGTTCAATTAATCATCACCCACTACGACTGACCATGTCCGAGGTCATTAGTTCAGTCTACTAACATAAACACATCTTCCTGGTGCTCAGTTTATAGTGGTTGTAAAGGGGCTCGTTCCACTCTCTGCTCTTCCTTAGTATCCGTTCCCTATCCTCTGTAATTTTACAACACCCCTTTCTTAATCACAAGCTGGCAGCTACACAGAGATAGCCTTGCAGGCGTCTGAGGAATGCAATCTAATTTAGTGACAGTTCATCTTAATGTAGCATTTGGTCACGTACACCTTAACCCTTAAATCCCCTTCCTCCTTTACATTGTGTGTAAGATAGTGTTAATGTTTGGGGGAACGCTGGTCGGCGTGGACCCGGTGGGCCGAGGGGCCTGTTTCCATGCTATATCTCAAAACTAAACTAAACCTAAATTTAAAAATAAATATTCTGTTATTTGTAGTATCTACCAGCAGACACTCAAAAAGAATTACGTGAATTCCGAAATTCATGGAGTTTTAGACTCCTCCATTCTTGGAAAAAGACTAACTATCTACGCTACCTATACTCCTCACAATTTTGTAAATTTCTAGAAGGTCATCTCCTTGCTTCAGGGAAAACATTCCCAGCCTGTCCAGTCTCCCATTAAAACTCAAGCCTTCCAGTCCTGGCAACATCCTTGTGAATCTCTTCAACACCATCTCTAAGTTAATCACATCCTTCATATTTTATGGTGACCAGAATTGCACATAATACTCAATGTATAGAATGATTTGATTGATATTATTGTAAGATGGATGATCTACCATTAGTTACCAAAATAGGATGAAAATGTCTTCTAAACAAAAGTCAATAATTGGGCATGTCATGAACATTATGTGGGCATAATGCTGCAACTTCTGATCTGTAAATTAGAAAACCCATGCAGTGATTCACATTGGGGAAAATTAATGTTTATCTAACACTGGGACATTTCAGGGTTGTAAGCTCCAACTGGACAGAAGTGTGTGATTTGTTTGCTCCAGCAGATGGCTTTTCCACATTCAGAGACCTGGAATGTGCTCTGTTGTTCCCTCCAATTATTTTTATGAATTACCAGGCACAGCTGCTCAAATCCAGTGTTCTGAGGCACGATGTCTTGCTTTCGAGACTGAAAATAATACATCACTAGTTATTTTTAACAGTATGTTTACATTTTATCTCGAAGGAGATTGACGAAGGTAGGGAGGAGGATAAATATATATCCGCTGTGTCCTCTGACAGTCCTCCTCACTGCTCGCAACTGCTCCAATGTTGGTGTTGTGAACAAACTTACTCACCAACCCATTTACCTTTACATCCAAATCATTCACATCTACACGCACCTCTATCTATACAGTACCCTCCAGAATGTTTGGGACAAAGACCCATCATTTATTTATTTGCCTCTGTGCTCCTCAATTTGAGATTTGTAATAGAAAAAAATCGCATGTGGGAAGTGCACATTGTCAAATTTTATTAAAGGCCATTTTGAAACATTTGGGTTTCACCATGTAGAAATTACAGCTGTGTTTATACATCGTCCCCTTATTTCAGGGCACCATAATGTTTGGGTCACATGGTCTCACAGGTGTTTGTAATTGCTCAGGTGTGTTTAAATGCCTCCTTAATGCAGGTATAAGAGAGCTCTCAGCACCTAGTCTTTCCTCCAGTCTTTCCATCACCTTTGGAAACTTATATTGCTGTTTATCAAGATGAGGACCAAAGTTGTGCCAGTGAAAGTCAAAGAAGCCATTATGAGACTGAGAAACAAGAATAAAACTGTTAGAGACATCAGCCAAACCTTAGGCTTACCAAAATCAACTGTTTGATACATCATTAAGAATACAGGGAGCACTGGTGAACTTACTAATCACAAAGGGACTGGCAGGCCTAGGAAGACCTCCACAGCTGATGACAGAACAATTCTCTTATAATAAAGAAAAATCCCCAAACACCTGTCCAGAATCACTGTATCAGAAGAGTATCAGAAACACTCTTCAAGAGTCAGGTGTGGATTTGTCAATGACCACTGTCCGCAGAAATACATAGGCGACACTGCAACAGAAATACATAGGCTATGCTGCAAGATGCAAACCACTGGTTAGCCGCAAAAATAGAATGGCCAGGTTACAGTTTGCCAAGATGTACTTAAAAGAGCAACCATAGTTCTGGAAAAAGGTCTTCTGGACAGATGAGACAAAAATGAACTTGTATCAGAGTGATGACAAGAGCAAAGTATGGAGGAGAGAAGGAACTGCCCAAGATCCAAAGCATACCATCTCATCTGTGAAACACGGTGGTGGGGGTGTTATGGCCTGGGCATGTATGGCTGCTGAAGGTACTGGCTCACTTATCTTTATTGATGACACAACTGCTGATGGTAGTAGCATAATGAATTCTGAAGTGTATAGACACATCCTATCTGCTCAAATTCAAAACAAATGCCTCAAAACTCATTGGCCGGCGGTTCATTCTACAGCTAGACAATGATCCCAAACATACTGCTAATGCAACAAGGGAGTTTTTCACAGCTATAAAATGGTCAATTCTTGAGTGGTCATGTCAATCACCGGATCTGAACCCAATTGAGCATGCCTATTATATGCTGAAGAGAAAACTAGAGGGTACTAGCCCCCAAACAAGCATAGGCTAAAGATGGCTGCAATACAGGCCTGGCAGAGCTCACCAGAGAAGACACCCAACAACTGGTGATGTCCATGAATCGCAGACTTCAAGCAGTCATTGCATACAAAGGATATGCAACAAAATACTAAACATGACTACTTCCATTTACATGACATTGCTGTGTCCCAAACATTATGCTGCCCTGAAATGGGGGGACTATGTATAAACACTGCTGTAATTTCTACATGGTGAAACCAAAATGTATAAAAATGGCCTTTATTAAAATCTGACCATGTGCACTTGGACCACATGTGATTTTTTTCTATTGCAAATCTCAAATTGTGGCGTACAGAGACAAATAAATAAATAATGGGTCGTTTTCCCGAACCTTATGGATGGCACTGTATATCTGTTTTCTCTCCCTCTCCCTCTCCCTCTCCCTCTCCCTTTCCCTCTCCCTCTCCCTCTCCCTCTCCCTCTCCCTCCCCCTCTCCCTCTCCCTCTCCCTCTCCCTCTCCCTCTCCCTCTCCCTCTCCCTCTCCCCCTCCCTCTCCCCCTCCCCCTCCCCCCCCTCTCCTTCTCATATGGTGCATGTCGATATGAATGATTTGGATGTATAATGTAGAGATATATATGTAGAGAAGAGATTCTGCAGCGTGACTTTAGATAGCGCCGAAGAAGGCTGAAAAGGGTGGTTATCTCTGGTTTGCTTCCAGTTCCTCGTGCTGGTGAGGGCAGGAGCAGGGAGATACGGGACCTGAATGTGTGGCTAAGTAGCTGGTGCAGGGGACAGGGAATTGGATTCTGTTTTGGGGTAAGGGTGGATTGTATAAAAGGGACGGGTTGCACCTCAACAGGCGGGGGACCAACATTCTGGCAGGCAGGTTTGTCACTGCTACACGAGTGGTTTAAAACTAAATAGTGGGGGGGAGGGGTTCAAATGGGAGAGACAAGGATGGAGTTAAAGGGAAAGAGATTATAGGAATAATTAAGAAAAACCCCAGAATTAACGGAACAGAAAGCTCACAAAGCAATAGGACAGGATGGCCAAGTGTAACAGGAATCGATGTGGAAGCTGAGATGAGCAAAGGATTAAAAGTACTATATATGAATGCGTGAAGTACAAGAAGTAAAGTGGATGAGCTTGAGACTCAGTTAGAGATTGGGACGTATGACATTGTGGGGATTACAGAGACGTGGCTGCAGAAGGATCAGGACTGGGAACTGAATATTCAGGGCTATACGTCCTACAGAAAGGACAGGCAGGTGGGCAGAGGAGGTGGGGTAGCTCTGTTGGTGAGGGATGGAATTCAGTCCCTTACGAGGGGTGACATTGGGACTGACGATGTAGAGTCACTGTGGATAGAGTTGAGGAATTGTAAAGGTAAGAAGGCACTGATGGGAGTTATCTACAGACCCCCAAAACAGTAGCCTGGATATAGAGTGTAAATTGCAGCAGGTAATGCCACTGTGGTGATGGGGGATTTCAATATGCAGGTAGACTGGGAAAATCAGATTGATTCTGGACCCCAAGAAAGGGAGGTTTTAGAGTCTGAGATGGATTCTTAGAGCAGCTTGTACTGGAGCCTACCAGAGAGAAGGCAATTCTGGATTTAGTGTTGTCCAATGAACCAGATTTAATAAGGGAACTCAAGGTAAAGGAACTGCTTGGAGGTAGAGACCATAATATGATTAGTTTTAATCTGCAATTGAGAGGGAGAAGGCTAAACCAGGAATGTCAGTTGAACAAAGGGGACTATGACGGCATGAGAGAGGAGCTGGCCAAGATCGACTGGAAAGGGATCCTAGCAGGAATGACGGTGGAACAGCAATGGCAGGAATTTCTGGGCATAATCCCGAAGATGCAGGATCATTTCATTCCAAAAAGGAAGAAAGATTCTAAAAGGGAAGTAAGGGGCAACTGTGGCTGACAAGGGAAGTTAGGGATGGAATAAAACTGAAAGAAAAGATGTATAACACAGCAAAGAGTAGCCGGAAGCCAGAGGATTGGGAAACGTTCAAAGGACAACAGAAGATAGCAAAAAGGGCAATAAGGGCTGAAAAGATGAGGTACAAAGCGAAGCTGGCCAAGAATATAAAGAAGAACAGTAAAAGCTTGTTAAGAGAAAAAGATTAGCAAAGACAAATGTGGGTCCCTTGAAGGCAGAAACGGGTGAAATTATTATGGGTAACAAAAGGAAATGGCAGAAGAGTTGAACAGGTCTTCACTAAGGAAGGTCTTCAGTCATGTCTTCACTAAGGAAGACACAAAAAAATCTCCCAGATGTACTAGTGGACAGAGGATCAAGGGAGACAGAGGAACTGAAAGAAATTTTCATTCGGCGAGAAATAGTATTGGGTAGACCGATGGGACTGAAAGCCGATAAACCCCCAGGGCTTGATGGTCTGCATCCCAGGGTACTCAAGGAGGTGGCTCAAGAAATCGTGGATGAATAGGTGATCATTTTCCAATGTTCAATAGTTTCAGGATCAGTTCCTGTGGATTGGAGGGTAGCTAATGTTATCCCACTTTTCAAGAAAGGAACGAGAGAGAAAACGGGGAATTACAGACCAGTTAGCCTGACATCAGTGGTGGGGAAGATGCTGGACACAATTATTAAAGAGGTAATAACGGCGCATTTGGATAGCGTAACAGGATTGGTCCAAGTCAGCAGGGATTTATGAAGGGGAAATTCTGCTTGACTAATCTTCTGGAATTTTTTGAGGATGTGACAAGTAAAATGGATGAAGGAAGGCCAGTGGATGTCGCGTATCTAGACTTTCAGAAAGCCTTTGATAAGGTCCCACATGGGAGGTTGGTGAGCAAAATTGGAGCACATAGTATTGGGGGTAAGATATTGACATGGATAGAGAACTGGTTGGAAGACAGGAAGCAAAGAGTAGGATTAAAGGGGTCCTTTTCGGAATGGCAGGCAGTGGAGAGTGGAGTGCCGCAAGGCTGGGTGCTGGGGCCACAAGTATTTATAATATAAATTAATGATTTGGATGATGGAATTAGAAGTAACACTAGCAAGTTTGCAGATGACACAAAGCTGGGTGGCAGTGTGAACTGCAAAGAGGATGTTAGGAGGTTGCAGGGTGACTTGGACAGGTTGTGTGAGTGTGCAGATGCATGACATGCAGTTTAATGTAGATAAATGTGAGGTTATCCACTTTGGTGGCAAAAATAAGGAGGCAGATTATTATCTCAATGGTGTCAGATTATGTAAAGGGAAAGTGCAATGAGATTTAGGTGTCCTTGTACACCAGTCACTGAAAGTAAGCGTGAAGGTGCAGCAGGCAGTGAAGAAACCTAATGGCATGTTGGCTTTCATAACGAGAGGATTTGAGTATAGGAGCAAAGAAGTCCTTCTGCAGTTGTTTATGGCCCTGGTGAGGCCACATCTGGAGTATTGTGTGCAGTTTTGGTCTCCTAATTTGAGGAAGGACGTCCTTGCTATTGAGGCAGTGCAGCGTAGGTTCACAAGGTTAATCCCTGGGATGGCGGGACTGTCATATGAGGAAAAATTGGAAAGACTAGGCTTGTATTCACTGGAGTTTAGAAGGATGAGAGGGGATCTTATGGAGACATATAAAATTATATGTCTCCAATCAGCAGTAGCAGCAGCAATCAGCAGTAGCAGCAGCAATCAGCAGTAGCAGCAGCAATCAGCAGTAGCAGCAGCAATCAGCAGTAGCAGCAGCAATCAGCAGCAATCAGCAGTAGCAGCAGCAATCAGCAGTCGCAGCAGCAATCAGCAGTAGCAGCAGCAATCAGCAGTAGCAGCAGCAATCAGCAGTAGCAGCAGCAATCAGCAGTAGCAGCAGCAATCAGCAGTAGCAGCAGCAATCAGCAGTAGCAGCAGCAATCAGCAGTAGCAGCAGCAATCAGCAGTAGCAGCAGCAATCAGCAGTAGCAGCAGCAGCAATCAGCAGTAGCAGCAGCAGCAATCAGCAGTAGCAGCAGCAGCAATCAGCAGTAGCAGCAGCAGCAATCAGCAGTAGCAGCAGCAGCAGCAATCAGCAGCAGCAGCAGCAATCAGCAGCAGCAGCAGCAATCAGCAGCAGCAGCAGCAGCAGCAGCAGCAGCAGCAGCAGCAAGCAGCACCAAGCTGTGTTGCTTGGGAAGTAGTGTGTGGGGATTGTGTGGGGATAGTAAGGAGTAAGACCTGTGTGATCTCCCGGACTAGTTTCGATCGCCTAGCTTGGGGTCGGAGAGGAATTTCCCGGATTTTTCCCCAAATTGGCCTGGGTTTTTTATCCGGTTTTTCGCCTCTCCCAGGAGATCACTCAGTTCTTTTGGGTGGGCGGTTGGAGCGGTTGGAGTAGCGGCCGGGCGGTAGGTTTAGTAACTGAGTGTGGGGCTTTGTTTGGAGAGTATGACTGCCAGGGCAGTTTTTTGTTCTGGGTGTCGGATGTGGGGAATCTGGGAGTCTGATAGTCTTCCAGACATCCACATCTGCGCCAGGTGTGACGAGATGGGGTTCCTAAGGGACCGTATTAGGAACCTGGAGCGGCAGATTGATGACCTCCGTCTGATCAGGGAGAGTGAGGAGGTTATAGATAGGAGTTACAGGGAGGTGGTCACTCCTAGACCACGGGAGGTAGACAAGTGGGTCACTGTTAGGGGGGGCAAGGAACAGAGGCAGGGACTAGGGAGTACCCCGGTGGCTGTACCCCTTGGAAATAAGTACTCCTGTTTAAGTACTGTTGGGGGGGACAGCCTACCTGAGGGCAACGACGGTGCCCGGGCCTCTGGCAAGGAGTCCGGCCCTGTTGCTCAGAAGGGTAGGGAAAGGAAGAGGAGAGCAGTAGTAATAGGGGACTCTATAGTGAGGGGGTCAGATAGGCGTTTCTGTGGACGCAGTCGGGAGACCCGGATGGTGGTTTGCCTCCCTGGTGCCGGTGTCCGGGATGTGTCTGAGCGTGTCCAGGATATCCTGAAAGGGGAGGGAGAGGAGCCAGAGGTCGTGGTACATATAGGTACCAACAATATAGGTAGGATAAGGGAAGAGGTCCTGAAAGGAGAATTCAGGGGGCTAGGAAGAGAGTTAAAAAAAAGGACTTCCAAAGTAATAATCTCAGGCTTACTGCCTGTGCCACGCGATTGTGAGAATAGGAATGGAGTGAGGTGGAGGATAAATACATGGCTGAGGAACTGGTGCAGGGAGCAGGGTTTCAAGTTTCTGGATCATTGGGACTTCTTCTGGGGGAAGTATGACCTGTTCAAAAAGGACGGGTTGCATCTGAACCCGAGGGGAACCAATATCCTGGCGGGGAGATTTGCTAAAATAACTGCGGAGACTTTAAACTAGTACGGTTGGGGGGAGGGACTCAAACACAGATAGCTAATAGGCAGTGTGTGAGGCAGGAGGCAGAAAAGGGAAACACTCAGACCCAATATGTAGGAGAGAAAGAAGGGAAAAGAAATAAACTGAGAATAAGAAATGATGGGTCCCTTAAATGTGTATATTTTAATGCTAGGAGCATTGTAAGAAAGGTGGATGAGCTTAGAGCCTGGATTGACATCTGGAAGTATGATGTTGTGGCGATCAGTGAAACATGGTTGCAGGAGGGTTGCGATTGGCAATTAAATATTCCAGGATTTCATTGTTTCAGATGTGATAGAATCGGAGGGGCAAGAGGTGGGGGTGTTGCATTGCTTGTCAGGGAGGATATCACAGCAGTGCTTTGGCAGGACAGACTAGAAGGCTCGATTAAGGAGGCTGTTTGGGTGGAACTCAGAAATGAGAAAGGTTTAGCAACACTTATAGGGGTGTATTATAGACCGCCAAATAGGGAACGAGAATTGGAAGAGCAAATATGTAAGGAGATAGCAGATATTAGTAGTAAGCACAGAGTGGTGATTGTGGGTGATTTCAATTTTCCGTATATAGACTGGGAATCACATTCTGTTAAAGGGCTGGATGGTTTGGAGTTTGTAAAATGTGTGCAGGATAGTTTTTTGCAGCAATACGTAGAGGTGCCTACCAGAGAAGGGGCAGTGTTGGACCTCCTGTTAGGAAATGAGATGGGTCAGGTGACGGAGGTATGTGTTGAGGAGCACTTTGGGTCTAGTGATCATAATGCCATTAGTTTCAATATCATTATGGAGAAGGTCAAATCTGGACCAAGGGTTGAGATTTTGGATTGGAGAAAGGCTAATTTTGAGGAGATGAGAAAGGATTTAAAAGGAGTGAAATGGAAATTGTTGTTTTATGAAAAGGATATAATAGAGAAATGGAGGATATTTAAAGGTGAAATTTTGAGAGTACAGAGTCTTTATGTCCCTGTTCGGTGGAAAGGAAAGAATAATAATTTGAAAGAGCCGTGGTTTTCCAGGGAAATTGGACACTTGGTTCGGAAAAAGAGGGAGATATACAATAAATATAAGCGGCAGGGAGTAAATGAGGTTCTTGAGGAATATAAAGAATGTAAAAGGAATCTTAAAAAGGAAATTAGAAAAGCGAAAAAAAGATATGAGGCTGCTTTGGCAAGTAATGTAAAAGTAAACCCCAAGGGGTTCTACAGATATGTCAATAGCAAAAGGATAGTGAGGGATAAAATTGGTCCATTAGAGAGTCAGAGTGGACAGCTATGTGCTGAGCCGGAAGAAATGGGGGAGATATTAAACAATTTCTTTTCTTCGGTATTTACCGAGGAGAAGGATATTGAATTATGTGAGGTAAGCGAAACAAGTAGAGTAGTGATGGAAATTAGGAGGATTAAAGAAGAGGAGGTACGGACACTTTTGAAGAATATAAAAGTGGATAAGTCTCCAGGTCCTGATAGGATATTCCCTAGGACATTGAGGGAAGTTAGTGCAGAAATAGCAGGGGCTATGACGGAAATATTTCAAACGTCATTAGAAACAGGGATGGTGCCGGAAGATTGGCGCATTGCGCATGTTGTGCCTTTGTTTAAAAAAGGTTCTAAAAGTAAACCTAGCAATTATAGACCTATTAGTTTGACGTCTGTGGTGGGAAAATTAATGGAAAAGATACTTAGGGACAATATATATAATTATTTGGATAATCAAGGCCTGATTAGAAACAGTCAACATGGATTTGTGCCTGGAAGGTCATGTTTGACTAATCTTCTTGAATTTTTTGAAGAGGTTACCAGGGAAATTGATAAGGGCAAGGCTGTGGATGTTGTCTATATGGACTTCAGTAAGGCATTTGACAAGGTTCCACATGGAAGGTTGATTAAGAAGGTTAAATCGTTGGGTATTAATAGTGAGGTTACAAGATGGATTCAACAATGGCTGAATGGGAGATACCAGAGGGTAACGGTTGACAATTGTATGTCAGGTTGGAGGCCAGTGTCTAGTGGAGTGCCCCAAGGATCTGTGTTGGGTCCACTGTTGTTTGTCATTTACATTAATGATCTGGATGATGGTGTGGCAAATTGGATTAGTAAATATGCAGATGATACTAAGATAGGTGGAGTAGTTGATAGTGAGGTAGATTTTCAAAGTCTACAGAGAGACTTGGGCCTTTTGGAAGGGTGGGCTGAAAGATGGCAGATGGAGTTTAATGCTGATAAGTGTGAGGTGCTGCATTTTGGTAGGACAAATCAAAATAGGACGTACAGGGTAAATGGTAGGGAATTGAGGAATGCAGTGGAACAGAGGGATCTGGGAATAACTGTGCATTGTTCCCTGAAGGTGGAATCTCATGTGGATAGGGTGGTGAAGAAGGCGTTTGGTATGCTTGCCTTTATAAATCAGAGCATCGAGTATAGAAGTTGGGATGTAATGTTGAAATTGTACAGGGCATTGGTGAGGCCGAATCTGGAGTATGGTGTGCAGTTCTGGTCGCCAAATTATAGGAAGGATGTCGACAAAATGGAGAGGGTACAGAGGAGATTTACTAGAATGTTGCCTGGGTTTCAGCACTTAGGCTACAGAGAGAGGTTGAACAGGTTGGGTCTTTATTCTTTGGAGCGTAGAAGGTTGAGGGGGGACTTGATAGAGGTTTTTAAAATTTTGAGAGGGACGGACAGAGTTGACGTGGGTAGGCTTTTCCCTTTGAGAGTGGGGAAGATTCCAACAAGGGGACATAGCTTCAGAATTGAGGGACAAAGGTTTAGGGGTAACATGAGGGGGAACTTCTTTACTCAGAGGGTTGTGGCTGTATGGAATGGGCTTCCGTTGGAAGTGGTGGAGGCTGGCTCGATTTTATTATTTAAGAGTAAATTGGATAGGTATATGGATAGGAGGGGATTGGAGGGTTATGGTCTGAGTGCAGGTAGATGAGACTAGGTCAGGGAGAATGGTCGGCGTGGACTGGTAGGGCCGGACAGGCCTGTTTCCATGCTGTAGTTGTTATATGTTATATATGTTATATGTTATTATAAAAGGACTAGGCAAGTTAGATGCAGGAAAAATGTTCCCAATGTTGGGGGAGTCCACAACCAGGGGACATAGTCTAAGAATAAAGGGGAGGCTATTTAAAACTGAGGTGAGAAGAAACTTTTTCACCCAGAGAGTCGTGAATTTGTGGAATTCTCTGCAACAGAAGGCAGTGGAAGCCAATTGACCGGATGAATTTAAAAGACAGTTAGATAGAGGTCTATCGGCTAGTGGAATCAAGGGATATGGGGAGAAGGCAAGCACAGGTTACTGATTGTAGATGATCAGCCATGATCACATTGCATGGCTGTGCTGGCTCGAAGGGCCAAATGGCCTCCTCCTGCACCTATTTTCTATGTCTCTGTCTATATATATGTAAAGAGATAGCGAGAGAGAGAGAATGCGAGAGAGAAAAAAGAAATAGAGATATTTTGATGGAGGTTGATGGATAGGTGTGAATGACTTGGATGTAGATGGGTTGCGGAGTAAGTTTGCTGACGACACAACATTGGAGAAGTTGCCAACAGTGAGGAAGGCTGTCAGAAGATACAGTGGAATTTCGATCAGCTGCAGAATGGGATGGGAAATGGCAGATGGAGTTTAATCCAAGCAAATGTGAGGTGTTGCAGTTTGGAAGGTTGAATGTAAGGGAATAGTATGCAGTTAATGGCAAGACCCTTAACAGCATTGATGTGCAGAGACATCTTGGAGTTCAAGCTCATAGCTCACTGAAGGTAGCAGCACAAGTAGAGAGGATGGTTCAGACAGCACATAGTATGCTTGGCTTCATTGCTTGGGCCATTGAGTATAATTGTCAGGAAGTCATGATGCAGCTCTACAGGACTTTGGTTAGGTAACATTTGGAACGTTGTGTGCAGTTTTGGTCGCCCCATTCCAGGAAAGATGTTTTTGTTTGGAGAGTATGCAGCGGGGGATTCCCAGGTTGCTGTCTGGATTAGAGGGCCTCAGCTACAGGGAGAGTTTAGTTTTGTTTAGTTTGGTTTGGTGATACAGAGTGGAAACAGGCCCTTCGGCCCACGGAGTCTGCACCGACCAGCAATCCCCGCACACTTACATTATCCTACACACACTAGGGACAATTTACAATTATACCAAGCCAATTAACCTACAAACCTGTAAGTCTTTGGAGTGTGGGAGGAAACCGGAGGTCACGGAGAAAATTCCCGCAGGTCACGGGGAGAACGAACAAACTCCGTACAGATGAGCACCAGTAGCCAGTATGGAACCCGGGTCTCTGGAACTCTAAGGCAGCAGCTGTAGCGTTGCATCACTGTGCCGCCCCGAGAGGTTGGATAGATACAAAGTGCTGGAGTAACTCAGCATGTCAGGCAGCATCTCGGAGAAAAATGATAGGTGATGTAGGAAACATCGCCCATTCATTTTTTCCGGAGATGTTGCCTGAGCTGCTGAGTTACTCCAGCACTTTGTGTCTATCTTCGGTAAATACCAGCCTCTCCAGTTCCTTTCTGCACATTTTGGATATACTTGGACTGTTTTCTCCGGAACATCAGCAGGACTCTTGACAGAAGTATGTAAAATGATGAGAGGCATAGATAGGGTAGACAGTCGGAACCTTTTTCCCAGGGTGGAAATGTCTCAGACGAGAGGGCGTTGCTATAAGGTGAGAGGGGGAAAGTTTGATGGAGATGTGTGGGGCAGGTTTTTTTACACAGAGGGTGGTGGGTGGCTGGAACACATTCCCAAGGGTTGTGGTGGAGGAGGCAGGTATGATAGTGGAGTTTGGGGCTTGTGGATATGCATGTGGAAGTGCAGGGAATAGAAGGATACAGATCATGTACAGGCAGATGAGATCAGTTCAGTTAGGCATCATGTTTGGCTCTAACTTTGTGGGCCGAGTCCGTGTTCCTGTGCTGCAAAATGTACCAATTAAAAAGGGTGTTGTACAGTAGAAATTAAGTTTGCACATTCCATTGTGTGGAGACATATTAGTCAATAATTATTTCTGGCTGGTAAACCAATGAAGCCACAGCTAACTGGGAATGATGTGGGCTCTTTCCATACAATGCTACCTCCTCACTGGTTTCCCATGAAGGGCAAAATGAAATGCTGGATTTCCAGCACAAGAAATGTACACTCCATTGGGGCATCTGATTCCCCACTGCAGGAATAAAACCTGCCTGATCCAAACTTCTATGAATGTTGTAAATAATCACTGAGGCAGGTAATGCCCAGGGAGGGAGTTGACCATTAATGTGAATGGAGAAGTAGTGACCTGAAATGTTTCTATGTTTCACTTTCTGCAGATGCTGCTTAACCTGCTGTGGATTTCTATCATTATCAGCTGGATCAGGCTGGCATTGGGCAGGCATTTTGTTCCTACTGATCAAATATATATTTTTTATATATATTATTCATCTTCAAGGTTCACATTATTTAGCAAGTCTGGCTTTCCTCCAGAAACATCTCAAATGCTCGTACAGAGTTTATATGAGTTTGAGTTTGTAGATCTGCTTCTGTGGCTAGCACTCAAGTAGTCACCTGTGTTGGGCACCTTATGAACTGATATGGAAGCAAATGAACTAATATGCCCAGTGTAGGAAACCTAATGCTAAATTTAGAGATGAATAATATCGTTGAAACTCATCTGATTAGTTTTAGGAATATATTTATTTTGAAAAGTTGATTTATGAATTTTAAGACCAAGCCTAATCATTTGTTGTGTAATGTGTTAATTATGTAGTGGGTGTTGATACTGAAAGCTCTGAAAATGATCTGGCGCCCTCACCATCTCAAGACCTGAAGGAATTCAAACCCACTAAAGAGGACCAAGGCTTGTCAAGCAGTTCTACCAATTTTATTATAAACCAACTGAGCAAGGCGTTCTTGCACTTCAGAAAAGCAGTGGTAATTGCATTAACAAAGTGTTTATCTTGTTTTAAGTAAGGTGTGATCTTCAATAGGTTATTTTCCAACCAATATAATCATTGACATTGAGACCATTCAGCTCTGGATCCAAACTAGGTCATGTAGCAATTTCATCAATATCATATCCACTCTTACTTCCCAATCATCTATTTTCTCTCCCTCATATGTATCAAATACATTTTGAATGTCCTAACACTCAAAGGGACATTTACAATAGCCAACTAACCTGCCAACCTGCATGCCATTGGGATGTGAGGGAACAATGCAGCAACTGGAGAAACCACACATGGCCACAGGGAGAATGTCCACACTTAGCCATGGTTTGCTGCAGCTGAAGACAGCAGCTTCACTATCTGCTGAGCAACTGTGACTCCATAACTCATTCATTTAGTTCAGTTTAGTTTAGTTTAGAGATACAGCCTTCGGCCCACCCACGCTGACCAACGATCCCCGCAGACTAACACTAGCCTACATACTAGGGACAATTTACAATTATATCAAGTCACAGACTTGTAAATCTTTGGATTGTGGGAGGAAACCAAAGATCGTGGAGAAAACCCACGCAGGTCATGGAGAAAATGCACAAACTCCGTGCAGACAGCACCCGTAGTCAGGATCGAATCCGGGTCTCTGATGCTGTCAGGCAGCAACTCTACCGCTGCACCACTGTGCTGCCCCAGTCTCCACTAAGATAAACTTGGCTATCACTCATGAACACAATTGCTTGATGCCTGAAAGTCATAACATGAGTATCCCCTCATCTGCCACTCTGCCATGTTTGACCTGAATGTTAACTTCTATTTAATCAATCCTATTGACGACGCTCCATTAAGACTTTCAGAAAAGGTTGAAACAAAATGAGATTTTTAATATTGCAATATTTTAAGTTGCATGTTTCTTTTCTGTGGGAGTTATAGGAATTGCTGGAGTTGCCATTATATTCTATAATCTATACTCATATATTCTATAGGTCTCTATATTCAGTTATCTGTCGGCATTCCAAAATGATTAATCCTTGACTGAGCTTCACTCATATGTCACAGTCACATCCAGGTTGCTTACAGCTTTCTATGGATTGAAGTTATCCCTGACAAGAACTTGAGCCAACTCTGAAGCTCCTTTTTTTATTAAACTGAAATCAACATGGGGGAAATTTCTGAGCCTTAATGTCGGCTAGCAAAGGCAGTGGGCAAGAATGTCCTTGCTGTTGATAGGAGTGGGAGAATTGAATCACTCCATCAACCCACCTCCTTATTAAAAATTGAGGTTTGGAAGTTTGTAAAAATGTAGATGACATTCAAAAGATGAATCCAGTCAAGTTGACTTCATTGCCATATACACGTACAATGAAAATCTTGCTTATAGCAGGTTTCCAGGCACATGGCCAAACACGCAAAACCTTTCATCAAACGGCCATTGGACAAAAGTCATGCACCCATTATACATATAACTCCACAAGACTTTAAAAAGTAAAATGACTGTTCAAAAAAACAGGATGTTAGTGCAAAACAAAAATTAGAGAAATAAATTGGTCGGTGGTAATGCCAGAGGTGGTCCGTGGTGTTCCAAACCTGAAGTTGCAGTGGCATCAATGCTTTGCATTATTTGCCAATGCTTTTCAATAGACCAATATAATGGAGGGCCATCCGTAGGTGTAGTATGATTTCTTCGCTGCTCATTTTGACTAGAGCTTATGATTTCGGATGACAACATGGAACAATTTGTACAGTTATCCCTGAATATTCGCTGTAGTAAATAGAAATTTACTGCAGTTAAACAAGGGAGAACGGTTTCTTAATAACATGGTGGCGCAGCGGTAGAGTTGCTGCCTTACTGCGAATGCAGTGCCGGAGACCACGGATGCTGTCTGTACGGAGTTTGTACTTTCTCCCCGTGACCTACATGGGTTTTCTCCGAGATCTTCGGTTTCCTCCCACACTCCAAAGACGTCCAGGTATATTGGCTAATTGGCTTGGTAAAGGTAAAAACTGTTCCTAGTGGGTGTAGGATAGTGTTAATATGCGGGAATCGCTGGTTGGCGTGGACCCGGTGGGCCGAAGGACCTGTTTCCGCGCTGTATCTTGAAACTAAACCTATTTATAATATCTATGTCATCACAGAAACGATATTCCAAAGTAAACCTTAATTTAGAGCTACAGCGTGGAAACAGGCCCTTCGGCCTACAGAGTCCACACTAACCATGAACCCGTACACAAGTATTATCATACACGCAAGGGACAATTTACAATCTTTACGGAAGCCAATTAACCGACAAATCTGTACATCTATCGAGTGTGGGAGGAAACCAGACCCCCCGGGGAAAACCCATGCGGTAACAGTGGGAACGTACAAACTCGGTACAGACAGCACCCATAGTCAGGATCGAACCTCGGGGTCTGGCGCTGTAAGGCAGCAACTCTACCACTGCACCACCCTGCCGCCCAATATCAAAACTATTGATATTCTGTGTTACCACAGTGGATGTTACTATTGGGCAGACAAATCGTCAGATTAACTCATTCAATGTTTTTATTAAAATACATTTTCCATTTTTAGGTGCTCGCACACCGTGGAGGGCATTGGACAATCCTGCAGAATACCTGTCAACTTCTGTGGAATTGTGCACACATTGCAATGATGTACATCACTGGCATGGACATGGCAAAAGAAGGTGTTTTAAGCTCCGACAATGTCAAGCTGATCCTCTGCTTACCATTTAACTTAGCTGCACTGAATCTCCTTGATATGATACTGCATCTACAGAACTCCAATAATTATGTCAAGGTAATGGCATCAATTATAATAAATAGACCAGAATGAGCTTTCTCCATCAGGGACTCCTCACACCATTATTGGTGGTGACGGAAATGCAAAATCACGGGCTCAAAGTAATTTGGAGAAAAACATTATTTCAGCATTAAACTACCAATATTTGCCTTACTGGTAAAATAGATGATCTGGTTTTCAAGTCTCTTCCTGGCCTTATTTTTCCCTAATGGCAGCCTCACAGTCCCCTGAAATATCTGAGCTCTGCTATCTGTGGTCTCTTGTCACTTATTAAAATGTGCTTACCTCATTTGTCTCTTGTTCATCTCCTTTAAAATCTGTTTATGGGTTTTGGTCTCAAAATCTCATCGATATTCCTTATGTGAAATAACTTGCGATGTTTAACAATGTTAAAGATGCTATATAAATGCAAGTTGTTTATCCTGGCATTGACTGTTAATTTAGAATTTAAATATTCTCACATTCACACATGGGTGACATGGTGGTGCAGCGATAGAGTTACTGCCATGCGGCACATGCAGCCCCAGAGACCCGGGTTCGATCCTGACTACGGGCGCTGTCTGCATGGAGTTTGTACGTTCCCCCCGTGACCGCATGGGTTTTCTCCGAGAACTTTGGCTTCCTCCCACACTCCAAAGACGTACAGGTTTGTAGGTAAATTGGCTTGGTACAAGTGTAAATTGTCCCTAGTGTGTGTAGGGTATTGTTAATGTGCGGGGATCGCTGGTTGGTGCAGACTCGGTGGGCCGAAGGGCCTGTTTCCGCGCTATATTTCTAATCTAAACTAAACTATATTTAAACTACCCAATAATTGCAATGCAGAAACGATTTTACCTCAGACCAGAATCAGAAGCATCCATGTCATCTTACTGAAATGGAGGAAATATAAACATTTTAGTTTATGTAATCATGTTTTATATACATTAACATTGTTCTGACATTTTGGTCAAGTATTAAATGCTACTATTCATCTTTTCTGAATTAGTTTATTGATCCAGATGGCATATTTCACGTCCCAAGCTGTGTGGGGCCGGTGGAAGATGATAAAGGTGGATTTAATCTGAAATTTGAACACCCGTTTGATGATGTGAATGTAGTTGACTTACACTGGGTGTGTGCCATGGTGTTATATGCTTTAGAGCTGCTGTGCAATCAAAAGAAGTGGGAATCCTTAGCCCATTTAGCCATCTACTTCAACATCGTTACACAGTGAGTGCGTTTTAATCTTCTGCCGCATTTTAAAAAAAAATTTAGGACATGGTTCATTGCATGTTCACATGGTTCCCCTGGAGGACCGCATTAATAATTCTCTTCCCTCCAGATGAAAACTGAAACACGGGAAACTTGCTGTGAAATTAAAATATTGTGCTTTATGTATGTAGAGTCAGCATATCGCCACTGGGTTCCTGTATGTGCTATTACCGCCAAGCTGAACCAGCTGTCAAAGCTATTGAAATGCTTGAGCATATTAAAGATCTCTCATATAACAGTTCCAAAAATTTAACAACATTTTTTTTTTTAAATTGAATGTGAAAAAAATTGTGAGTTTAAAACATAAAATGCGAGCAAATTTGTCTGTATTTAATTGTTTTAATTGCATCAGAACATAAGAACTTGAAGCAGCAGTCAGCCATTCATCTCCTCATAGAAGACAGACACAAAATGCTCAAGTAACTCAGCGGGACAGGCAGTTTCTCTGGGTGAAGGAATGGGTGCCATTTCGGGTTGATATCCTTCTTCAGACTCTGTTTATGGTGTATCTTCCTTGTAAATCAGCAATTGCAGTTCCTTCTTACACATTCAGTTCCTCGTGTCTGCTCTACCATTCAATAAGCTCACACCTGATCTTGTACTTCCGAACCAATTTCCCACTCAAACCCTGTTTACCTCAATTATCTTAATATCTCAAAACTCATGGGTCTCTGTCTTGATGCTCTGCATTCACTGCTCTCGTTCTTAATGGTGGTGACTTATTCTGAGACTGTGGCACCTGGTTACAGGAATCAATTCCCCTTATACCCTTCCAAACCTCTTAAAAATGTTGTACATTTCAAAATAATTACTGCTCATTTTTTAGACTCGAGAATACAGGCATCATTTACTTAATTTCTCCACAGGGCAACACAAGGGCGCAATGGTAGAGTTGTATCCCTGTACAATGACAATAAAGATATATTGTATTGTATATATTATATTGTATTGTGTTGTATTGCTGCCTTACATCGCCAGAGACCCGGGTTCCATCCTGACTATGGATGCTATCTGTATAGAGTTTGTACGTTCTCCCTGTGACTGCGAGGGTTTTCTCTGGGTGCTCCAGTTTCCACCCACACACCAAACACGTACATGTTTGGAGGTTAATTGGCTTTGGTGACTTGTAAAATTGTCCCTAGTGTGTGTAGGTAAATGCACTGGTCGGCACAAGTGACGTGTGCCGAAGGGTCTGTTTCCACACTGTATCACTAAACTAAACTAAACTAAGTTGCTGTCTTACAACCCCAGAGACGTGGGTTCGGTCCTGACTATGGATGCTGTCTTGTATCCTAAACACAACATGTTTGTGGTTCCAGCAGGACTTTGTTATTTTATATAATGATTTTTTAATTTGTTTGCTCACTAGTGAACGGTACTCTGCGAAAGTCACTCCCCTCCTGGTTTACGCCCAGGGCCAGCTTCAGGAAAGGATCAGTGAGTTCCAGGGTCCTGCTCCTCCACAGCCTCATTTTGTGAAGGTCTTGCGTGACTCAGGAACTGTTGTAAGTATCTGCTTGTTCTGCTGTGTGACTTTGGTGAAGGAAAACCCACTGATGATGAAATCACGAGACATTGGTACAGAGGATAGTCATGGGCCGGTATTTGGGCGGTCACTGTAGCGCAGCGATAGAGTTGCTACATGCCTTACAGCAAATGTAGCGCCGGAGACCCGGGTTCGATCACAACTACAGGTGTTGTCTGTACGGAGTTTGTACGTTCTCCCCGTAACGTGCGTGGGTTTTCTCCGAGATCTTCGGTTTCCTCCCACACTCCAAAGATAGACAGGTTTGTAGGTTAATTGGCTTGGTAAATGCAAACATTGTCCCCAGTGGGTGTAGGATGGTATTGTGCGGGGACCGCTGGTCGGCGCGGATCCGGTGGGCCGAAGGGCTAGTTTCCGCACTATATCTCCAAACTAAACTAAACCCACTCCAAAGCAGCTTAATATAAATGGTACTGGTGTCAGAGGGAGAGCAGTGAAGAGTTAACAATCCCAGGAAAGAAGAAACATAAGAGTTGAAAAGCATAAATCTAAGTTTTTGTTGTGTTTAGTTTCGAGATAGAGCACAGAAACAGGCCCTTCGGCCCACCGAGTCCGCACCGAGCAGACTAACACTGTCCAACACACACAAGGGACAATTTACAATTTTGCCAAGCCACTTAACCTGCAAACCTGCATGTCTTTGGAGTGTGAGTGGAAACGGAGAAAACCCATGCGGTTACGGGGAGAACGTGCAAACTGCATACAGGCAGCACCCATAATCAGCATCAAACCAGCACAATGCCCCTAATGAGCTCCTGCCCAGTGCTTGCACAGTAGAGAAGGGTACATTCACTTATCAAGCAGAAATTCCCATTGGGTTAGGCAGCGTCTATGAAGAGAGAAAGAGAAGTCAACTGATTACACCGATAATCATTCATCACAACTGGGAAAGTTAGAAAACCTCCATTCAGTCCAAAGTTTCTCGTTGCCTGTCAATTTAATTCTCCATTTGACTCCTACTTTGACCCTGTTACACTCTTGCAATACAGCTCAATGTAATCTCAAAGAACAGCATTAATGCACATTACAGGCCTTAGGACTCGATATCAGTTTCAATGATTTCAGATATCTGCTTTTCCAGTTCAGTTTCACTCTCCACAGATCCTCTTTGATGTGATTAGTAATCCCACCATTCTCTTTTATTTCCAGCAACAGGTATTCTGTATTCTGTCCATTTTTCTCTTTTTTAATCTTTATTAACCTTCCATTTATATTTCCTCCAAGCAGATAAGGCCATTGACGTGAAGTATTCTTCTGTTTCAATTGTTCAATCCCTACCCTTGCTGCTCGTCCTGCTGAGTATTTTTTGTGCATTGCAATTTTAGTAATTGAGTCATAGAGAGTGATAGTCATGCAGCGTGGAAATAGGTCCTTCAGCCCAACTTACCACATCGGCCAACATGTCCCAGGTACCCTAGTCCCACCTGCCCGCATTTGGCCCAAATCACACTAAACATGTCCTATCCATGTACCTGTCTAACTGTTTCTTAAACGTTGGGATAGTCCCTGCCTCAACTACCTCCCCTGGCAGCTCGTTCCATATACCCACCACCCTATGTGTGAAAGCTTTACCCCTCAGATTCCAAATAAATATTTTTCCCTTCACCTTAAACCTATGTCCTCTGGTCCTCGATTCTCCTACTCTATGCATCTACCGGATCTATTCTTCTCATGAGTTTATACACCTCTATAAGATCACCCCTCATCCTCCTGAAGAGGATCACCCCTAAGGAAGAGAGTCCCAGCCTACTCAACCTCTCCTTGTACCTCAGATCCTCGAGTCCTAGCAACACCCTTGTAAATCTTCTCTGCACCCTTTCAAGCTTAACAACATCATTCCTTTAACAGGGTGACCAAAGCTGAACACAATATTCCAAATGCGGCCTCACCAACGTCTTATACAACTGCTACATGACCTCCCAACTTCTATACTCAGTACTCTGACTGATGAAGGCCAATGTGCCAAACACCTTTTTGACCACCCTATCTACCTGCGACTCCACCTTCAAGGAACCACGTACCTGCACTCCTAGATCCCTCTGCTCTACAACACTTCCCAGAGCCCTACCATCCAGTGTGTAGATCCTGCTCGTGTTAGACTTCCCAAAATGCAACATCTCACATTTCTCTGTAAATTTCACATAAAAATGCTTATTTTTCAGGTAAATTGCAGGAACTTTATCGAACATCAGTTGACAGTTGTAACGTCTACGTATGGCGAAGGCCCTGTTGACCCTGAGCAGCAGGATGACAGAGAAGGTAAGGAGATTTACCTGCTAAACACCTTGAACAGTCTCTTTAGCAGCCCTTAGGGGTATTTGAAGACGTGCATACAATGGGGGAATTTAGCTGATATATCATTACAATTTTCTTTATCTCTGAGTTCACCTGAATATAAAACTAGTTTCCAATGCTGTGAATTAATGCCTTGTCCCCATCATCTAGAAGCATAGGAAAGTCTTCTCATTATCCAGATGCATGGGACAGTCATTCTATCTATCTAGTCACAAGAAGAAATATTCTTGTTCTGGCATTTCTTTGAATTGCCTGAGCATTATCTGTAGAAACCCTGCTTTCTAGCAGGGTGCCTTGGCGACAAACTATGAAAATTAATCAGATTTTATCTTATGCTTACTCATAAATACTTCATTCAAAAACTTCTCTGTCAATACCTGTTTGATAGCAAAGATTGAGCAGAATTTCCTTCACGTAAATCTTGTAGTGAGTGACTCAAGATCTCTCTCTGTCCCTAGCCTCATAATAAGTTAGGTTGTGCTTTCTTGGCACTTAACTCTAGCATTCCTAATTCTTCTTGCACAGCTCATGCTTTGCAATCTCTGCAAGCAAGTATGAAAAACTCTGCCCTAACTTATCCTAATCTCATCCACCACCCTCCAACCCAGGGTTCATTGATGTAAATTGATGCTCATTCCACACCATCTTGATTTTACAATATTAATCCTTGTTATCGGTGAGTACAGTGCTCAAGGAACTGCAATAATTCCCATTCTTTCCTTACTTGATGAAAAAGTACGTTAAGAATAAGGGGTAGGCCATTTAGAACGGAGACGAGGAAAAACTTTTTCAGTCAGAGAGTTGTAAATCTGTGGAATTCTCTGCCTCAGAAGGCAGTGGAGGCCAGTTCTCTGAATGCATTCAAGAGAGAGCTAGATAGAGCTCTTAAGGATAGCAGAGTCAGGGGGTATGGGGAGAAGGCAGGAACGGGGTACTGATTGAGAATGATCAGCCATGATCACATTGAATGGTGGTGCTGGCTCGAAGGGCCAAATGGCCTCCTCCTGCACCTATTGTCTATTGTCTAGACAAAAGGAAAGGTTTGATTCTCGTAAATGCCAAAACTTATTGGTTTGAATATTTGAGTATTCTTTCAGCTTCTGAATCATCCCGTGTCATCTACATGTAATTAGAATGCTCTTAACGCTCGTTATAACAGACCATGAGGGGAAAGGGGGAGGGGGGGATGGTGTCCATTATTGCCGATTGTCTGCTATGGCCGAGAAAGGTATTATCATTGCATGTAGTTGAATCAAAGAACTGCGGATGATGGTTAATATGCAAAAGGACACAATGTGCTGGAGTAACTTAGTGGGTCAGGCAGCATCTCAGGAGAACATGGATAGCTGATGTTGGGACTCTTCTTCAGACTGAGTCAGTGTGCTGGGTTACTCCAGCACTTTGTGTTGTTTCAGCTTGGTTCTAGGTGCCGATACCGCTGGTCTGCACCTGCGAGCCCGTCTTCACCCACCGCACGGTCTGGTTGACACGGCTGTTGGCGCGGCTCACGTTGTAGCTGCTGGCCATCAGCTCTTTGTTCAGGCAGCGGCTACCAACAGGACACGCTCAGTCACCGTGGGGCACCTTCCCCTCTCACCAGCCACCGCTTCTGCCTGTCGGCCGTCGCATTGCCCGCTCCTTCTCCCCCGCTGTCTCCTCTTCCTTCTCCCCCGTTGTCACCGACATCTTCCAAGGTGGAGTGTGTCGGCGACTCTGGCGGAGAAGGAAGAGGAGGCGACGGTGGAGTGGGTGGAGAGGCCAAATGGACAGAGCGATGGGAGACGGAGGAGGAGGACAAAAGCAACAGCCGACAGGAAGAAGCAACAGCTGGTGAGAGGGGAGTGAGCTGAGTGCATCCTGTCGGTGGCAGCAGCCTGAAGAAAGCGTTGTCCCCAAGCACTACAACGTGAGCTGCAACAACAGTGACATCAACGGACCATGTGGTGGGTGTGGGAGGGCTTGCTAGTGCTCCTTGTGATCCTGGGATGGCGTTGGAAGCCAGAGCTGTAAGCGGAGGGGAGGCAGTGCCATCTGGGGGTGACATCAGCTGATCAGTTTTCTATAACTGAAATCCGTCATATAGGTGTCCGTTTACTGTAATGTTCGTTCTGTAAATTTAAGACGTCACCCAAGTGAGTCACAATCAGACAGTCAATAGTATAGAACAACTGGTGAATGACGTGCAGAAAGAATAATGACCCTTCTGAATGAACAAATTGTAGAGACATAGGGATTGGTTGGATGGTCGAACCCTCGGATTGGCTAGCAAGGTCACAAGGCGGGCTAGCGCGGTAGATTCGAGTAGTCTAGCGTTGGAACCCTTTTAGGTAGGACGTTAGGTAGTAGTCTAGAGCTTTGAGTGTTGCGAATTGTCACGGGGTTTTTAGAGCTGTTTAATAAACTTTGACTGCAGCATCCATCGCTATCGGACTCACTACATTGGTGACCCCGAACGTGATCTGTAGATCACAAGAGCATGTCGCAGGTAGGAGCGAACAGTGGGCAGCAGAGCGCGAGCGGCGTTCATCTACCCCCGTTCTGGGCCCATCAGCCGCACCTGTGGTTCGTGCAGGCAGAGTCCCAGTTCCACCTCAAGAAGGTGGATGAAGACCTGGAGAAGTTCCACCTGCTGGTAAGCTGCCTACAGCCCGAGGTGGCCGCGCGGGTGGGACGGTACTTGACCAACCCTCCCCAAACCGAGAAGTATCAGGAGCTCAAGAGGCTCCTGCTGAGGACTTTTGGCTGTAGCCAGAACCAGCGGGCTCTGAAGCTTTTACATTTACCGGAGCTGGGGGATCGGCTGCCGTCAGTTTTGACGACGGAGATGCTGACATTGATTGGCGACCCTCAGCCGTGTATGATGTTCGAAGCGGCATTCCGGGAGAAACTGCCCCGGGACGTCAGGTTAGTGTTGGCGGACGTCTCTTTTGAAGACCCGGTAGCGTTCGCAGAAAAAGCCGACGCACTCGTCATGGAGGCCTCCACTCGGGATGACTCGGTAAATCGGGTTTCAAGGCCCAGCAGCAGCCGGCCGCGCGGCCAAGATGGCGACGCATCGGCCGCCATTTTGCAGTCAGCCCGCCAAGATGGGGCTGCAGCACCCGCCATTTGGCAGCGGGCCCGAGCAACAGAGCCGCACAGGCGCGGCTGGTGCTTTTTTCATAAGCGGTGGGGCAGTGAAGCTCGAAGTTGCAGGGCCCCGTGTTCGTTTCCGGGAAATGCCTCGGCCGATCGAATGTAGAGGCAGTTTCGATCGGCCGCAACCGCCGCCTCTACGCCACAGATCAAGGTACCGGCACCGTCTTTTTGGTCGATACGGGAGCGGTCGTTAGCATCGTGCCTCCCTACGACTACGAAGTTCTAGCAGGTAGGAAGGGTCCGTCCCTCATTGCGGTCAACGGCAGTCCCATCCGCACCTACGGCAAGAGGGTCATGTCCCTGTCCTTCGGGTCCGGGACCTACCATTGGGATTTCATCGTTGCCGACGTGGGCCATGCTATTCTGGGCGCGGATTTCCTCTGGGCTTTTTCGTTGGTCGCAGACGTCCGCGGGAAGGGCCTACAACCCTCGGCTAGCAGTATGGAGCCTGCTACTCCTCCACCTGCCACCCCACCCTGCCCGTCGATCCAGGCCATCACCACGGCCCCCGGCCAGTTCGCTGCGGTCCTCGCCGACTTCCCGCAGCTCCTCGTTCAGCGTTTCGATGCACCTTCCGATAAGCACGGTGTCGTCCATTTCATCCCTACCGAGGGGCCGCCTGTATTCGCCCGGGCGCGGCCCCTACCTCCCGATAAGCTGGCCCTGGCTCGGGAGGAGTTCCTCAATTTGGAACGACTGGGGATTGTTCGCCCTTCAAATAGTCCGTGGGCCTCCCCCTTGCATATGGTCTCTAAAGCATCTGGGGGGTGGAGACCATGTGGGGATTATCGGCGTCTTAACGCTGCAACCCGGCCTGACCGCTACCCGATCCCTCACATACAGGACTTCTCAGCCAGGCTCGAGGGGGCTACGGTTTTTTCAAAAATCGATTTGGTGCGAGGATATCATCAGATCCTTGTCCACCCACCGGACATTCCCAAGACGGCTATGATTACCCCGTTCGGGTTATTTGAGTGGTTGAGGATGCCGTTCGGTCTCAAAAACGCGGCTCAGGCATTCCAACGTCTCATGGACCATGTGGGTCGCGGGTTGTCTTTTGTATTTATTTACCTTGATGACATTCTAGTGGTTAGTCGTTCGGTCCAAGAGCACCTGGTCCATCTTCGCACTGTGTTCCAGAGGCTGCAAGACCACGGTCTGATCCTCCACCCGTCCAAATGCCTATTCGGCCTGTCCGCGGTGGATTTCCTGGGTCACCGGGTCACACCGGCCGGTGCCACTCCTTTGCCCGCTAAGGTGGACGCCGTCCGAACCTTTCCCCGCCCTACCACCATCAAGGGTTTGCAGGAATTCGTGGGCATGGTGAACTTTTATCACCGGTTCGTGCCTGCGGCAGCTCGGATCATGCGCCCCCTTTTTCAATGCCTCGCGGGTAACCCCGCTGAGTTGGTTTGGTCCGCAGCTGCAGAGGCGGCTTTTGCCGCGGTTAAACACGCCCTTGCCAACGCCACCATGCTCGTGCATCCCCGTTCCTCTGCCGCCACGGCCCTGACGGTGAATGCCTCAGACGTGGCGGTGGGTGGGGTTGTGGAGCAGCAGGTCAATGGTCACTGGCAGCCTCTGGCATTTTTCAGCCAGCAGCTCGCAAAACCTGAGCTGAAATACAGTGCCTTTGACAGGGAGCTCCTGGCCCTCTATTTAGCAGTTCGCCATTTCCGATATTTTTTGGAGGGCCGCTCTTTTGTTGCCTACACGGATCACAAACCCCTTACGTTTGCTTTTTCTAAGGTTTCTGATCCGTGGTCGGCCCGCCAGCAAAGGCATCTCACCCTCATTTCTGAGTTCACCACCGATGTTCGCCACATCGCGGGTAAGCTTAACGCCGTGGCTGACGCCCTGTCCCGGCCGGCCACTTCCTCTGTTGCTGCGGTGGGGGGCGAGGTGGATTTCCAGGAGCTAGCGGAGGCTCAGCGCCTGGAAGGAACTGCCTCAGCGTACGCCTCCGCAGCCTCGGGGTTGCGGTTGGAACAGGTGGCGTGTGGCCCGACAGGTACCACACTTTGGTGCGACGTTTCCCTTCCCCGCCCTCGCCGACCGCCCTGCGGCGTAAGGTTTTTGAGGCCATTCATGGCCTGGCACACCCGTCCATCTGGGCGACCTCGGCCATGGTGGCCGCCCGATTTGTCTGGCACGGCCTGCGGAAGCAGGTGGCCGCCTGGACCCGCGCCTGCGTCCCGTGCCAGACCCCCAAGGTCCACCGCCACGTCTAGCCTCCGTACCAGACTTTTGTGGTTCCCCCCGTCCGTTTTTACCACATCCATGTGGATTTGGTTGGTACATTGCCTAGGGGCTACACTCATCTACTAACGGTGGTCGACCGTTTTACTCGTTGGCCGGAGGCTCTTCTGTTGTCGGACACCTCGGAGGCCTCCTGTGCACGGGCCCTGGCGCTGCATTGGGTTGTCCGTTTCGGCGTCCCGGCTATCATCACTACCGACCGGGGCGCCCAATTCACCTCGTCCCTCTGGTCCGCGCTTGCGCAGTTGTATGGGTCCCGCTTGCAGCAGACCACCGCCTACCATCCCCAAGCTAACGGGGTGGTAGAGCGTTTCCATCGACAGCTGAAGGCGTCCCTCTGTGCCCGCCTGACCGGCCCAGACTGGGCCGACCAGCTGCCTTGGGTCCTCCTTGGTATTCGCTTGGCCCCTAAGGCTGATCTGGGTACCTCCTCGGCGGAACTTGTTTACGGATCGCCCCTGCGGGTGCCGGGTGACATTATTCCCTTGTCCTCCCCCTTGCCGTAGTCCGTCCCGTCGGTTTTGGCTTCTCTCCGGGCGCGGGTAGGTTCCCTGGCCCCAGTCCCAGCCTCCAGTCACGGAAGTACAGCAGTGCACGTGCCGGCGGACTTGCAGGATTGCGAGTTCTTTTCCTCCGGCGGGACTCCCATCGCCCCCCTCTATAGCCGGTCTACCAGGGCCCGTTCCGGGTGCTGAAAAGGGGGACGGTTACCTTCACGTTACAGGTGGGAACCCGTCAGGAGCTCGTCTCTGTCTCCCGGCTCAAACCGGCCCACTTGGACCAGTACCGTCCGTGCTGGTGGCCCAACCTCCTCGCCGGGGTAGACCTCCGGTCGACCCACCTGATTCACCAACTGCGTCTCTTCCCTCCCCCCTCGTGCCTCCACCGCCCTCGGTTGGGTTCACTCTGCCTTTTCTAGCTACGCCCCCATCGCCTACATCGGCGGGCTCCACCTTCCCTCCCCCTCCAAAGGAGTCCCCATTCGTCTCCATCTGCGGGGTCCTTCCCGCCGCCTGCCACGCTGGCGGTACCGGCCTCCCCTCTTCGTACGCGTTCGGGTCGGGCGGTCTGGGTGCCCGTGCGGTACGGTATCGAGGGTTCTGGGGGGGGTCATGTAGGGACATAGGGATTGGTTGGATGGTCGAACCCTCGGATTGGCTAGCGAGGTCACGAGGTGGGTTAGCGCGGTAGATTCGTCAGTCTAGCGTTGGAACCCTTTTAGGTAGGACGTTAGGTAGTAGTCTAGAGCTTTGAGTGTTGCGAATTGTCACGGGTTTTTTAGAGCTGTTTAATAAACTTTGACTCCAGCATCCATCGCTATCGGACTCACTACAAAATATGCTTTAAAGAACACAGTCTCCGATTAATTCCAGTTACTTATCTTCTCGTTCAAAATAGATGGCTGGTAATGTATCTGTTAGTATTTTGTTGCTGTTTTGTGTGAGACATGACTGTCAAAGAATGATAATATTGAAGTAATAAATATGTAAACACAAATTTCCTCAGTGGAATGAATGAGGAAATGAAACGTTATTTGCAAAAAGCCAGCTGTGCATACGTGTGCCATAAGCAAATGGTCGTGAACATGCTGTTCTGCCAATGGAATAAATTGATCTTTCTTCATGTTCATTCTTTAACTTGAACCTGGGTTTAAAATATACTTATTTTGTCATCTTAAACATTCAGAAGAGAAGAGAGCAAATGCCTTGATCTCGGTACCAGTGGATATGAAGGATACACTCAGCTGCTTCAGGGACACACTGGTCATCACAAACTATATCAGTTGTGCCGTCCAGCACAGCAGAAAGTTGCATGCATTATTCCTGGCTTACACACAACAAAGTAAGTTTAAAACATATAGTTCAATCAAAATTTGTGACTTCATGTAAAATTGCAGTAGTATATCAAATCCAGACAACGAAAAACCATACCTTTATAGATTGGAATTTTCCCCAGCTCCAATATTGAGTTTAATTCTGGGACCATTTCAGGGAGGATGTGAAGGTTTAGAGAGGATGTACAAAATTGACTCAAATAATTCCTGACACAGTTTTTTTTGATAGGGGATTATTGTAGGATTGGTGTAAATGGCTGGTTGATGGTCAGCTGGGTTGAAAGTTCTGTTTCTATGCCATATCTCGGTGTCACTACAATTACTTACATAGGCACAAACGTGATAAATGGAATTTAATCAAGAGAAATAAAGTGCAGTTAATAGTGAGAAAGAAAACTATTTGCTTCAGAAAATATGGATGGACTGGACAGGTGGAATTGGAAAGAACATTGAATTGGATCTACATTTGAATGTAAAGTACTGGGGCAAGTTGAACATGACAGGGAATTCATGATATATGATCAGATACTTGACAAGTATTAAGGAACAGCGACAATCTTGACATGAATATCCATTAATCACTGAGGCTAGAAGGGCATGTCGGTAGGATGAATGAGAATAAGATGTTAATTTCACAAACTGAGAAGTCAGTATCGAGAGGACATTGATTTAATTGGTAAAAGAATGAAAAGAATCACCCCAAAAGTAGTGGGGATTTGCAACCCACAGCTTGAAAAATGGTAAAGGCAGGTATAATCATCTTAAAAAGTACCCAACTGAGCATAAGCTGAAATGGGTACAGAGAAGATTTGCGAGGATGTTGCCAGGACTCGAGCTGTAGGGAGAGGTTGAGTAGGCTGGGACTGTATTCCTTGGAGCGCAGGAGGATGAGGGGTGATCTTCTAGAGGTGTATAAAATCATGAGAGGAATAGATCGGGTAGATGCGCAGGGTCTCATGGCCAAAGTAGGGGAATCGAGGACCATTGGTTTAAGTCGAAGGGGAAAGGATTTAATAGGAATCTGAGGGGTAGCTTTTTCACACAAAGGGTGGTGGTTGTATGGAACGAGCTGCTGGAGGAGGTAGTTGAGGCAGGGACTATCCCAACGTTTAAGAAACAGTTAGACAGGTACATGGATAACACAAGTTTGGAGGCAATGTAGACCAAACACAGGCAGTTGGGACTACTGTAGCTGGGACATGTTGGCTGGTGTGGGCAATTTGGGCCGAATAAATTATTTCCACGCTATATGACTCGATGGCACTTGAGGAACCTCCGGGTAAAGGACTGAGGAAGTGGGATTAACCCAAAATCCTAAATGAATTTGACTGAAAGGGAGCAAAATGGTAATGCTAATGTGGATATATTACTGAGACCTGGACAAGCAATCCCAAAGATTTGATTTAAACCTAATCATGCTAACGGCAATTTAAAGTCAGTTAGTCAAATTATTCTGGAATAAAAATAGGCTGATGTCAGTAACCCTGCAACTATTGTTGTTGAAAAGCACATCAAGATCACTTGTCCTGACTATGCTCAAGACCCAGGGGAACTTGAAAGATCTCGCAAGCCATCCACCAATTGTGCCAAAATGGCACAAAATCAGAACCAACAATAAAACTATAAAACTATGACACCAATTTCAGCATGCACTCCCCCACCACCATTGACCCGACAATGTCTTCCTTACAAAAGTATCATGCCATAAATAGAAGATGAGTTTTATAGACCACTCAAGCTATGAACCATCTTACATAATAGCACCTATCATCCAATGTCCTAGATTCCTCCCTCCCCCTCCCTCAGTAAGTACAGTTTCTCAGTTGTGCCTCTTGTCTAATCCATCAGGATTGTCCAGGGGCAGTGTTTCTGTGATGTGTCGGCAGAAATCTAGTCACCACAGGGGCCTCAATTCACCTCTCTGTCTAATGTGGGGATTCGGGAGGCCCAGGACAATTGGACCCACACAGCTTAATAGGAATGGGAAGAAAATGGGAGCCAGGTCTTGGCAGCAGGTTGAATTGGCCACAACTTTAGTTTAGTTTAGGATACAGCGAGGCAACAGGCCCTTCAGCCCACTGAGTCCGCGTCGACCAGCGATCCTCGCACCATCCTCCACACTAGGGACAATTTAAATTTTACCAAGCCAATTAACCTACAAACCTGTACGTCTTTGGACAGCACCCGTAGTCAGGATTGAACGCGGGTCTCTGGCGCTGTGAGGCAGCAAGTCAGCTGTGCCACCGTTGTGAACTTCGGCTATTAATAGGACTTGGAATATATGTCATAATACAATTTACTTTAAAGCATATCAAGGTGCAGTTACTTTAGGTGCAGTAAATGAGAATAAGTATTAAGTCATCTGCAGAAAGTAAGGAAATTTATTTTCAGTGTGGCAAATGGAGGTAAAACTTGTCAGCAAGATAAATTGTTAAAAGATCACAATAAAATACTGAAACTTCCTCCGTTTACATTTTAGAACGGAGGGAAATAATGAGAGCCACACCTGCAAGAGTTGACTTCAATTTAACACCATCGCTTATTGAAAATTCCAGACCATCCGACATGTCCAATGAAGATTTTCTTTGTTTTTGTCGCATTTTGAGTAAGCCACTGTCATGGTCACAAGTCTCACTTGTCATCATATCATATGACAATACCATTGGTAAGATATGCATTACAACATCTAGCTTTTTAGATCTATTTGTATGCTGTATACAGACTCACTCAGGTCTATTTAGATAAATACGACAACATAAGCAAGCCATATGATTGGATTAAAGGAAAGACAGTCTACACAGATGTTATCCGCCCTTTCAGTTTGATATCATAATTTTAACAAATAGATAACTTTCCCTTGCTGGAATTTCTTTCATAGATTTATCCGAGTTCAGGTAGTGCGATTATTGATACAAACATAAATTATAGAATCTACATATTAGTCAGATCATTTAAAATGCTTCCAAAGCTTCAACATTATTTAATATAGTAGATATTTTATCATGTTGAGATAATGCATCAAAGGTTTACAGGTGTTACTGAGTTGAGTGCAATTGGTAATAAACTTCCTGATCATAGCCCGGAATAATGACTAGGCAATGTATTCTTCATTCCTGCAGGATCACTGAATTCTCAATCATTCTCCGAGTCCTGGAGTAGAATTTAAAACTTTAAAACTTTTTATTCGAGCACTATGTGCAAGTGCCCATAGCTACGCCTTGGATTTTTTTCCTGCTGGTTTAAACCGAGATAGACACAAAATGCTGGAGTAACTCAGCGGGACAGACAAGACTGGATTCATGTAGATCCAGTCAAAATGAAGGGGCCTGACCCGAAATATCGAGAGATTCTAGATTAGTACGGGTGTCAAAGGTTATGGGGAGATGGCAGGACATTTGGGTTAGGAGGGAGAGATAGATCAGCCATGATTGAAGGCGGAGTAGACTTGATGGGCCGAATGGCCTAATTCTACTCCTGTCACATGATCTTATGATCTTATGATCCTTTTTCTCGAGATGCTACCTGACCCGCTGAATTACTCCAGTACTTTGTGTCTCTCTACAGACGGACGACATTTTGAGTCAAGACCCTTCATGTGGATCCAGTCCAAATGAAGAGTCCTGACCCGAAATATCGACTGCCTATTTCCCGCCACCAACGCTGTCGGACCTGTTGAGTTCTTCAAGCAGCTCATTCTTTTTGCTGCAGGAAAGAGACTCTTCTAGATCTCATAATTCTAACCTTATGGAAAAAAGCAGCGTGAAAGAATATTTGTGCTGTGTCCAGGTCCTGGCAGATCTCCCAACCCGTATGAATTTGGGGCAAAGTTTCCGTTTTCTTATTTCATTTCCGCCATTCCGATTTCGCCACACATTTTTCAGCAAAACACATGCCTCGCCGCTGTACTCGCCTCGCCGCTGTACTCGCCCGGCCTCGCCGCTGTACTCGCCTCGCCGCTGTACTCACCCGGCCCCACCGCTGTACTCGCCTCGCCGCTGTACTCACCCGGCCCCACCGCTGTACTCACCCGGCCCCACCGCTGTACTCACCCGGCCCCACCGCTGTACTCACCCGGCCCCACCGCTGTACTCGCCTCGCCGCTGTACTCACCCGGCCCCACCGCTGTACTCGCCTCGCCGCTGTACTCGCCTCGCCGCTGTACTCACCCGGCCCCACCGCTGTACTCACCTCGCCACTGTCCTCACCCGGCCCCACCGCTGTACTCGCCTCGCCGCTGTACTCACCCGGCCCCACCGCTGTACTCGCCTCGCCGCTGTCCTCACCCGGCCCCACCGCTGTACTCGCCTCGCCGCTGTACTCACCCGGCCCCACCGCTGTACTCGCCTCACCGCTGTACTCACCCGGCCCCACCGCTGTACTCGCCTCGCCGCTGTACTCACCCGGCCCCACCGCTGTACTCGCCTCGCCGCTGTACTCGCCCGGCCTCGCCGCTGTACTCGCCTCGCCGCTGTACTCACCCGGCCCCACCGCTGTACTCGCCTCGCCGCTGTACTCGCCCGGCCTCGCCGCTGTACTCGCCTCGCCGCTGTACTCACCCGGCCCCACCGCTGTACTCGCCTCGCCGCTGTACTCACCCGGCCCCACCGCTGTACTCACCCGGCCCCACCGCTGTCCTCACCCGGCCCCACCGCTGTACTCGCCTCGCCGCTGTACTCACCCGGCCCCACCGCTGTACTCACCCGGCCCCACCGCTGTACTCACCCGGCCCCACCGCTGTCCTCACCCGGCCCCACCGCTGTACTCGCCTCGCCGCTGTACTCACCCGGCCCCACCGCTGTACTCGCCTCGCCGCTGTACTCACCCGGCCCCACCGCTGTACTCACCCGGCCCCACCGCTGTACTCACCCGGCCCCACCGCTGTCCTCACCCGGCCCCACCGCTGTACTCGCCTCGCCGCTGTACTCACCCGGCCCCACCGCTGTACTCACCCGGCCCCACCGCTGTACTCACCCGGCCCCACCGCTGTCCTCACCCGGCCCCACCGCTGTACTCGCCTCGCCGCTGTACTCACCCGGCCCCACCGCTGTACTCACCCGGCCCCACCGCTGTACTCACCCGGCCCCACCGCTGTACTCACCCGGCCCCACCGCTGTACTCGCCTCGCCGCTGTACTCACCCGGCCTCGCCGCTGTACTCGCCCGGCCCCACCGCTGTACTCACCCGGCCCCACCGCTGTACTCACCCGGCCCCACCGCTGTACTCGCCCGGCCCCACCGCTGTACTCACCTCGCCTCGCCGCTGTACTCGCCTCTGCAGAACTGCAGACTGTTGGAAATAATAGTTGTTTTTCACACGTGACACATACGCGCATTTTTCTTTCCTGAAAAGTTGCATTACGTGCCATATTATGAATTTTGATGTAAAATTCTGAATTTTGGTCATCAAAATTCTGAATTTGTAAAATCAAATGTTGGGAGGTCCGTCCTGGTGATGCAAATTCCATTATCTTCCAATGGACCTTCCCCATTACGTAAATGGAGAATTACAATGATATTTCAGTGGAATTGTGTTGGTAAAAAGGTATAATAAATAACCCTAATGTGAATGACATTTATCTTTCAATGTTTAACAATCTGCTGACATGTTCATATAAAATGTATCTGATTTGTTATCTTATCAATTAGACATACTTCGATCAAATGGCCTGAACGATTTGTGTGCACAAGCCCTTCATGAACAAGGGAATTTTCACTTCCTTCGAGAAAAGAGGAGGTAATTTTGTACCAATCAGTCATTTGAACGCCATATTAACCTGACAGTTATCCAAAATTAAAATATTCTAAAAGTAAACCTAGCATCTAAAAGTAAACCTAGCAATTATAGACCTATTAGTTTGACGTCTGTGGTGGGAAAATTAATGGAAAAGATACTTAGGGACAATATATATAATTATTTGGATAATCAAGGCCTGATTAGAAACAGTCAACATGGATTTGTGCCTGGAAGGTCATGTTTGACTAATCTTCTTGAATTTTTTGAAGAGGTTACCAGGGAAATTGATAAGGGCAAGGCTGTGGATGTTGTCTATATGGACTTCAGTAAGGCATTTGACAAGGTTCCACATGGAAGGTTGATTAAGAAGGTTAAATCGTTGGGTATTAATAGTGAGGTTGCAAGATGGATTCAACAATGGCTGAATGGGAGGTACCAGAGGGTAACGGTTGACAATTGTATGTCAGGTTGGAGGCCAGTGTCTAGTGGAGTGCCCCAAGGATCTGTGTTGGGTCCACTGTTGTTTGTCATTTACATTAATGATCTGGATGATGGTGTGGCAAATTGGATTAGTAAATATGCAGATGATACTAAGATAGGTGGAGTAGTTGATAGTGAGGTAGATTTTCAAAGTCTACAGAGAGACTTGGGCCTTTTGGAAGGGTGGGCTGAAAGATGGCAGATGGAGTTTAATGCTGATAAGTGTGAGGTGCTGCATTTTGGCAGGACAAATCAAAATAGGACGTACAGGGTAAATGGTAGGGAATTGAGGAATGCAGTGGAACAGAGGGATCTGGGAATAACTGTGCATTGTTCCCTGAAGGTGGAATCTCATGTGGATAGGGTGGTGAAGAAGGCGTTTGGTATGCTTGCCTTTATAAATCAGAGCATCGAGTATAGAAGTTGGGATGTAATGTTGAAATTGTACAGGGCATTGGTGAGGCCGAATCTGGAGTATGGTGTGCAGTTCTGGTCGCCAAATTATAGGAAGGATGTCGACAAAATGGAGAGGGTACAGAGGAGATTTACTAGAATGTTGCCTGGGTTTCAGCACTTAGGCTACAGAGAGAGGTTGAACAGGTTGGGTCTTTATTCTTTGGAGCGTAGAAGGTTGAGGGGGGACTTGATAGAGGTTTTTAAAATTTTGAGAGGGACGGACAGAGTTGACGTGGGTAGGCTTTTCCCTTTGAGAGTGGGGAAGATTCCAACAAGGGGACATAGCTTCAGAATTGAGGGACAAAGGTTTAGGGGTAACATGAGGGGGAACTTCTTTACTCAGAGGGTTGTGGCTGTATGGAATGGGCTTCCGGTGGAAGTGGAGGAGGCTGGCTCGATTTTATTATTTAAGAGTAAATTGGATAGGTATATGGATAGGAGGGGATTGGAGGGTTATGGTCTGAGTGCAGGTAGATGAGACTAGGTCAGGGAGAATGGTCGGCGTGGACTGGTAGGGCCGGACAGGCCTGTTTCCATGCTGTAGTTGTTATATGTCTGTTATATGTTATTGCAGATTCAGGTTTAAGTTGATGGGGAAAGATTTAATAGAAACCTGAGGGATAACTTTTTTTACACAAAGGGGGGTGTGTGTATGGAACAAGCCGCTGAAGGAGGTAGTTGAGACATATATCATTATATCATCATATCGTTTAAGAGATATTCGGATAGGTACACCGATAGGATACGTTTAGGGGGTTATGGGGCAAGACAGGTGAGTCCAGTGTAGTGGGAGATGTTGGTCAGCTTGGGCAAGTTGGGCTGAAGGGCATGTTTCCATGTTATATGACTCTCTCACTCTTTAACTCCACTTTGACTCCCCTAACACTTACCTAAAGTGTTACTAAAGGCAATTTAGAATTGTAAACTAAACCACCAGCCATGTCTTTGGGATGTGGGAGGAAACTGGAGCACCAGGGGGAAGCCCATTTGGTCACAGGGGGAATATGAAAACACCACATGGCACTGGAAGTTGGGATTGAAAAGGTAGCACTGGAGCGTTGAGGCAACAGTGTTACATGTTTGAACCATTGTATCTCTCACAAATTCTTGGACATTCTGGGAGGTTTGGCAACCCACATTTGCCACAACTAAAATGTGCCATATTTTGTCTTCTTGGAGGGGTGGGGTGGTAAATCAATGGGAATTTTTATTTTCCTAATCTAAGAGGATTGAGTCCAAGTTAACAATATCTAACATTGGTCTAGCTAACTACGGCTGAGATTTAACTGTAGAATGAAAGTGTGCCCATCAAAATATACTCACTTAGCATCAAGTGTGAAGTACATCTGGTTCCAAACAGAAAATGATGGAAATATTTAGCAACTTGTGCCTCTTCTGTGGAGAGAAAAACCTATAAATGATCATGAACTGAAAGGTTGACCTGTTGAGTATTCTAGGTTTCTCTGATTTTATTTCAGTTGCCGATCCTTTGGAGTTTATTGCTTTTCAAGTATATTTAGATGGTTATTTCTGTTTTCATCCATCTGTCCTGTTTCCTTCTCCCAGTAATAGTTGTTGATAGTGTTTCCCAATTCCCTTCTGAGTTTGTTGCTCCCATTCTTCCTCCTTGCACTGCACCTATATGTTCCTCTCTTGCGTCTTTCCTTCTTTCCCATTTTAATAGTGCCCTCTTCGTCCCTCTTTGCCTTACCCTTTTACTAGTTTGTGTGGCTTCCCCTCTATCCCTCCGTCCCTCCACCATTGTTTGTGGCTCACACCTCTTGCTCCATTGTGAATACTCCTTTATCCCTCCCTCGCTCAGATTATCCTCCCCCTTTGGTTGTTACTCTAGTTTGTATTTTTATGTTTCTGTCCCATTCTTCAACTTGTATTTTTTTTCTCTCTGTCCTTCAGTTGTTTCCACGGGGCTTGAGTTCCCAGGTAATTTTCAGGCCTATTGCTAACAACTGGCAAAGAAGTGATATTTGCAAATATAAGGAACAAGCAGGATAGGGGCCATAAGAGGTTAGTTGGAACTCACATCAGCAAGGGTACTGGGAATCTGAGAATTGTGCGGACAACAAACATTTCTTTGTCATCAGGAACAATGTCCTGGAGACCAGCCGTCATTACTGTGTGCAAGGATTTGAATGCTAATATTTATGAGATTATTACTTGCCTATAAGAGGAAAATATATATTTTGCAGGAAGGCTTTTACATGCTGGACGCAAGCAATTGATGCAATTGTAAATGTGACTGACTTTATCAATAACTGGCAAGACATGGAAAGCAGTGGCATTTCATTTAAACATTCAAAAGATTTCAGTGAAACACTACTGCAGCGCGCTGGTATCTGGGGCTGTGTGCTGGCTGGAATCCTATCTGCAAAAATAGCTCAGTAAGTATGACAAACCCACACATATTACATTATTCCGTAATAAGCAAAAAGTAACTTTTTTTTGGTCGGAAGGAACTGCAGATGCTGGTTTAAACCGAAGATGGACACAAGATGCTGGAGTAACTCAGCGGGACAGGCAGCATCTCTGGAGAGAAGGAATGGGTGATGGTTCGGGTTGAGACCCTTCTTCAGACAGTCAGGGAAGGAGCAGGGGGAGATACAGAGATAAGGAAGTGTGAGAACGAGACATCAAAGACGGTGGAGATCAAGGACAATGTAGAATAGATCATTGTTAGCTGGGAGAAGGTAACAACGAAGCAAGCAGCCAGACTGGTGGGAGAACTGGGAAGGGGGAGGGATGGAGAGAGAGAGAAAGCAAGGGTTACTTGAAGTTCGAGAAGTCAATATTCATACCGCTGCGGTGTAAGCTGCCCAAGCAAAATTGAGGTACTATTCCTGCAATTTGTTCTGGGCCTCACTCTGAGAATGGAGAAGGCCCAGATCAAAAACGTCAATGTGGGAAGGGGTGGGGAGTTAGTGTTTAGCAACTGGGCAATCAGCTAGATTTAGGCCAAAAAAAGTAACTATTTTTTACTGTTTTGATCGTTAGGAGTAAAGTTACAAATTGCCGCATAGGTTATATGTGCCTGTACTCCTCTGTCATATGTTTTGTTGGAAAAAAATGAGGTCATAGAGTTAGTTTAGGTTAGTTTAGAGATATAACGTGGAACAGGTCATTCAGCCCATCGAGTCCACGCCGACCAGCAATCCCCGCATACTTAAACTACCCTAAACACTCGAGGGACAATTTACAATTATACCAAGCCAATTAACCTACAAACCTGGACGTCTTTGGAGTGTAGGAGGAAACCAAAGATCCTGGAGAAAACCCACGCAGGTCACTGGGAGAACGTACAAACTCAGTACAGACAGCACCGGTAGTCAGGGTCGAACCCAGGTCACCGGCACTCTAAGGCAGCAACTCTACCTCTGCGCCACCATGCCGCTCTGAGGAGAGATTAAGTTATGGAACCGTACATCATGGAAATAGGACCTTTAGCACACTGAGCCCCATTGATCATGAAGCACCCATTTACACTCATCTTACATTGATCCCATTTTATTCTCCCCACATTCCTATCAACATCCTCTGGATTCTGCTACTTGCCTGATACACCAAAATCAATTTACAGTGGCCGATTAACCTATCAACTCACGTCCTTGGAATGTGGGTGAAAATTGAAGAAAATCCAGAGTCACAAGGAAAGCAAACCAACTCCGTAAAGACAATGCCAGAGATAAGTTTTTAACTTTTTAGCAAGAGTTCTGTGGCAGCAGCTCTACCAGCTGAGCCATTACAATACCCTAACACTTTTCACTGAGGGTATAAGTTGGCGAGCCTTATATCAGTGGTGGTAAAGTTATTGGGAGGGATTCTGAGAGACAGGATTTTATTTGCATTTGTAGGTAAGCATCAATAAGAGACTTAGGGAACTGCTCAAGTATCAAATTAACCACACAGTTCTAGAGTAACTTGGCGGTCAGGCAGCATCTCTGGAGGAAATGGACAACTGGCATTTCGAGTCCCGACCAAAAACATAATTTGTCCATTCCATCCAGAGATGCTGCCTGACCCGCTGAGTTACTCCAGCTCTTTGTGTTGTATTCAAGGACTGATAAGAGACAGTCAGCATGACTTTGTCCGTGGGGAAATAATAATAATAATAATGCATTACATTTATATCGCGCTTTTCTAAACACTCAAAGACGCTTTACAAGGTTTACTAAAACATAAAAGAAAATAAATAGATAAATAAGTAAACGAAGAGAAAAGGAAAAAGAAGGTGAGGTGACGGTCAGTGATTGAAGGCAGTGCTGAACAGGTGAGACTTCAGTGATGTTTTGAATGTGGTGAGTGAGGAGGAGTCTCTGACGGTTTGGGGTAGTGAGTTCCAGAGTTTGTGGGAGCAGCGATGGAGAAATAATGTTTTTATTAGTAAATGTTGGCTCCTCTACCTACATTTTCCCTCCACTACATTTTCACCATGTCACCTTGCTTTACCCTGAATTCCTTCTGCACCATATTCTCCCATGAACCTCCAATCCTTTCCCATTTCTTGATATTCACACTTACTAAACCCTCTCCTAATCGACGAGCCTTGTCCAATCACTGAGTTTACTGTTGGCTCCAGCTATTTAATAACAGTGCTCCAACATCTCTGATAAAATGGTTTGATGTGAGAGTAAAAATATTTTGCAGTAACGCATCTCCTTGGTATGAGGGGTTAAATGGTAAAAGGCAGCTTGCATTAAGGTCAAATTGTTATATGGAAAGTTTTCTAGGAACACAACCTCCCCACAACATAGTCTGTATTTATAATTATGAGAAATGTAGATAGGGTGGATAGCCAAAGTCTGTTTCCTATTGCATGCCTGCCCAATGCAAGAGGTGACTGTTTAAGGTGAGTGGGAGAAAGATTATCGAGGAGTTGAAGGATAAAACTTGTATACTAAGCAGTTGGTACCTGGCATGAGCCGACTGGAGGTGACGGAGGCAGGAATTTAAGAGGCCTCTACGATACGATACAATACGATAGAACTTTATTTATCCCAGGAGGGAAATTGATCTGCCAAAAGTCATAAAAACACAAGATACATGAAACATTAAATTAAAGTGATGAGTGGAAAGCTTGGGAGATGTGCAAAGATTGGGGTGGGGGTGGGGGGAGGTGGGGGGGGGGGGAGGGGAGGGAGTCAGTCTCCGTCTACCCCATGACAGAAGGGGGAGGAGTTGTAAAGTTTGATAGCCACAAGGGAGAAGGATCTCCTGTGGCGTTCTGTCCTGCTTCATGGTGGAACCAGTCTGTTGCTGAAGGAACTCCTCAGGTTGACCAGTGTGCCATGGAGGGGGTGAGCTGTATTGTCCAGGATGCTTCGCAGTTTGAGGAGCATCCTCCCCTCCAAGACCACCTCCCATGAATCCAACTGTGGCCCCAGGATGGAGCCAGCCTTCCTGATGAGATTGTTAATCTGATTGGTGTCCACAGTCTTCCCCCTTCTGCCCCAGCACACAGCAGCGGAAGATGTGACTGGCAATCTGAGCTCAATTCCTCCTTCTGATGTTCCATAACCAAAGAACTGCTATTAGTAGGAAGGAACTGCAGATGCTGGTTTAAACCGAAGATAGACACTATTTTTGTGTTACTGAACTGTTATTAGTATTCCACTTTGTTATGAACGCTTCACCATAAGTTTGTCTTTTGTTTAATAATGCTCTGTTCTTGTGAATTAGGTTGATTACAGTCTCGGACCTCAAATTCAGAATTGATTGCTGCATCTTATCAAGTTTTTTCTTTAAGGTATATGCATGATTTCTAAGCCCATAAAAAATAACCTATTTTCTAAGCACAATGCACGTGGGATTACGATGTTGTTGCCATCACTGAGGGAGATTGTGACAGTTGGGTAGAACTGGCATCCAAGTGTCGTGGTGTGTGCACTTTTCAGTGAGGTGTGGTGGAGTTTGGGGGGTGAGGAGGAGAATATAAAATGGAGATGGCATTGACCGGTTGGTCAGAACATGCATTACCTCAGCAGTCAGGAAAGATATCTTCGAGAGCTCCTCAAATTAGGCCATATGAGTAGAGATTAGGAAGAAAAAAGGGTATTGACACTCTGTTGGGGGAGTATTACAAACCTTTAGTTTAGTTTAGTTGAGAGATACAGCACGGAAACAGGCCCTTCAACCCACCAAGTCCGTACCGACCAGCATTCCTCGCACTTTAGCACTACTAGAGACAATCTTACATTAATACAACGTTACCAAGCCAATTAATCTACAAACCTGTGCGTCTTTGGAGTGTGGGAGGGAAGCGAAGATCTTAGAGAAAACCCACGCAGGTCACGGGGAGAACGTACAAACTCCGTACACACAGCACCCGTAGTCAGGATCGAACCCGGGTCTCTGGCGCTCTAAGTCAGTTTTGTTGAAATGTGCTGAGAAATGGTAGATGGATTTTAATCCAAATACTTCCATCCATCTTGCCTCCTGTAAGGAATATATTCCATCTTTTAGTTCCAAAATCTCCTTTACGTTTGCTGCAGTGGTCAAACATTCTGCAGACGTATATCTGAAATGACTTCCTTCTTTCTTCACTGTGGTCAGAATAATTGGCTGCATCTCATCTATTTTGTGCGCCTATGATCTTGCCCTTTCTCTTCTTGGACAGAGCAAGAACAGAGCTCTGCAGGTATCTTCCACCCTACCAACCTCCTGATGGATCATTCTTTGCAATTACTACCACCTCCATTCAGAATCAACCATCAGACACCTTCCCCTCTCTTTTGTCAGCACTTCAAAGGGATTGTTTCCACTGTGACTCCCTCATCCTCAAAAGGGCATCCATAAGAGTCAAGAGAGAGAGAGAGTCAATAGTGTTTTATTGTCACATGTCCCAGATAGAACAATGAAATTCTTACTTGCTGCAACACAACAGAATATGTAAACATTATGCACTGCGAACAATATAATAAACAAGAGAAAAGAAAAAGGTCCAGTGTGTATATATACACATACTTACAAATACGCACACACACACACACACATATATATATATATGCACACATATGTGCACACAAAAAACAATAGTAGCGCAATAATAACAATAATAGTATATTGTAATTCAGAGCTTATTTGAGGTTGTGGTGTTTAATAGCCTGCTGGCTGTAGGGAAGAAGCTGTTCCAGAACCTGGATGTTACAGTTTTCAGGCTCCTGGACCTTCTTCCCGATGGCAGGAATGAAATGAGTGTGTGGCCAGGGTGGTGTGGGTCTCTGATGATAAGGATAGCACAGTGGTGCAGCAGTAGAATTACTGCCTGACAGCACCAGAGACCCGAGTTCAATCCTGACTACGGGTGTTATCTGTACCGAGTTTGTACGTTCTCCCTGTGAAAATCGTAAATTGTAAATTGCCCCTAATTGTCGATACAATTATAAATTGTCCCTAATTGTGTAGGATAATACCAGTGCACAGGGTTATCACTGGTCGGTGCGGACCCAAGGGCCAGTTTGCACGCTATATCTCCAGACCTCTAATGTCTCTCTTCCATTTGCATGGTTCCGCCATCCAGGCAAAACATTGTGAGAATAAATTTAATGCAGACAGTCAGTATTGTGAAAAGTGATCAACAACATATAAATATATCATTCCAGGGCCTGCTCAGAACCACTCTTCCACACCCACGAAGTGACCGTGAATATGCGACATATGAAATCGGACTTGATTGTGACGTTGTTGAGCTCATTCCTGGGATCGACCTTTTCTCAGACCGTTTCAGAGCTGATGTACAGACAGTGGTGGGATGTATAAACTTCGTGCTTAATGAACTGCATGCTGCAAAGCAAAACCTATTGGTACGAAAAAAAAAATTTTTAAATTCGCAAAGTTCTTTTAACTGTATTGAAACCTTTCAAAAGTTACTTGACAATTAACATTCTAGAAAAATTGAGTATTTGCTTTCTTAATTATGCATTATAATTTTTAAAGTCATCGCTCGATTGCAATATTTTATGCTGTTGTAACCTGCAAAATGCAAATAAAAATGCATTAATTGTTATCACAGTTGATAAATGTCTTCTTCACTCTCCCTTATCTTTATGCCACTAATGGACAGGTACTGGAAAAAGTGAATGATATATTCTCAAATTTTAAAATTGCAGTTTTGGACATCTTTGGTCCACAATTTAACAATTGGATCTAAGGTAGACACAAAATGCTGGAGTAACTCAGCGGGTCAGCCAGCATCTCAGGAGAGAATGAATGGGTGACGTTTTGGATCGAGACCCTTCTTCAGACTGATCTAAGGAATGGGTGATGTTTCTGGTCGAGACCCTTCTTCAGACTGATGTCAGACTTCAGCCTCCACGATGCAGAGCCAACACCACGGGGCCTGACTGCTGGGTCCCACTGCTCTCCCCCCCCCCCTCCTACAGGGAACCTCAGTAGGGGTTCCACTGGGTCACCCCTTCCCCCTTTAGCCAGGTGGCCCTAGCTCCTCCTCACCCATGAGGGGAGCTGTGCCCCCCTCCTCTCTGAACACCCAGCAGATATCGCCTCGGCCTCCATCTCTCACCTGCCCTCATCCGACCCCAGCCCCCACCCTTGCCGTGTGTTCACCATCCCCCCTGACCTCCCCCTTTCTGATACAGAACGGTCTGTCCTCAGCAGAGGCCTCGCCTTTGTTCCCCTCCGCCCTCACCTCACCGAGGTCCGGGTCCGTCACGATGTGGAGCTCTACTTCCGTTGCCTCCGCTACCGAGCCTTTTGCCATGGGAAGGTGTCCTCACCCCCCCAGTGATGACCCCTTCTCTCATCTCCAATGGACCCCCTCCTCTTGGACTACCCAAGATGGCCATCTACCTTCATTAGACCTTTTCATTTCCAACTGCAGGCGGTACATCAACCACCTCACATTTTCCACTCCCCTGACTTACTCTAAAATTCTCCCGAGATGCTGTCTGACCCTGTCTGACTGGATCTGCTGGACTTTGTAATATTTTGGGGTCTTTCTCATCATTCCAGTTTTTAAGGATCATCCAGTATTTTAAAGATAACCTCTAGGCTTTTTCTTCTCGACTGAAAACCACCTTTTTATTCTACCGTCCCCACCTCCAACAACTGCTGCAAATAGTTTATGAACATCTTGACATTAAGAAATCTTGGGTTTAGTCATATCTGGCATTTCTCTCTGGTCCTTTGGACTAAAGTTCTATGTTCCAAGACTAAAGCCTGAGCTTGTGTCTTTTTTATTCCTCACCTTAAATTAATGCCTCTGGCTTTATATGACCTGTAATGGAGATATGTCTCACAAACTATCCTATCTATGCCTCTCATAATTTTGTGGGCTTCTTACCATGTTTCCTCTCAGCTTCCTCTTGTCCAAGGAAAACAAACCCAGCATCTTCAGTTTCTCTTGAGTTTGTTGACTTTCAATTCTATATTTCATTGATTCATATAGTGGAGAAACAGATTCTTCAGCCCACCATATCCATCTTGCCCCTCAAGTAACTATTTACAGTAATCTCATCTACGAGTACTTGGACCCTAATCGTTCAAGTGATCATCTGTTAATTCTTAAATGTGTGAGACTTTACGTCCAGCACCCTCTCAGGCAGTGTTCCAGAGTCCACCTAATCAGCCTCATGCACTGCCTTGAGGACATAAAATGTTGGATGGCACAGAACTTCCTTCAACTAAACGAGAGCAAGTCTGAGGTCATCCTATTCGGCCCCCGACTCCATCAAAACAATAACAGGCAGCCTTGGAAGCCTATCCTCCCTAGTCAAACCCCATGTCAAAAACCTTGGCATGATATTTGACTCTGCATAAAAGTTTGACAAGCAAGTCAACGCTGTGTTAAAGCCAGCTTCTTCCAGCTTCGTACCATAGCTAAAATCAAACCATTCCTCCAATTTGATGACATTGAAAAAATCATCTACGCATTCATTTCCTCCAGCCTAGACTACTGCAACTCCCTATACACTGGGATCAGCCAATCATCCCTGTCCCGCCTGCAATTGGTCCAAAACGCCGCAGCGAGACTCCTGACGGGTACCCGTAAAAGGGACCACAGCACCCCGATTCTGGCCTCTCTCCACTGGCTCCCAGTACAGTACAGAATCAACTTCAAGCTCCTCCTATTCACATACAAAGCCCTAAACGGGCTTGCCCCCCCCCCCCCCCCCCCCCCCCCCCCCCATATCAAAGATCTTCTAACCCACCACTCTATCTCCAGGTCCCTCAGGTCGGCCGACTTGGGGCTACTCACTATCCCGCGGTCTAGGCCTAAGCTCAGGGGTGACCGCGCTTTTGCGGTTGCAGCTCCTAGACTGTGGAACAGCATCCCTCTCCCCATCAGAAATTCCGCATCCATCGACTCCTTTAAGTCGAGGCTGAAAACCTATTTCTACTCCCTAACGTTTGAGGCCCTCTGAGGGGGCGCTGTGAACTGTTTGCGTATGTGCTGTTATGTTTGTGTGCCATTGTATGTTCGTTCTTAGTACCTGAACTGATGTACAGCACTTTGGTCAACGTGGGTTGTTTTTAAATGTGCTATACAAATAAAATTGACTTGACTTGACGACTATCCTGTGGATAAAAATGTTCTTCCTCAGATTCTCTTACCCTGTGCACTAAACGTCTTACCCTGACCCTCTAGACACCTGTACTGTTTCACTCTCAATCTCTCCAAGCAGATTTCTGCTCTGGTGTGATACAGAAATGGTACTGGTCATAGTATATTTTGTCTGAATGGGATTGTAATAAACTCTCTCAACCTTTTTGAACTAACCGCATCTATCTTTCACCCCATTTAACAACTTTCATCCAAATCTCCATTGCTGTAACTTATCCTGTTTGCCATCACAAATAGACATTACCTGCTACAAGAATGCCAAGATTTTAAAATGCTCCTGAGAACTGGAGGTAGAATCTGTAATCATGAGTCCTTTGTTTGCTCCTCCAATTGGGTCTCTGGGCATGTCTGACCTGCTTTTTTCAACGTTCCTCTGTCAAGAATGATTTTGTTATTGAGATAGTTCTTGTTCATTTAGCATTGACCAAAATAATAAGAATATGGCACAGCTGGAACTATGTCTGTTGTTTCAAGGGATCATAGCAAGTTACACCATGGAAGGAGATATTTGTCCCAATGAACCCCTGCTGGTTGTATGTCAGAGCAATCCAGCTCCTCCCATTTCCCAACTCCTCTCCATATCCTTGCACAGTCCTCATACAGTTCCCTATAGAATGGCATGATTGAAACTGCCCGCTAGCCCCAGTAAAAGTAGTGCATTCCACACCCTAACCCTGCAGAATCGTCTTTCTTAGTGTCACTCTAGATTCTTTAGCCAATCTCCTTTGTTATATATTTTCTCGTTCTTGGTGTCCCATTAGTGGGAACAGTTGCTACTCTCTCTGGATCCTTCACGGTTTTAAATATCTCTGTCAGATCTCTCTTGGCCTCCACTGTTTCAAGGAGAAAACCCTCAGTTTGTAAATCTATACAATAATTTTAAAATGTTCTTCCCAGGAAACATTACAGTAAATCTCTTCTACATGGGAAAAATCAGCAGTCTGGTAAACCTGCACCCTCTCCAAAGTCTCGATATCCTTGCTTATGTCCAGAACTGTACGCAATACTCCAAATGGGATGCAGTAGAATCAGTGGTTTTGGATTTTCAAATTTCTCATTTTCTCTTTACTTCCTCCATTCCAGCTTCCTGATTTGCACAAACACTTTTTTAAATGCCAAATGGGATGATCCGATACTTGATGTTCTCGGTTCTGTCAATGTGGAAACTCTTCAGGGATGTTCCAAGAAAGACTTTGAATCTCTTTTTATACATTGCCCTCAGTCGGCTCTCAATAGAGTAGCTGCTTTGTTAACATGTTTTCCAGATGTCAATAAAGTTTCATTTTGAGCTGCCTGTGCTCATGGGGTACCAGTATTTTCTTAGAAGTTTGATCAAGAAATGCCTGTGATTTCTCACATGGCACTTTGGTGGGAAGCGGTGGGAGGTATTTTTATGGTAATCTGCCAAACTGCAGGTAAGCAAATGAAGTTAAAAAAATTAAATGCATATGTGAAATAAGTAAATTAAATAAATTCCAAAAATACATACTGTCATTCTAAACCAGTAAATCAAAAGAAACATTCAAAATAAAAAAACAATGATTCCCGCTGCAAAGAGGAGGTAATGGGTTCAAGCAGTCTTTAATAGCTAACATTATGTCCAATGAATCGATGCCTACTTCAGTTTAAGAAGCTTGATTTTAATCATGTATCTCTTGTATGATAGGCTTTACCACTGTTCACACTCTACCAATACATTGTCAGTTCAATCTGTCGTGATGTACAGAAGACCATTGAAGCAAGAGTATTGAAGGTGAGTGATTACCAGTGTACTGACATTCAAGCATGCATTTTTTGTGAGATTCTCTTTAACTTGTGTAAATATAGAACACTCATAGAAGCTTTGGTTAGCTTCTCTGGATTTTCCACTCAAATTACAGTAACGAAATAAGGTGAGGTCAATTGAACAATTGAATCTCGTCGAGAGTTGTTACGTGCAACTTCATATGTTTAATTGGACAAATCATGCTGTACAAAGAAAAGATATTAATGAGTGAGCATTCAGTAACCTGCTGGGAAATTATTTCTTAGTTTTCAACAATATAGCAGACTTTATAGAATATCAAAGCAAAATACTTTTCCAATGCTTCTCCATCTTTAAAAAAAAAATGTTTTCATTGTTTGGTCAATAAATTGCTTTTGGACAGGACTAATAATCCTTATTGAATCCTTCTTTTTGTAAGCATCTATATTTTCTATCACAAGTTGTGATAGAACTTGTGAATAATTCATTTAATGGCTTACCATCTCTTTGTTTTTATAACATTTAGAGAAGATAGGGCTTCCTGCTTTCCTAAACATTGTGAATTGGAATTTGCTTTGATTTAGTTAAGCTGTCCAATTGTTTATAAATTCATCACAGAGTACATATTTTTGTTTTGACCAATTGAAACAGATGAGAGCTTTGACGGACTTGGGACTCTTCGAAGAAGCGTTTGCTGAACACCATGTCATAATTAATGGTGAAAAGATTCCATGTTTACTTTTGGGAGGTTTCAGACCTTCAGAGCCCAAGGTATGCCACAATTTTGCATCTATTTTCTTGTGTTCATTTTATGCATCTTCTTTATTTTTTACCTTCTATCTTGAGGCAACACTGTGACGCAAATTGTGTTTGGGGCATGGGAGAAATTATGTTCTCCTCAAAGCTTGATGGAAGACTAAAAAGAAAAGTAATTAACTAAGAAACCTGAAAGTCTTTGTTAATCTGTTTGCTTCTTCCTATTCTGTGTGGAATGTTCTGAATGCAAAGAAGGTGAGTGATATGTTGTGCTGGAGTAACAGCAGTTCAGCATCTGCAGTTCCTCCATACACTCTCTCTCTGTCACCCGTCCATCTGTGGGAGGTGATGGTACGGCTTGGTGTTGTCCTGCTTGGAGAGGGGGATTTTTCATCAGTGGTTACATTTCCTTGTGTGACTGACTAGACCTATCCGTGACAGGCAGATCCTTCCACAGTTTCCACAGGTGCGGTCGTCTCTGGTCGTTGTTCTGGGGAGTCCGTGGCTGCCGTCTTTGACCATATTGCGGCGTTGGCACCAGTGCTCCAGGGTCTTGAACCACTTGCTGTGGTGATGTTTCATGCCCGCCTGGAGGTCCTTCCTCCACCTGCCACGGTCCTCAGCAGCCGCTTCCCCGTTGTCAGTGTGGATGTTGAAGCGTCACATCCCTTTTAATTGTGTTCTTGTAGCGGAGCTTTGGTCTTCCTCTTGGTCTCCGAGCATTGGCAATTTCCCCATGAAGCACGTCTTTGGGGATACGCCCATTGTCCATCCTGTGTATATGTCCAAGCCAGCGGAGGCACTTCTGCTTGAGGATAGCAGGGATGCTAGGCATGTTGGTTAGACTTAGGACAGGTTCGTTGGTGATTTTGTCCTGCCAAGAAACTCCCAGGATGCGGCGAAGACAGCGAAAATGGAAGTTATTTAATTTCTACTCTTGATGTTGATAGGTCGTCCAAGCTTCACTACTGTAACTTTGTAGACAGTGACCTTGGCTTTGGTTGTGAGTTTCCTGTTCTTCCATGCCCGCTTGGTTAGTCTTCCAAAGGTGGTTGCTGCCTTTCCTATGCGTGAGAACATGGATAGGCAACATTTCACGTTGGGACCCTTCTTTAAACTGTTTCGGAGGGGATGGGGGGGTGTGGGGGGGGGGGGGGGGGATGGAAAGCTGGAAGAGATGTAGGATTAGGACAAAGTCTGGTAAGTAATAAATAGATACAGGTGAGGAGTTGGTCGGAGATGAAAAGATAAAAAGTGGGATAAGGACATAATGATGAAAGAAGTGCAAGTTGTGAAGCCAGAGAAAGGAGTATAGGTGAAAGGAGAAAGGGGAAACAAATAAATAGGTTTTGTTTTGTTTGTTTAGTTTATTGTCATGTGTACCAAGGTAAGTAAAAAACATTTGTTGCATGCAACCAGTCAGCGGAGAGACTATACAAGATTACAATCGAGCCATCCATAGTGTGAAGATACATGATTAAGGGAATGACGTTAGGTGCAAGATAAAGTCCAGTAAAGTCTGATTAAATATAATCTGTTGGTCTCCAAAGAGGTAGATAGTAGCTCAGAACAGCTCTCTAGTTATTGAGAGGAGGGTTCAGTTGCCTGATAACAGCTGGGAAGAAACTGTCCCTGAACCTGGAGGTATGCGATTTCACACTTCTGTACCTCTTGCCTGATGGAGAAGAAAAGAGGGAGTGACCAAGGTGAGACTCATCCTTGATTCTGCTGCTGGCCTTGCCACAGAGGGTGGTGAATATATAGAACAAACTGGCAGAGGAGGTAGTTGAGGCAGGCATTAAAAAAATATTTAGAAGACATTTGGAAACCTCCAAGATAGGAAGGTTTGGAGGGATACGGGCCAAACTCGAAGAGGTTTACAGGAATGATCCCAGGAATGAGTGGGTTAACTTGTGATAATAATAATAATAATAATAATACATTTTATTTATATAGCGCTTTTCATATACTCAAAGACGCTTTACAGAGATTTTGAGAACATAGGGAAATGAATAAATAGATAAATAAGTAAATAAATAAATGAACAGAGAAAGGAGACAGAAGGTGCGGTGACCTTCAGTGGTTGAAGGCAGTACTGAACAGGTGAGACTTCAGCGATGTTATGAATGTGGTGAGTGTGGGGGAGTCTCTAACGGTTTGGGGTAGTGAGTTCCATAGGGTGGGAGCAGCGATGGAGAAAGCCCTGTCCCCCCAGGATCTGAGTTTAGTCCGGATGTGGGGGGATAGGAGATTGGCAGTGGCAGAGCGGAGGGTGCAGGTGGGAGTGTGCCTGTGGAGGAGGTCGGTCAGGTAGGATGGGGCCAGGTTATGGAGGGCTTTGTAGGTTATGAGGAGGATTTTGTACTGGATTATCTGGGGGATGGGGAGCCAGTGGAGTTTATAAAGGACGGGGGTGATATGGTCACGGATCGAGGTGTGTGTGAGTAGACGGGCAGCGGAGTTTTGAATGTATTGAAGTTTATTGATGATTTTTGAGGGTGCGCCATAGAGGAGGCTATTGCAGTAGTCCAGACGGGAGGTGATGAAGGCGTGGATGAGGGTTTCTGCAGCTGTGGAGGAGAGGGATGGACGGAGACGGGCAATGTTTTTGAGGTGGAAGAAGGCTGTCTTTGTGATGTGTTTGATGTGTTTGTCGAAAAGAGGGTTTGATCAAGGATGATTCCAAGATTCCGGATGTGAGGTGAGGTGGATACTGGGAGACCATCAATGTTGAGGATGAAGTTTTGGGTGGATTTGGTGAGCGTTTTTGGACCAATGATGATGATTTCAGATTTGTTGCAATTGAGTTTGAGGAAGTTTGATTGAAGCCAAGATTTTATTTCAGTAATGCAGTTTGTCAGTGTAGGGTGTGTGGTGGGGGAGATTGACTTGGTGGAGATGAGGAGCTGGATATCATCGGCGAAGCAGTGGAAGTTGAGACCATGACGGCGGATTAATTGACCAAGGGGGAACAGGTAGAGGATGAAGAGGAGGGGGCCAAGGACTGAGCCTTGGAGGACACCTTGGGGGAGGGGAGCGGTGGGGGATTTACAGTTGTTAATGGAGATGAACTGGTGTCTGTCAGTGATGAGTGTTTGCAATCGCTGGAGTTTAGAAGAATGAGGGGGGACCTCATTGAAATGTACAGAATAGTGAAAGACCTGGATAGAGTGGATGTGGAGAGGATGTTTCCACTATTGGGAGAGTCTAGGACTAGAGGTCATAGCCTCAGAATTAAAGGATGCTCCTTTAGGAAGGAGATGAGAAGGAATTTATTTCATCAGAGCGCGGAGAATCTGTGGAATTCCTTGTTGTGGAGGCCATCAATGTATATTTTTTAAGGCAGAGATAGATAGATTGTTGATTAGTGCGGGTATCAGGGGTTATGGACAGAAGGTGACTGGGGTTAGGAGGGAGAGATAGATTATCATGATTGAATGGTGGAGTAGACTTGAAGGGCTGAATGGATTAATTCTGCTCCTATCACTTATGATATAAATTATACAAAATTCTACATGAATTCTGCATTATAGCACAAAGAAAAAGACTACAATTACAAGACAATCGTGCAAAACACATAATTAGAAAACAAGTCCATGGTTGTGTCCATGGTGGTCCATAGTATTCCACTCCTAAGGTAGGATTAGGGTAGTACTATCAGTTCAAGACCCTGATGGGTATCGGAAAGCGGCAGCTACTGAACCTAGCTTGTGTATCTCCAATCTGACAGTGCAGCAAGTAATGGGCACGGCCCAGATAGTGGGGATCCTTGATGATAGATCCTGCCTCCTTGAGGCAATGCCTCATGTGCATGCTTTTGTTGGTGGGCATCTGCTGTAATGCTAGCAACAGGGAGAATTCAGTTAGGTTGCTCATAAATCTGCTACTGATCTCAACGTTTGCTTCTTCCCTTGCATTAATGTCAAAGAAGAGTCATTGCTGTTCATATGTGCATTGAATCTTCTGCATGACCCACTGTGTTATGTCTGAGCTAGTCTCCGGATATGTGTCACAATAACTGAGCAGAAACCTCTGTCTCTCTGATGCATGTCCTTCTCTTTTATTTGATCTTTGGGATTGGCATTGATGGATAGAATTTCTCATCTGTTGCAAACTTCAATATTCTGCTGATGGGCAAAGTGTGGAGAATTAAATGGTGGATGCTTGCATATTTGTCATGAGCCCGTGTCAGCACCAGATTATCATTCCTATGTTGTTTGAACAATAGGTAGGATCACAATGGAAACTGAATTTCACCACATTTCCAATTGGAAAATAGGTGACAGCCTTTCAATACCTTGCCAAAGACATTATAAAAGTTGTTGATTATAGTTGATTTAGTTTGCAGATGACACAAAAGTGGGTAGTATTATAGATAGTGAAGATGATTATAAAAAATAACAGGTGTTTCTTGATCAGCTGGGTAAGTGGGCTGAGGAATGGCAAATGGAGTTTAATGCAGATAAGTGTGGGGAGTTGCATTTTGGGGAATCAAACCGGGGCAGGATCTTCACAGTGAATGGCAGGGGCCCCTGGAGTGTCATAAAGCAGAGGGACTTTGGAGTAAAGGTACATAATTGCCTGCAAGTGGCATCACAGGCAGATAGGGTGGTCAAGAATGCTTTTGAATCATTGACCTTCACCAGTCAGCCTATTGAGTACAGAGGTTGGGACGTTATGCTACAGTTGTACTATATGTTGGTGTACTGTGTTCAGTTTTGGTCACCCTGCTAAAGGATGAATGCCAATATGCTGGAAAGAATGCAGAGAAGACTTACCAGGATGGTGCCAGGACAGGGGGTGAGCTGTCGGGAGAGGTTTGGTAGACCAGGACTTAATTTCTTGCAGCACAGAAGGCTGAGGGGATTATAGGGGATTATAAAATCATGAGGGGAATCAATAGGATGAATGCACAATAATCAAACTTTACCCAGGGTATAAAGAAACAAGACGACATATGTTTAAGGTGAGAGGTGCAAGATTTAATACGAACCTGAGGGCCAGCTTTATCACTCAGATGGTAATGGGTATGTTGAAGGAGTTGCCGGAGTATTCTCTAAATCTTTCTAATCCATGTACCTGTCCAAGTGTCTTGTAAATTCTGTTGAAGCAAATACAACAACTAAAAGACACTTGGCCAAGTACATGGCCAAGTACATGGCCTTCATCGCCCTGCGTGGCTCGGCCTGGGACCTTCCATCGCCCGGTGGGGGCTCAGGACCTTCATCGGCCTGCTCGGTTCGGCCCTGGGACCTTCCATCGCCCGGCAGGGGTTCCAAAAGTCGGGAGCCTCGAAGCAGCAGTTTGACTGCCTGACCGTGGGAGAAGAACAGAGGAGGAGATAAGACTTTTCTTTGCCTTCCATCACAGTGAGGGTGTGCCTGGAGGAATCACTGTGATGGTTGTCTGTGTTAAACTTGTGTAATTGTGTGTCTTGTGCTCTTTATTGTTTATGACTGCATGGTAACGACAATTTCGTTCAAATCTATTTTTATAATAATAATAAAAGCTATTTGAATTTGAATGGATAGGAAATCGAACTCGCTTAAATGGGGCATTGTGGTCGGCATGGACGAGATGGGCCAAAGGGCTTGTTTCTATGCAGCATGACCCTAGTATGTTTCCACAGGAACCTGTGAAACCATTTTCTCTCAGATCTCAAGATAAAGCAACGGTTTTCTGCAGTTGGGTAATGGGTTGGCAAAAACAAGGGAACTTGAAGCTCCCACTCCAAGTGGTAAAGCAGAAGGATTTGGATACCCTTGTATCGCTGGATCAAAGTTATGCACTTGTCAATCTACAGGCATTTTGGATTATGTGTGCCAAGATGGGTTTTCCAAAAATGTGAAAGTACATTTTGCAAGCCAATACTACAAACATTTTTCATTGTGTGAAAACTATAAAAAATCCTTAATTGGCTCAACAATTATGCATTGTCAAGGGGCGCACAGTGGTGGCATGGTAGAGTGGCTGCCTTACAGTGCCAGAGACTCTGATTCGATCTTGACTACGGCTGCCGACTGTACGGTGCTTGTACGTTCTCTCTGACCACGTGGGTTTTCTCTGGGTGCACTGGTTTACTCCCACAATCCAATGATGTAAAGGTTCATAGGTTAATTGACTTTGGTAAGTTGTAAAATTGTCCCTAGTGTGCGTAGGTTAGTGTATTGGGTAATCACTGGTTGGCACAGACTCGGTGGGCTGAAGGGCCTGTTTCCACGCTGTATCTCTGTATCCTCCCTTCTAAAGTGTGCTTAAATGAATCATGTCTTAAATGGCACCTTAATGAATGCCTTCTGAAATTCCAAATACAACACATCAATTGGTTTATACTTGTCTGTTTTGCTGATAGGAAACTCTAAAAACTTGAACAAATTTGTCTAATTTGAATTACATTTCATAAATAAAAGTAGAAATTTATGGAAATGCTCAGCAGGTCAGGCACCATATGTGGAAAGAGAAACAGTGTAAAAGTTGTCAGTTATAAACCCTTTATCAGAATTGTTCAATTTTCCACAGATGCTGCATCACATTCTAGTTGTGCAGCATTTTCTGTTGTTTTTAGATTTCCACACACAAGGCTTTTTAAAATTTATTTTTCATCAGTCCCTGTTTGACTTTGGCCAACTCTCCTGTTAATTTTCTAGCGCTCTGCCACCATGTCCTTTATGGTTTCAAGCATTTTTCTTCATTGTTATATCAGGCTAACCTGCCTACAGTTCCTTCTTTTTGCTTTCCCTCCTTTAGTTTAGTCTAGTTTTGAAATACAGTGTGGAAACAGGCCCTTCGCCCACCAAGACCACTCCGAACATCGTTTCTTGTTGTGGCTTAATGAATATCTCACAAATCTGAATAAGTAACCATGCAGGTAGACCAGGGAAAGGCTGTAGATGTTGTCTATATGGACTTCAATAATGCCTTTGATAAGGTTCCGCATGGTAGACTGCTCTATGTGGCTAGATTGCATGGCATCCAGGGGGAGCTAGCTGCCTGGAAACAAATTTGGCTTCATGGAAGGAAGCAGAGGGTGGTGGTGGAAGGTTGCTTTACAGACTGGAGGCATGTGACTAATGGTGTGCCTTAAAGATTGAACCCATTGCCATTTATAAGAAGAGGAAGACTTTTGGGGAGGGATGAAGGTGTCATCACTGGGTGGTGAGGACTCCATCCCATAGAAAGGCACGAAGGCGGAGGGGATGGAAGAAAAGCTCTGCGTAATGGAGAGCTCAGAGCTCATTGGGGTGGGAGCGGAGAGGTACAAAGATGAGGCCTCTGTTGAGGACAGATCATTCTAAGTCAGAGAGAGGGATGTCTAGGGGGATGTTAAAAACACAACAAGGGTGAGGGTGGGGGGCAAGAGGGGTGGACGGAGGCTTAGCCAAGGTTATATTCATACGATACCATACGATATGATACGATAGAACTTTATTCATCCTCTGAGGGAAATTGGTCTTCCAACAGTCAAAATACACAAGTTACGCAAAAACTTGAAATTAAAATTAAATTAAAAGTGAAAAAGTGAAAAAAAGAAAAAGACAGGCTGGTTGGCTGGTTGCCGTGTGCACAGCGCCTTCACCAGAACAAACAAACAAACAAACGCAGGCTTATCCCCTGGGCAGAGGATTATAAAACTAGAGTGCCCCCCCCTCCCCTACACCGGGTCCCCGTTTGTTCTCCCACCGTCCCTCACGGCGGTCCCCCCACACTGGGTCCCCAGCGTCCCTCATGGCGGTCCCCCCACACTGGGTCCCCAGCGTCCCTCACGGCGATCCCCCCACACCGGGTCCCCAGCGTCCCTCATGGCGGTCCGCCCACGACGGTCCCCCCACAACGGTCCCCTCACGGCAGTCCCCCCACACCGGGTCCCCATTGCTCTTCACGGCGGTCCCCCCAGACCGGGTCCCCAGCGTCCCGCACGACGGTCCCCCCACGGCGGTCCCCTCACGACGGTCCCCTCACACCGGGTCCCCAGCGTCCCCCACGGCGGTCCCCCCACGGCGGGTCCCCAGTGTCCCTCACGACGGTCCCCCCACGGCCGTCCCCTCACGACGGTCCCCCCACGGCGGGTCCAGCGTCCCTCACGACGGTCCCCCCCCACGGCGGTCCCCTCACGACGGTCCCCTCACGACGGTCCCCTCACACCGGGTCCCCAGCGTCCCCCACGGCGGTCCCCTCACGACGGTCCCCCCACGGCGGGTCCCCAGCGTCCCTCACGACGGTCCCCTCACGCCGGGTCCCCAGCGTCCCTCACGACGGTCCCCCCACGGTGGTCCCCTCACGACGGTCCCCTCACACTGGGTCCCCAGCGTCCCCCACGGCGGTCCCTTCACGACGGTCCCCCCACGGCGGGTCCCCAGCGTCCCTCACGACGGTCCCCTCACGCCGGGTCGCAATAGTCTGCCCCTCCCCCCTCACGCTCATCGACTGCTGATTCATAAGCATTTGATTAATGTTTTATAGATTTATAAACAGTTGTGAATGTTTCTGAACGTCAGGAACATATTCTAAAAAGAAAATACTGATAAAATAAATCTGAAAATAGAGGATGTCCTCCACAGGCCACATTTCGCCTGCGGAGAGAAACAAAGTTAACATTGAAGTATAAATTCTGTTAAGCTATCTAACCCATTGAATGTTTCCTGCATTTTCTGTTTTATATTTTGCAAATGTTGACTTATTTGACAATGGTGTGCTGAGTTAGCTCTCAGTTACATTGCAGTGTATCAACAAGCTCATGGATGATAAATGATGTGCCTGAATTGGTGAACATTGTACTATTTTAACTTATAAAACCACCTTTACATTCATAGGCCAGGTGTTGGTAATGTAATCGGCTTTTCAGCATTGCTTGCATTGCACTAGCAAGTCATTTGTCTATGGGAAAACACCCAATCTGTAACTGATAATTTGCTGAGTTTCATCTTTACCCTTTGATGATGCATATGTTTCTGGTCTAAAGATTGTGAAGTTTCAGGTTTCGTGCAGCAACTCTACTGCTGCTCTGCCCTATTTGCGTTTTGTTCTTGACATGACATTGGGCAGCTAATATATTGTACTATAATCATGTTGTAAATCTGGAGTCATTTTTTGCTCGATAATAATGAAGATATGTGAAGTGATTTAAAAATGTAAACATCTCTCTTGTAGGTTCAAATGAAGTTTAATCCATCAATACCACTTCTCAGTGATAATTTACTGGTAAGAAATAAATATTATCGAGGTAAAATTTGGGGCTTTTTTTGTTGAACTATGAATTTACTGTCATTTGTTTTTGGGATGTTGGTGAAATAGCTTGGTAGTATTTTTTGTCCATCTTGAAATACACCTTAAGATTCACATTAGATTACATGATTCTTGATTTTTCACTGGTTCACTTTGATCATTTTAATGGCACCAACCCAACATTTACAGTTACATCTTATGTTACAATAATGTGATAAGATAACAATTTTTATTTTCCAGCTTACTAGCTTGTACTAAAACTTGGACTCAATCAATAAACATCACTTGATTGTTAGGAGCAGGATAAATTGGATTACTTAATTCCTTTGATCATCAACTGACATTGAAAACTATTTTCGATGTTTCTATGAAATGTACCGAATAGTGAAAGGCCTGGATAGAGTGGATGTGGAGAGAATGTTTCCATTAGTGGGCGAGTCCAGGACCAGAGCCTCAGAATAAAAAGATGTACCTTTAGAAAGGAGATGAGGAGGGATTTCTTTAGTCAAATCTGTGGAATTTATTGCCACAGACGACTGTGGAGGCCAATTCAATGGGTATTTTTAAGGTGGAGATTGATAGATTCTTGATTAGTACAGGTGTCAGGGGTTACGGGGATAAGGCAGGAGAATGGAGTTGAGAGGGAAAGATAGATCGGCCATGATAGAAGTAGACTCGATGGGCCAAATGCCCAAATTATGCTCCGATAACTTATGAACTTTTGACACTGTTGATTGGATACTGAGATGAACTTGTTGGAACTGTAAAGAAGAATTCCACTGGGTGTGACTTAAACCAAAATGTGTAGTGAGCAGCATATCTCTGCTCTTCCATCTAGTTTATGTCCATCTTCCATCTAAGTCGAGTGGCAACTCGACTTAAATTGATCCATCATTATAACATTACCATTAACAAATTAAATTGGAAGCATCTCATAGAAACATAGAAATATAGAAAATAGGTGCAGGAGGAGGCCATTTGGCCCTTCGAGCCAACACCGCCATTCATTGTGATCATGGCAGATCATCCACAATCAGTAACCTGTGCCTGCCTTCTCCCCATATCCCTTGATTCCATTAGCCCCACTAGCTCCAAGAGCTCTCTTTTAAATTCATCCACAAATTCACAACTCTCTGGGTGAAAAGGTTTTTTCTCACCTCAGTTTTAAATTGCCTCCCCTTTATTCTTAGACTGTGGCCCCTGATTCTGGACTCCCCCAACATTGGGAACATTTTTTCTGCATCTGGCTTGTCCAGTCTTTTTTATAATTTTATGCGTCTCTATTAGATCCCCTCTCATCCTTCCAAACTCCAGTGAATACAAGCCCAGTCTTTCCAATCGTTCCTTATATGACAATCCCTCCATCCCAGGGATTAACGTAGTGAACCTACGCTGCACTGCCTCAATAGCAAGGACGCCCTTCCTCACATTAGGAGACCAAAACTACACACAGTACTCCAGATGTGGTCTCACCAGGGCCCTATACAACTGCAGAAGGACCTCCTTGCTCCTGTATTCAAATCCTCTTGTTATGAAGGCCAACATGCCATTAGCTTTCTTCACTGCCTGCTGTACCTGCACGCTTACCTTCAGTGACTGGTTTACAAGGACACCCAGGTCTCGCTGCACTTCCCCCTTACCTAACCTAACACCATTGAGATAATAATCTGTCTCCTTGTTTTTGCCACCAAAGTGACTCACATTTATCTACATTATATTGCATCTTCCACGTATCTGCCCACTCACTCAACCTGTCCAGGTCACCCTGCAACCTCCTAACATCCTCTTCGCAGTTCACACTGCTTTGTGTCACCTGCAAACCTGCTAGTGTTACTTCTAATTCCATCATCCAAATCATTAATATATATTGTAAATAGTTGCAGATCCAGCACCGAGCCTTGTGGCACTCCACTCGCCACTGTCTGCCATTCTGAAAATGACCCGTTTATTCGTACTCGTTGCTTCCTGTCTGCCAACCAATTCTCTGTCCATGTCAATACCTTACCTCCAATACCATGTGCTCTAATTTTGCTCACCAACCTCCCGTGTGGGACCTTATCAAAGGCTTTCTGGAAGTCTAGATACACTACATCCACTGGCTCCCCATCATCCATTTTACTTGTCACATCCTCAAAAAATTCCAGAAGATTAGTCAAGCATGATTTCCCTTTCTTAAATCCATGCTGACTTGGACTTATCCTTTTACTGCTATCCAAATGTGTCATTATTACCTCTTTAATAATTGACTCCAGCACCTTCCCCACCACTGATGTCAGGCTAACTGGTCTATACTTCCCCATTTGCTCTCTCGCTCCTTTCTTGAAAAGTGGGATAACTTTAGCTATCCTCCAATCTACAGGATCTGATCCTGAATCTATTGAACATTGGAAAATGATCACCAATGCGTCCACGATTTCTGGAACCACCTCCTTGGGATGCAAACCATCATGCCCTGGGGATTTATCAGCCTCAGTCCCATCAGTCTACCCAATACTATTTCTCGCCTAAAGCAAATTTGTATCTCTGTCTCCCTGGATCCTCTGTCCTCTAGTACATCTGGGAGATTGTTTGTGTCTTCCTTAGTGAAGACATGACTGAAGACCTTCCTTAGTGAAGACAGATCCAAAGAACCCGTTGAACTCTTCCACCATTTCCTTGTTACCCTTAATAATTTCACCTGTTTCTGCCATCATTTGTCTTTACTCATCTTTTTCTCTTAACATACCTAAAGAACCTTTTACTGTCCTTCTTTATATTCTTGGCCAGCTTCACTTCGTACCTCATCTTTTCAGCCCGTATTGCCCTTTTTGCTATCTTCTGTTGTCCTTTGCAAATTGCCCACTCCTCTGGCTTCCCGGTAATCTTTGCTATCTTATACATCTTTTCTTTTAGTTTTATTCCATCCCTAACTTCCCTTGTCAGCCACGGTTGCCTCTTACTCCCCTTGGAATCTTTCTTCCTCTTTGGAATGAAATGATCCTGCATCTTCTGGATTATGCCCAGAAATACCTGCTGTTGCTGTTCCACTATCAATCCTGCTAGGATCCTTTTCCATTCGACCTTGGCCAGCTCCTCTCTCATGCCTTCATAGTCCCCTTTGTTCAACTGCAACATTCTTGGTTTAACCTTCTCCCTCTCAAATTGCAGATTAGAACTAATCATATTATGGTCACTACCTCCAAGCGGTTCCTTTACCTTGAGTTCCTTATTAAATCTGGCTCATTGGACAACACTAAATCCAGAATTGGCTTCTCTCTGGTAGGCTCTAGTACAAGCTGTTCTAAGAATCCATCTCGGAGGCACTCTACAATCTTCCTTTCTTGGGGTCCAGAATCAATCTGATTTTCCCAGTCTACCTGCATATTGAAATCCCCCCACAGTGGCATTACCTTTGTTACATGCCAGTTTTAACTCCTGCTGCAACTTACACCTCATATCCAGGCTCCTGTTTGGGGGTCTGTAGATAACTCCTATCAGTGCCTTCTTACCTTTACAATTCCTCAACTCTATCCACAGCGACTCTACATCGTCAGTCCCAATGTCACCCCTCGCAAGGGACCGAATTCCATCCCTCACCAACAGAGCTACCCCACATCCTCTGCCCACCTGCCTGTCCTTTTGATAGGACGAACCCTGAATATTCAGTTCCCAGTCCTGATCCTTCTGCAGCCACGTCTCTGTAATCCCCACAATGTCATACCTACCAATCTCTAACTGAGTCTCAAGCTCATCTACTTTACTTCTTATACTTCGCGCATTCATTTTAATACTTTTACTCCTTTGCTCATCTCACCTTTCATATCGATTTCTATTACACTTGGTCATTCTCTCCTGTTTCTTCGTGAGCTTTCTGTCCCGTTAATTCTGGGGTCTTTCTTAACTTTTCCTATACTCTATTTCTTTTTAACTCCATCCTTTTCTATCCCATCCTTTTCTATCCCATTTGAACCTCCCCCCACCCCCCACCCCCCACTATTTAGTTTAAACCCACCTGTGTAGCAGTGGCAAACCTGCCTGCCAGAATGCTAGTCCCCCACCTGTTAAGGTGCAATCCACCCCTTTCGTACAATTCCCTCTTACCCCAAAACAGATCCCAGTGGCCTAAGAATCTAAATCCCTGCCTCCTGCACCAGCTCCTCAACCACACATTCAGATCCCGTATCTCCCTGTTCCTGCCCTCACCAGCACTGGGAACTGGAAGCAAACCGGAGATAACCACCTTGGAAGTCCTGCTTTTCAGCCTTCTTCCGAGCTCTCTAAAGTCAAGTCAAGTCAATTTATTTGTATAGCACATTTAAAAACAACTCACGTTGACCAAAGTGCTGCACATCTGACCAGGAAAAAAAAAAAGAAACATACAGTGGCAGGCAGCCAAACACAACGGCGCGGCCATCTTGAACAAAATGTTAATTCAATCACCCACAGTCCAACAATAAAAGCACTAAACAGGCACCCAAAATTACCCAACCCCAAAAACCCCCCAAAACACAGTCCAACAATAAAAGCATTAAATAGGCATTCAAATCACACACCCCAAAACCCCCAAAATCACAGTCCAACAATAAAAGCATCAAACAGGCACTCAAACCACCCAACCCCAAAAACACACAAAAAAAGAAACATCCATCAAAGAAACATCCATCACAGTGAGTCTCCTCCAGTCCTCTCTCTCCTCACTGTGATGGAAGGCCACAATGTCTTTCCCTTCTCCCGCTGTGCCTCGCCCGCAGTCAGGTTGTTGTGGTTGCAGGCCGCACCGGACGGTCCACAGCGGGCCGAGCCCAAGGCGCGTCGCGTCGCAGCCGCTCCCGCAGCCTCTGAAGACGGCCGGCTCCGCCGATGATAAGTCCGATCCGGGGCGGGCGAACACGCTGCTGCCGCTGTTGTTGCACGTCGGGGCGGTCGTGGCTCCCGACATTGAAGCCCCCGCCCAGCAGAGAAATATCCCGCGGCCATCCTAGGCCGCGCCGGACGGTGAAATGTCCGCGCCCCATGCCCCGCGATCCGGGGCGGGCGAACACGCTGCCGCTGCCGGAGCTCCCGATGTCGGCATCCACGCGGCCCGAGCCTAAGGCGAGTCGCAGCTGCTCCCGCAGCCTCCGAAGACGGCCGGCTCCGGTGGTGGTAAGTCCGATCCGCGGGCTCTGCGAACCAGAGCCCTGGAGGCCGACAGCTCCTGGAGTTGGGCCGATGGTAGGCCGCAGCAGGAACGGAGACACGGCCCAGAAAACAAAGGTCGGGTCTCCGTTCTGAAGGGACACATATTTACAGTGTTAGTTTCCCCCTCCCCCCCACATACACACATAGTACACAAACACAAAAACACCACATCACAACTACAATTAAGACAACAAAAAAAAACAACAAAAACACAAAGACAAATGGACCGCAGGTAAGCGGCAGCTGCTAGGGCAGTGCCGCCATTTTGTGTCACGCTGCAGAATCTCTTTCCTCTTCTTCCCAACGCTGTTTGTGCCGACATGCACTCCCACTTCGGGCTGCTCACCTTCACCCTTGAGGATGCTCTACACTCGGTCCGTGACGTCCTGGATCCTGGCACCAGGGAGGCAACACACCATCCTTGAATCCCGCCTGTTGCCGCAGAAACCCCTGTCTGTACCTCTCACGATGGAGTCCCCTACTACCACTGCTCTGCCTGACATTGGTCTCTTCGACTTTGGCTCTGTACCACGTTTTGCCTCGCAGACCTGTCCGCCGCTCAGACTGGCAGTGTCCTTTGTCCCGACGGCTTCCAAGAGGGTGAACCTGTTTTCAAGACAGGTCCATCCAATATTAAATACATGTTAATTATTCAGACACAAGGTACTGCGGAAACTGGCTTGCAACTGCTGGAGTAATTCAACAGTTTAGGCAGCATCTCTGGAGAACATGAACAGGTGACGTTTCAGGTCTGAACCCTTTGTCATCTATTTTAATGAAGATGGTATTAGAAAATCAAGGCAAAATTGGCGAATGAGCATTCTAGAATATGTCTGTCATGATATGTTAGTGGTGTAGGAAGGAACTTAAACCGAAGATAGACGCAAAAAGCTGGAGTAACTCAGCAGGTCAGACAACATCTCTGGAGAAAAGTAATAGGTGGCATTTCAGGTCGAAACCCTTCTTCAGACTGAGTCAGGGGATAGGAAAAGTTTTCCCTGAGCCGCTGAGTTACTCCAGCTTTTTGTGTCTATTTATGATATGTTAATAGACAGGATACCATGCTATGGCCTTACGTTCTAAACATATCCATACATATCTAACAGTAGACATATCAAAATCTAATAATACCAAAGATTTTAAAGTTTCTGACTTGTGGCCATTAATATTGATCAGCAAGCTTAAAAAGCTTGTTCACCATGTCACAGACTCCACAAACCATCTGGGTCAATTGATCCATGCTTATGTTTATAATACAGCAGAGCCTCTTCTCATTACTTTTACCCCTTCCCACCTTGCCTCTATATTATATTTCTTTGACCCAAGGATATGAATAAAAGCACTCCCTGTGTACTAGTCTGGGCTATAGAGGAAGTGTCGGCACTGCGCAGCAGCTGCGGCTCAACTCAGTCCGTTTGTCTTTTTGTGTTTTTTTGTTTTTTGTCTTATTTGTAGTGCTTGGATGTGATGTAGTATTTTTTGTGGTTGTGTACTATATGTGGGGGGGAGGGATACTATTAAAAAAATGTCTCTTCCGTACGGAGACGAGACCTTTTTTTCTGGGTGGTGTCTCCGTTCCCGCTGTGGCCTACCATCGGCCAAACACCTGGAGCTGGCGGCCTCCAGCTGGGACCACCTGGGGCTCTGGTTCCCAGAGCCCGCGGACTCACCACCTGCGGAGCTGGCTGCCTTCGGAGGCTTTGGCCGCGGGCCGTGTGGACGTCGGAAGCTCGCAGGTCCCTGGGTGGGGGCCGACTTCGGGAGCTCCAGCAGCGGTAGCGTCTTCGTCCGCCCCGAATCGTGGGGCTTGGCGCGGCCTGGAATAGGCCGCAGGATTTTCCACCGCCCGGCAGAGGCTTCAATGTCGGGAGCCCCGACCGCCCCGACGTGGCAATTTCAACAGCCTGACCGCGGGAGAAGACAGCAGGGAAGAGAAAGACATTCTGGCCTTCCATCACAGTGAGGAGGTGACTGGAGGAGACTCACTGTGATGGATGTTTTTTTGTTTTATGTTAGTTTTGTGATTGTGGGTTTTATTGCTTTATTTTTATTGCTTCTTATTGTTGACTGTGGGTAACGGAATTTCGTCCAAAAACATGTGGATGACAATAAAGGCCATTCTATTCTATTCTATTTATTCTATTCTATTCTATTCTAGTCTATTCCTTTATGTTGATCATTTATTTATTTATTTATCTACAGGTGCTTGATGAGGTATTCAGGATACCACTACCTTCGGCATTGCAAACACTTTATAGCTCTCGGCTTGCAAACAAATTTGAACTTGGACGAACCTACCTTGTCATCAAACTTGCTGAAACTATAAACCACATCCCACAGTCGGCTGTTTCTGCCTCTTGTTCAAAAGCAAGAGGAAAAAAGAATGTTTCAGGCAAGGAGTTTACAGTGGCTGATTACATTTCAAGGGACTTTTTCTCAATTAAATGTGTGGCAGGTGATCTCTGTTCAGGAACTGCACAGCACAAGTGGGATTCTGAGTTGCTCCATGCAGTTAGCACCTGCAGGAAGTGTCTCCAGTTTGACCAGCTTCAGCACGTGGTCTCAGAGCTCCAGCACTTACTCGAGTATGTCGTCCCTCTACTTTAGGCCCTGCAGCAGGACTGAGAAGGAAGAGGAAGATTACCAGATTGTAGCAAAGAGGGTGAGATAGAAGCTGGTAGTTGAAAGTGGAAGATAAGCACAAAATGCTGGAGTAACTCCATGGGTCAGGCAGCATCTCTGGAGAAAAAGGATGGGTGATGTTTCGGGTCGGGACCCTTCTTCAGAACCTGACCTGAAATGTCACCCATACTTTTGCTTGACCCGCTGAACTACTTCAGCACTTTGTGTCTATTTTCGGTATAAATCAGCATCTGCACTTCCTTTCTACACAGGTGATGTGGAACCAGGTGAAGTGGGGGAGGGTAATTATGGGCAAATGGTTCCAGGTGGGGAGGAGTATGAGGTGGATATTGGAAAGGTGATTAAAAGGAGAAGATGAGAAGTGGATGGGTGAGTGTACATGGGACAACACCAGTGGATCCGTTTTATCAATGTTTTTAAATCTGTGCTTGGCCTTACCTTAGCCACGGAGAAGCCAGAGATCAGACAACTTAATGTGGGAGAAGGAGGAAGAATTACAATGATATGCATTAGAATCTCCAGGTGGACATTGTGAACAGTGTTTGTCAAATGTGTTGGAAAATAACTGCAGATGCTGGTACAAATCGAAGGTATTTATTCACAAAATGCTGGAGTAACTCAGCGGGTCAGGCAGCAACTCAGGAGAGAAGGAATGGGTGACGTTTCGGGTCGTGACCCTTCTTCAGACTGATGTCAGGGGAGGGGGGGGACAAAGAAAGGATGTAGTTGAAGACAGGAAGACAGTGGGAGAACTGGGAAGGGAGAGGGGAAAGGGAGGGACCGAGGAACTATCTGAAGTTTGAGAAGTCAATGTTCATACCGCTGGGGTGTAAGTTGCCCAAGCGAAATATGAGGAGCTGTTCCTCCAATTTGCGGAGGGCCTCACTATGACAATGGAAGAGGCCCATGACAGAAAGGTCAGACTCGGAGTGGGAGGGGGAGTTGAAGTGCTGAGCCACCGGAAGATCAGGTTGGTTAAGGCAGACTGAGTGAAGGTGTTGAGCAAAACGATCGCCGAGCCTGCCTTTGGTCTTGCTGATGTAGAGAAGTTGACATCTGGAACACCGGATACAATAGATGAGGTTGGAGGAGGTGCAGGTGAACCTCTGCCTCACCTGGAAGGACTGTTTGGGTCCTTGGATGGAGTCGAGGGGGGAGGTAAAGGGACAGGTGTTGCATCTCCTGCGGTTGCTGGGGAAAGTGCCCGGGGATGGGGTGGTTTGGGTAGGAAGGGACGAGTGGACCACGAAGATACGGAGGGAACGGTCTCTGCGGAAAGCAGAAAGGGGAGGAGATGAGAAGATGTGGCCAGTTGGAGGTGCCGGAAATGTTGGAGGATAATTTGTTGTATACGCTGGCTGATGGGGTGGAAGGTGAGAACGAGGGGGATTCTATCCTTGTTACGAATGGGGAGAGGGGGAGCAAGAGCAGAGCTGTGGGATATGGAGGAGGCCGTAGTGAGAGCCTCATCTATAATGGAAGAGGGGAAGCCCCGATTCCTAAAAAATGAGGACATCTCTGATGCCCTAGTGTGAAACACCTCATCCTGAGCGCAGATGCGGCTTAGACAGAGGAACTGGGAGTAGGGGATAGACTGTTTACAGGAGACAGGGTGGGAAGAAGTGTAGTTAAGATAGCTGTGGGAGTCAGTAGGTTTGTAGTAGATGTCGGTCACTAGTCCAATTCACCACTAATTTCCATCCTACTCTTAAATATTCTTGGACCATCTCCGACATCTCCCTACCATTTCTGGATCTCACCATCTCCATCATCAGGAGACAGACTAGTGACTGACATCTACTACAAGTATATATACTACAAAGTATTTCTCGTGGATGGAGTCAAAAACATGTAGCAAAGGAACTAAAGAGCTAGTGTAGACTAGAATGTAAAGGGAGGATGGAAGTTTGTGGTCACGATGACACAGTTCTGCAAAGATGTTGGAAGAGCTTCAATGCTGTTGTTGATGTAGGCTTTGAACAAGGACTGTTTCATGTAGTCCTTGAAAGACTGGCATAGCTAGGGGCCATGCCTGTTTTGCAGAACATGGGAGGAATCCAAAAGAGAAGTCACTGAGGGTAAGATCAAGGTCTCAGAGTGTTAGTAGAGGGGATTGGAATGGATCGTTGTTCCAGGAAGAAACAGAGGGCTCAAAGATAGGGGAGAGAGATGTATTGAAACTAGAAATCCATGGTAAAGATGAGTCATATGGGACCAGGCAACTGGAAATTACCAAAATAGTGGAGGATCTGAGATATGTGGGAAGGGACTAGACAAGGTGAAGCACGATGGAGTCCAGGTATAAAGGAATTCTTTCTATGGAGCAACAGCAGGTAGAAATAATGGAGTTTTAGCAAGACCTCATTGAAATTTACTGAATCGTGAAGGGCTTGGATTGAGTGAATATGGAGAGGATATTTTCACTAGTGGGAGAGTCTAGGACCAAAGGCCATACCCTCAGAATAAAAGGACATACCTTTTGAAAGATGAGGAGGAATTTCCTTAGTCAGTGGGTGGTGAATCTGTGGAATTCATTGGCACAGGCGGCAATTGATTGGTACGGGTGTCAGGGGTTATGGGGCGAAGGCAGGAGAATGGGGTTTGAAGGGAAAGAATGGGGTTGAGAGGGAAATTATTGAATGGCGGAGTAGACTTGATGGGCCGAATGGCCTAATTCTGCTCCTAGAACATATGAATAGTGAGCTTACCAAGACCTATGGATCTTGGGTAAGAGATAGAACCGGGTGGTGAAGGATTGAGGCACTTTCTGATGAGAGGCTGTGGGGGAGAGATCTTCTGATGTGATGAGATCTGTAATGGCACCAATTCTGGTAGCCTGGTGATCATCAGTGGGGTCATGATCCAGAGGAAAGTACAAGGTGTCAAAAAGCTGGCACATGGCCTCAGCAAGGTCAAGGTTAATGCATCACACTACAACAGCATCTCCTTGTCTGCAGATGGGATGATGAGGTCAGGATTGGACTAGAGTGAGCAGAGTTGCTGTTCATACAGTGAGAGTGAGGTTGGAGTGTGTGAGGGGAGGAGAGAAGTCAATGTCATGTCAGCAACAAGAAATGGAAAAAAAGGCAAGCGAAGGTTGCATGTAGGCAGGAATGCAGTATGCATTGCTCACTATCCTATCTACTTTTACTGCCATCTTTAGGGTCTTGTACACCAAGGTCCATATTTTCCTCATTACTTCTGAGGGCCCTACCATTCATGGCATTTGTTCCATCCTTAGAATAGATTAAATCCATCCTTAAAACTGTGGGTGTTCTCCGAGATCAGTTTCCTCCACACTCCAAAGATGTACATGTTTAAAGGTTAATTGACTTAGTGTGTGTAGGGCAATGTTAATGTGCGGGGATCGCAAGTCGGCGCAGACTCGGTGGGCCGAAGGGCCTGTTTTTGCAAAGTAAACTGAAACTAAACTTAGTGGATCTCCTAAAAAGCATAATTTCACTCTGATGAGGATTAAATTTCATCTACCAATGCTTCACCCAATTTACCAATTGGTCAATATTGTTCTGTAATCTTTCACCATCCTCTGTCACCATTTTCATGCCATCTGCAAACTTACTCTTCATATATCTGACTTTCACAACTATTAACGCATTCAACAAACAATAAGGGTCCCAACACTGATCCCTGATTTCACCGTTGGTCAAAAGATCTCCAATCACAAAACAGTCCCTGCCATCGTCTTTTGCCTCCTTTTACCAAGCCAATTTTGGATGCAATTTGCCAACTTGTTTTGGATCCATGGGCTGCAATCATTTGGACCAGTCATCCACTTCGGACCTTGTCAAAGGGCTTGCTGAATTAGCACAATAATGAACCCACCTCACATTTCCCACACCCTATTTTGCCTACACCCTACTGCAGTACTTGGTACTGCCCTCATGACTTCTCTGACTGTGAATATAGACCAGCTTTCAGTTATTTGAAGAATTCACACCATTTTACTTGCTTAGGCAGATAGAGTTATTGTGTCATCGAATCATACAGCGTGGAAACAGGCCCTTCGGCCCAACTTACTCACACCAGCCAACATGGCCCAGCTACACTAGTCGCACCTGCCTTGGCCCATATCACTCCAAACCTGTCCTATCCATGTACCTGTCTAAAACATGTATAAAGATTATGAATTATCATTTTGGCATATCCCTCTGGTCATGGTAAAACCTGGATTTAGCTTGCAAACAATTTCGTATTATAATGGATAATGTTTTATTGCTGTTCATGCAAATTTATTTTGTTGTGTATTTTGAGTAAACTTTCTCTGCTCCAAATTGCAGGTGAAAACGTCATAGACCTAGATATTGAGGATGAGAGGGTTATTTCTCAATTAAGGAAAGTACATGGTGGCACAACACAATGTCCTTCAACCGAAGAGATGGATAGCCTTTATTCCCAGCTACACCACCTTAAATCACCCCAGTTCAAGGTAATTACGCAGATTCTCTTTTTAAATGGTGAATGTTGATGCATTTGTAGATGTAAGGAAATCTTTGTGGAATTTCCAGAATGCTTCTTTTTCAACTCGTGCAAAAAATATTTTCAAATTAGTAGTTCTCAGCAGTGAAAAGGCTACATTTATTGCCTTCAACCAGTTACGAATGTGACAAAATAAAAGTAGGAGTCAGCTACTGACCCCCACCAATCAATGTGATCATGCCAGGCCTCCTATTCAGGCCTCGACTGCCCAGGGCCTCGTATTCTGCGCCTGTTTCCTTAAAGCCTTCAATTCCCTGATCTTTAAATAAGGTATTTACTTGCTCTTTAATACTTCCAATGATCTAGCCTCCACAGCCTTCCAGGAGAAGGAATTCCGAAAGATAGACACAAAATGCTGGAGCAACTCAGCGAGTCAGGCAGCATCTCTGGAGAACATGGATAGGTGACGTTTCGGGTCGAGACTCTACTTCAGGCTGAGAGTCAGGGGAGAGGGCGAAACGAGAGTTAGAAAAAGGTACATGGAAGAAATGAATGCAAGATATTCAAAAGAACCAATCATAGCCAGCGACGATGATCAAGGAAAGGTGGAGCCCACAATGGTCCATTGTTGGCTGTGGAGAAGAAAAAGAGTGATACAAACAGTGAACCTCAGCAGGATGACAGTGAAATTAGTACGGTGACTAGGGTGGGGGAGGGACTGAGAGGGAGGTGATGCAAGGGTTACTTAAAGTTAGAAAAATCAATATTCATACCGCTGGGGTATAAGCTGCCCAATTCCAGAGTTCCATCCTCCACAAAATTTGAGGTCCTCCAGTCGAAACTTTTCAACATGTACCCATTCATGCCCCTTGAGGATCCTATATGTTTTAGTAAAGATCACTCCTCAATCTTCTCAACTGCAAAGAATATTGATCTAATTTCTTTGGTCACTTGCAATTGGACAATTCCTCTTATCCCGCAAACTAAATTAGCGAATCTCTTCTGCATTGCCTCCAATGCCATCATATCTTTCTTTTAAACTGCAAACCTTCCCACTTCACTGTGCAACAGTAACCACACTCCAAATTCCTCTACGCACTTACTGATGAAGTCTGTCGTGGCAGTGATGGACTCATTCAGGTTGGCAGCAGATTCCGTGAATATGGACCAGTACGACTCAAAGCAGTCGCACAGGATGCCATCCGCTTCAGCAAACCAACACCAAACAACTTTCTTAACCGGATCTTCTCGCTTCAGTTTCTGTTTGTAGGCAGCATAGCTAGATGGCAGATTTCCCAAAATGTGGCCGGCAGTAGAGCAGTTGGCATTATGGACGTGCAGCAGTGGCCAAGGGTTCCTGGCCCCTGGTGGGACAAGCGATATGTCAATAGTACCTTGTTAGTACACTCGAGCTTGGCTTGATTGAGGTCCCCGGCTACAATGACCAGGGTCTCAGGGTGCTTTGTCTCACCACTATTAGTATGTCAGTTCATTCAGAGCCAGCTTGACATCAGCATGTGGAAGGGTGTCGACTGCTGTGAGGATAGTTTAGTTTAGAAATACAGTGTGGAAATAAGCCCTAGAGCACACTGACCAGTAATCCCCGCACACTAACGCTTACCTACACACACACTAGGAACAATACCAAGCCAATTAACCGACAAACCTGTACTCTGGGAGTGTGCGAGGAAACCGGTGATCCCAGAAAAAAAATCACGTTGGTCACAGGGACAACGTACAAACTCCATACGGACAAGCACCCATAATCAGGATCGAACCCGGTTCTCTGGCACTCTAAGACAGCAACTCTCCCTCTGCACCAGTGTGCCGCCCAAGCTGAGGTGAGATGAGATGAAGTCCCACAGCAGGTAATAGGAACAGCACTTCACTGTTAGATTTACCAGGTTTGGGGAGCTTGAGCTCACGAGGTATTGAGTAAGAAGCAAACCCCTTTGCCTCTACCCTTGCCCAAAGACGCCGTGCTGTCCATCCGGTGAACGGAGAAGCCCTCGGGTTGAATGGCACAGTCAGGTATATCAGTGGTAAGTCATGTCTCTGTGAAGCAGGGCACACAGCAGTCTCTAAGGTAGGTAGACACAAAATGCTGGAGTAACTCAGCGGGTCAGGCAGCATCTCTGGAGAGAAGGAATGGGTGACGTTTCAGGTCGTGACCCTTCTTCAGACTCTAAGGTAGGTTACTCTGGCTTTAAGTTCATCCAGCATGTTCTATATAGCCTGCACATTAGCCAGTAATATACTGGGAAGGAGGGACTTGAAACCACATTGATTCAGTCTCACCTGCAGCCTAGTGCGGCGATCTCCTCGTTTCCTCACTAGGTGGCAGCACTTCGGTCCCGTGAGTCAGTCCTTGGCGTTAGGTGCTCCGTGAGCTAAGTGGGTGCGTTGCCCTGAGAGGCAAGGTGACCTAATCCTGCTCCAATGTTCCTGTGTTCTTCAATCTGCGCTTGTCATCGTGGTAGTTGAAATAATTGAATTTGCCTAATCACATTAAATAGTTTATGACTTCAATAACTGATTATTTTCTACTGCAGGATGAAATCTTGAAAGAGGCACAAAATAAGTTGAACGATTTAATTGACGCTTTGAAAGTCAAATTTAATTGTGAATTTGTCAACCTTCCTCCTCTTGCTCTGGAGATGGTCATTGATGCCAAACTTCAGTCTGCAGCAATAGCTTCCCAAAGATTTCAGCTGGCCTTCAGGTAAATCTAATATTGTTGTGTTTTTATAATACTGCTGACAACAAAAACATTTTTGATTTACTTGAAACCTTCGCTGTTGCTAAATAACACCACATGAAATATAAGGCAGTGTAAGAGAGTGAAAAAGGACAAGACGTTAATGCAAAAATGCGATTATAAAGCAAGTTCATGGAAGTGCAAGGGGTGCTCCAGGGGGCCTCGTTCTGGAGGTATTAAGTTTGTGCAGGTCAGTTCAAGAACAGTTGGTTGGAGAAAAGTAGCTGTGGTATTGGACATCAAGGTTCTACACCTTCTGCTCAACGGCAGCAATGAGCAGAGGGGATAGCCCACAAGGAGGGTATCCTTGATGATAGACAGTGCCTTGTAGAAATAGTGCTTCATGTATAGGAAAAAAACTGCAGATGCTGGTTGAAATTGAAGGTAGACACAAAATGCTGGAATAACTCAGCGGGTTAGGCAGCATCTCGGGAGAGAAGGAATGGGTGATGTTTCGGGTCGAGACCCTTCTTCAGTCTGGAGAAGGGTCTCGACCCGAAACGTCACCCATTCCTTCCCTCCAGAGATGCTGCCTGACCCGCTGAGTTACTCCAGCATTTTGTGTCTACCTAACGCTTCATGTAGATGCTTTCAATGGAGGAGAGGGCTCTGCCCATGATGGACTGGGCTGAGTCGCCCACTCTCTGCAGCCTCTTGCAGTTCAAAGGTTTCAGTAGTGTATAGAATACGTAGAGAAGTGCAGGTCCTTCAGCCCAACGAGTCCACACCGAGCAGTGGTCCACACACACTAACACTATCCCACACACACTAACACTATCCCATACACACGAACACTATCCCACACACACTAACACTATCCCATACACACTAACACTATCCCACACACACTAGGGACAAGTTACAATTTCACCTGTGTTCTCTGTGTTGGAATTGCTGCACCAGGCTATGATGCAACCAGTCAAGATACTGTAAAGAGGAAAGAGTTATGTCAAGAAGTTGGATTATGTAGAATTATGTTTCTGAGTGTAAATCTCAAAAACATCATCCCACCATCTGCCTTTCGTATCCAATGCCTGAAGGTCTGTGGCAGGAGATTCATAAAGAGTCTTGCAGAGAAGAGAATAAGATCTCGTTACCTGAGCAAGAATTCCAATTTTTATAATTTACAATTTCAATACTGACTGTGCCAGGAAGACTTCAAAACCACAACAGCAGAAATAGGACCAGCAAGAGACCATCGAGCCTGTTTCACCATTTGTCAAGTTTATGGCTAATCTTATACCTCAATCCAACAGTCCAATGTTAGCTACTCTGCAGTCCGCCCGGACCAGATCTTCATCAAAGGTGTTCATCAAAGGTTCTGCAGTCTCCTCACTTTCCTCTCTCAATAACCTGAGATGGACCCATTAGGCCTAGGAGATGTATCCACCTTAATGCGCTTCAAGCCCTAACTCCTGTCCCAAACTGCACATCAGTGTTCTCGCCATCCTCCATGTGCTTCTCCCTAGTGAAAACAGATGCAAAGTACTCATTTGGTATCTTGCCCACATCCCCTGACTCCAGGCACAAATTCCTTGCTGTCTCCTTGAGCCGTCCTACCTTCACCATGGTTCCCTTCTTTTTAATGTAGATATAAAAAGCTTTGGGATGTTCTTTAATCTAACCCCTCAGCCATTTTGTGACCCGCTTGAGTTTATGTTCATAAGTTCTGTGAGCAGAATTAGGCCATTCAACCCATCGTCTATCGTCTAGAGGCTAGTGGAATCAAGGGATATGGGGAGAAGGCAGGCACGGGTTATTGATTGTGAACGATCAGCCATAATCACAATGAATGGCAGTGTTGGCTCGAAGGGCCGAATGGCCTCCTCCTGCACCTATTTTCTATGTTTCTAAATCATGGCTGATCTATCTCTCCCTCTCAATCCCATTCTCCTGCCTACTCCCCATAACCCTTGACATGCTGACACCCGTACTAATCAAGAATCTAATAATCGCCACCTTACAAAATATCCATTGACTTAGTATCCACAGCCATCTGTGGCAATGAATTCCACACATTCACCACCCTCTGACTAAAGAATGAACTTCTCAGCTCTTTTCTAAAGGTATCGTCCTTTTATTTTGAAGTTATGGTCTCTGGTCCTAGACTCTCCCACTTGTGGAAACATTCTCTCTACATTCACTCTATTCAGGCCGTATAAGACGTTATTTTCTACTTTCTTTACATTCTTCAAATGCCCAGTCTGATTCCATCCTCTTAAAACTCGCATGTGCTTTTTCTTTTTTACTAACTTTTGCGTGTAAAGGCCGCAAACTGGGATTATATTCTGATGTAACCCACATGTGATAATGTTCTTCTCTTTACAGCTCTGCCATTGTTTTATCTGCAGTTCAACTCTTGCAAAGAACCAGAATCTTGAACCATAGGCAAGAGCCTAAAAGAAGTTCAACACCAAGCCTTAGAACATTGAAAAGCACTGTGAGTACAATAACAAATTATGCAAACTTGCACAACAAACCTCTTTCAAAGAATATGCCACAGTCAGATGCAGTTTAGTTTGGTTTTAATTTAGTTTAGAGATACAGGCTGGAAATAGGCCCTTCAGCCCACCGAATCCGCACTGATCAGCAATCGCCCATACACTAGTTCGATTCTACACACTGGGGACATTTTACAGAAGCCAATTCACATACAACCCTGCATTCTTTGGAATGAGGGAGAAAACCGAATCACCCGGCGAAAACCCATGCCTTTTGGATCTTTTGGAGATATACATATGCCACGTAGTGAACTGTTAGCTGTCTTTTAGTGAAGAAGTGGGAGGCAGGGTGGCAGAGGGGGGATTGGTTCAATACCAGCCAGTGTTCAGGGGAAGGCAGGTGGAGGAAAAGTAAGGGGGGGGGGGGGGGGGTTTGGGGGAGGGAGAAAGGGGAGGGGGAAGGGAGATGTTTTTATAGAAGTGACCTAAAATTGGAGAATTCAGTGATGTATACCACCAGGTTGCAGCGGCCCAAGCGAAATATGAGGTGCTAGACTTTGTCCTGCCCCGCTACTTTCCAGTTTTCTCCCCCCTCCACACAATCAGTCTGAAGAAGGATCAGTCTGAAGAAGGATCACATATCCGTTCTGCAGAGATGCTGCCTGACTCGCTGAGTTACTCCAGCAATTTGTGTCTTTTTTGTCAGGACAACCATAAAGCTCTCTTTGATCTGTCTACAGGGGCTGTGGTCTGGTATATCTGAATGGCTGTAAGGATCCCGCCTTGATGGTACCTCCCATATGTCTTGTTATTTGCTGGCCCCAACACAGTAGGCTCTGTTTCTCATTGCCCAACACATTTGCAGTGCACTGCCTACCAAAGCTACAGTGGTCTAACCGATCTAACATTCTGAGATCGGTTGCATTCGACCTTTGCTAGAATTGGAGTCATACAAGTGTATGTCCTTTCAATTTGTTGACCTTCTAGGTCAACATAATGTCCCATTTTGCAGTAAATGACCTCCTCTTCAAAGGTTTAACATGTTAAAGTTACAACCGTACAAACTTTCAGGAAACCAACTTTACAACTGTCTTTCCCATTCCCATTCAGACCTTTCTATCCTTGGCCCCCTCCACTGCCAGTGAAGCCGCAATCAAACTAGAACAGCACCTCATATTCCACCTGGGTGGCCTCCAACCCAATTCCTAAATGGTATGAGCATTGAATTTCCCATTTTCAAGTAATACTCCGCTACCCTACCTTCCTTCCCCCCCCCTCATGCCCCCCTAAAGATGTGCATACCTTTCTCCCCCACCTGCCTTATCCTATTCCTTTTCCATCCTCCTGCTTACCTCAAAGTTCCCCATTTTTGGTTTTATCCACCTTCTTTTCTCTCTCTCTCTCTCTCCTGTCCTCTTCCACCCATATCTCTCCCGCCGACTTTCATTGAATTCCTTTTCTTTCCTTATTTGACATCCTTTTGTCTTCATATGTCACTATCTTCAGTCTATCACCTGTAGCCACCTATCACTTAAGATAGACATAAAATGTTGGCGTTACTTAGCAGTCAGGCAACATCACTGGAGAAAAGGAATAGGTGAATTTTCGGGCAAGACGACGTTACGTATTCCATCTCTCCAGAGATGCTGGCTGACCTGCTGAGTGACTCCAGCGTTTTGTGTCTATCTTCAGTATAAAGCAGCATCTGCAGTTCCTTCCTACACACTCCACCTATCACTTGTCAGGCTTTGTCCCATCCCCGGCTTTCTTTCCACCTTTCTCCCCTGTACAGAGTTTAGATGTTCTCCTTCTCCCCCACGCCATGTTCTCCTTTACTCCTTCCCTCGGCAGCGGCGTCCTCACTTCCATGTGTCTGTCCTGTCGGTCGGCACCCCCATCGACCGCCGCACCGACCTCTCCACTATCACTGCCATGTCCTCTCGGGCCGATGCAGGCCCCAGCCGCATAGCTCCATCAACTCCAAAGAGGCCCTTCTGCAGTTGTACAGAGCCCTGGTGAGACCACATCTGGAGTATCGTGTGCAGTTTTGGTCTCCTAATTTGAGGAAGGACGTCCTTGCTATTGAGGCAGTGCAGTGTAGGTTCACGAGGTTAATCTCTGGGATGGAGGGACTGTCATATGAGGAAAGACTAGGCTTGTATTCAATGGAGTTTAGAAGGATGAGAGGGGATCTTATAGAAATGTATAAAATCATAAAAGGACTAGACAAGCGAGATGCAGGAAATATGTTCCCAATGTTGGGGGAGTCCAGAACCAGGGGCCACAGTCTAAGAATAAAGGGGAGGCCATTTAAAACTGAGGTGAGAAGAAACTTTTTCACCCAGAGATTTGTGAATTTGTGAATTCTCTGCCACAGAGGGCAGTGGAAGCCAAATCACTGGATGGATTTAAGAGAACGGAATCAAGGCATATGGGGAGAAGGCAGGCACAGGTTACTGATTATAGATGACCAGCCATGATCACAATGAATGGAAGTGCTGGCTCGAAGGGCCAAATGGCCTCCTTCTGCACCTATTTTCTATGTTTCTATGTTCCTATAACTCGCAGCAAGTGGGCTCCGGCCTTCACTGTCTGTAGGCTCCAACCTACAGGGGTTCCGGCCTTCACCGTCTAGGCTCCAACCTACAGGGGCTCCGCCTTCACCGTACGCGGGCTCCGACCCACGGGGGCTCCACCTTCACCGTCTGTAGGCTCCAACCTACAGGGGCTCCGGCCTTCACCATCTGTAGGCTCCAACCTACAGTGGCTCCGGCCTTCATCGTCTAGGCTACAACCTACAGGGGCTCCGGCCTTCACCGTCTAGGCTCCAACCTACAGGGGCTCCGCCTTCACCGTACGCGGGCTCCGACCCACGGGGGCTCCACCTTCACTGTCTGTAGGCTCCAACCTACAGGGGCTCCGGCCTTCACCGTCTGTAGGCTCCAACCTACAGGGGCTCCGGCCTTCACCGTCTGTAGGCTCCAACCTATAGGGGCTCCGGCCTTCACCGTCTGTAGGCTCCAACTTACAGGGGCTCCTCCTTCACCATACGCGGGCTCTGACCCACGGGGGCTCCACCTTCACCGTCTGTAGGCTCCAACCTACAGGGGCTCCGGCCTTCACCGTCTAGGCTCCAACCTACAGGGGCTCCGGCCCTCACCGTCTGTAGGCACCAACCTACAGGGGCTCCACCTTCACCGTACGCGGGCTCCGACCCACGGGGGCTCCACCTTCACTGTTTGTAGGCTCCAACCTACAGCGGCTCCGGCTTCGCCTACCCCGCCTGCCCACTTGGGAAACTTTGACAATCCATCATGTTTAGATTAAAATAAATGTTAAATGCTTTTTTCATTTTGCCAAAAATTAAATTATAATGGAAAATGTTTCCCTTCATCGACGCGAGGATCTTATGACTCAAGACCTCCACCAGGAAACGTATAATGTGGAGGCACGCAGCCATTTGCATATGGGTCTTTGGCTGAAGTGTCGTTTGGCTCTCGTGACTGCCCTGACTGCTCAGATAAACGGCGTGGGACTAAAGGAAGGTATTTTGCTTTCAATTTCAAATTGCCCAATTTCTTGATATTTCAGCCATGTTTCCTGCATATTTCACTAAGCATGTAAAGGTCTGTCAGGCCAGGTCAGTATTTCACCTCAGAGGTGCAGTTGCATTGTTACTGGGGTCAATTGGTCCTGGACTTATTAAATACTGAACAGCATCTACAATTGCCGAGACTGCCTTCAGTTGCAAAGTTAATTTCATCCATGTATTGCTCAATAGTTCACCTTGGTAAATCCAAGAGAAACACCACCCCGCTGTGAGTAAGGAACAAACTGAAATTTAAATTGCCAATTTGTTTTGTTGGGATATTCTTAATTTTACAAACCCATCTGATTAGCAATTGGCCAGACCTGTCCTATTAGCTATTGGCCAGGCACTGATGAGAATTTATAGCGCTTTTTACAGTCTTTTTTAGCTTTCAACTAGACCAAGTGAACCCGTTGGGCCCAAACCTCTCCTGCATTGGTCTCCTCCCCCCCCTCCCTCCTCCCCCTCCCTCCCCTCCCACCCCCTCCCTCCTCGCCCCTCCCCCTCCCTCCTCGCACCTCCCCCTCCCTCCTCGCCCCTCCCTCCAACCCCTTCCCCCTCCTCTCCCCCTCCCACCACCCCTTTCCCTCCTGCTCCCCCCACTCCTCCTCCTCCCTCCCCCCCTTCCCCTCCCCGTCCTTCCACCCCCACCCTCCACCCCCTCCCTCCCTAGGAGATAGATTTAAACTTTAACTTAAAAAATATAACACCAATTTGAATGAAACTTCTATCATTAGCACCAAATGGACGATGGTGAGTAAGGTGGGCCTAAAATTGTCGCGCTATTGTGCACTGTTTTGGCTGTAGTTCAGGAACAAACAAACAAACAAACAAACGAGAGTTTTAGTATATAGATGTCCACCAATCCATTGCGATAGACTAGCTGCACTTTTTGAAGGGACTTTCCAGCCACTTGGGGAATCTTTGACCATCCATTATTTTAGAAGATACTCTGTCAGGACTTGACCTAAAACTAGTGAGCAGTGTTGTTACTCTTCCTTGCGCAAAACCAAGAAAAAGGAAATGTTTGGCCAGATTTACCTTATTCAGAGTTTCAAAACAAAAGCAAAAGTCATGTCAAGAGTGTTTAATTGTCATATGTACTGAAACAGTACAATGAAATTCTTCATTGCAGCCTCCTAATAGGTCTGCAAACACAGTGCTCAATAGATAATTTAGTAATAAAACAAAAAGTTCAATAAATCTAATAAAATAATAGTGCAATCAAAACAAAGCCCAAAGTCCCAGTGAAACCAAAACAGTTCATCGTTCGAAGTGTAGTTGGTATTTGTAGTGTTCAGTAGTTTAGTTTATTAGTTTAGTTTAGTGGTACAGTGTGGAAACAGGCCCTTGTGTGGAAACAGACCAGTGAGCACCCCTACATTTGTTCGATCCTCCACATTAGGGACAATTTTTACAGAAGCCAATTAACCAACAGTTAAACTACAAACCTGCACTTCTAAGGAGAGTGGGAGAAAACTGGAGCACCCAGAGAAAACACACCAGATGACAGGGAGAACGCATAACCTCTGTACAGACAAGCACTCTTAAGCAGGATTGAACCCGGGTCTCTGGTGCTGCAAGGTAGCAATACCGCTGTGCCACCATGACTTCCCTGGTAGTTGTTGGGAAGAAGCTGTTCCTGATCCTGGAGGTTACGGTTTTACGACTCCTATACTTTCTTTTCCCATGGCAGTAGTGAAATGGGAGCATGGCCAGGGTGATGTGGGTGATGGTGTTGACATTTAGGGAAAAAAAATTGGAAATAAAGAATAGAAAAACATTTTGTAACCTTGTGGAAACCTGATTCTTTTTAATGCTTTAGGTGTGCAGAGCTTTCAGGATATCTTTGCGATCTGTGAAGCAGGGATAAAAGAAGCAAAGGTCTCTGGTGATGTCGAGATACAAACTGAGTTCATGCTGCAGGCAGTTCTACTTGACTTCCGGCTGGGAAATATTGACAATCGCATCAGGACACGTTTACAGGTGAGCTTGAAAAATTTAAAGCTTGAAAGCTCCAGATTTTCTAAACACGAGGAATTTTATCTTTCATGCGCTTAAATTAAGATCATAAATTATTGAGTAACAGTGGCACAGTGGTAGAGTTGCTGCCTTACAACGCCAGAGACCCAGGTTCAATCCTGACTAAGGGGGCTGTCTGTACGGAGTTTGTATGTTCTCCCTGTGACCACATGGGTTTTCTCCGGGTGCTCCGGTTTCCTCCCACATTCCAAAGACATGTAGGTTAATCGACTTCTGTAAATTGTCCCAAGTGTGTAGGATAGAACTAGTGTAGGGGTGGTTAGCACGGACTTCATGGGCGGAAGATACTGATTCCACGTTGTGTCTCTAAACTAAAACTAAAGATGAATATTTATTCATTTGAGATGCCTTGCCCTAGCAGCTGCGGCATACCTGCAGTCCGTTTGTCTTTTGTGTTTTTTGTTGTTTTTTGTCTTGATTGTAGTGTTTAGATGTGATGTAGTTTTTTGTGGGTGTGTACTATGTGAGGGGAGGGGGGGACTGTAAAATTGTCTCTTCTAAACGGAGATGCAACCTTTTTTCTGGGTCCTGTCTCCGTTCCCGCTGCGGCCTACCACCGGCCTGGCGGCCTCCACCTGGGACCACCAGGGCTCTGGTTCGCAGAGCCCACGGATCGGACTTACCATCTGCGGAGCTCACTGCCTTCGGAGGCTGTGGTGGCGCTGCGGGAGTGGCTGCGACTCGCCTCCGGAGGCTTGGGCCGCGGGGATATCGGAAGCTCGCAGCCCCTGCCCTGGGTGGAGGCTGACATCGGGAGCTCCGGCAGCAGCAGCATCTTCGCCCGCCCCGGATCGCGGGGCTTGGGTCGGCCCGCCGCGGACCTTTCACCGTCCGGCGCGGCCTGAAATAGGCTGCTGGATTTTCTCTGCCCGGCGGGGGCTTCAATGTCAGGAGACACGACCACCCCGACGTGCAGCGGCAGCGTCTTCACCCGCCCCGAATCGCGGGGCTTGGGTCGGCCCGCAGCGGACCTTTCACCGTCCGGCGCGGCCGGGAACGTGGTAACTTCAACAGCCTGACCACGGGAGAAGACGGCAGGGGAAGAGAAAAGACATTCTGGCCTTCCATCATAGTGAGGAGGGGACTGGAGGAGACTCACTGTGATGGATCTTTCTTTTTTTTGTTTTGTGTTGGTTGTGATTGTGTGTGAAATTGTTTATTTTTATTGCTCTATTGCTGGACTGTGGGTGACCTTTCATTTCACTGCACATCTTGTATGTGTATGTGACAAATAAACTTGGCTTGACTTGATGGTGGTGATTTTAAATTGGACTAGACCAAGTGGACCCGTTGGGCCCATTCCTCGTAGAGGGGGTACAGGGATGGGGAGAGGGTGTGAGTGAGTGAGCCCTGAACCCAAAGCCTCTCCTGTATTGGTGAAGCACCCTCAACCCCCCCACTCTATCCCCATTCTCCCCCCACTGACCCACTCCATCCCCCTACCCACCCCCACTTGCCCCTCCCCATTTCCCCTCCCCTACCCCCACACCCCCCAGCCCTGCCTCCACCCCCATTTCCCCCTCCCCCTCCCCTCGCCCCCACCTCTCTCCCCTCCCCTAGCCTCCTCCCCTCCCCCTACCCCCACTCTCCCTGCCTGCACCCCACTCTCCCCCCACCCCCAATCTTCCCTCCTCCCCACTCCCACTCTCTCATCCCCCCACCCCTGCCCCTTCCTACCCCACCCCCCTTTCCCCCCCCCCCCACCCCCACTCCTCCCTCCATTATCCCCTCTCCCCTGCCCCGCATTGTCCCCTCTTCCCCCCCACCCCCACTCTCTCTTGCGTCCACTATTTCTAGAGCCACCTCCCTTGAGTACCTTGGGATGCAGACCATCAGGCCCTGGGGATTTATCATCCTTCAGTCCCATCAGTCTACCCAATACTATTTCTCGCCTAATGAAAATTTATTTCAGTTCCACTATCCCCCTAGATCCTCTGTCCTCTAGTATATCTGGGAGATTGTTTGTGTCTTCCTTAGTGAAGACAGATCCGAAGTACCTGTTCAACTCTTCTGCCATTTCCTTGTTACCCATAATAATTTCACCCGTGTCTGCCTTCAAGGGACCCACATTTGACTTTGCTACGCGTTTTCTCTTAATGCATCTAAAGAAGCTTTTACTGTCCTACTTTATATTCTTGGCCAGCTTCCCCTCGTACTTCATATTTTCAGCCCGTATTGCCTGTTTTGTTAACTTCTGTTGTCCTTTGAAAGTTTCCCAATCCTCTTGACTTCCTGTTGCTCTTTGCTGTTATACATCTTTTCTTTTAGTTTTATTCTATCCCTAACTTCCCTTGTCAGCCACGGTTGCCTCCTACTCCCCTTAGAATCTTTCTTCCTCTTTGGAATGAAATGATCCTGCGTCTTCCGGATTATGCCCAGAAATTCCTGCCATTGCTGTTCCACCGTCATTCCTGCTAGGATCCCTTTCCAGTCGACCTTGGCCAGCTCCTCTCTCATGCCTTCATTGTCCCCTTTGTTCAACTGCAACACTGACACTTCCGATTTAACCTTCTCCTTCTCAAATTGCAGTTTAAAACTAATCATATTATGATCACTACCTCCAACGGTTCCTTCACCTCGAGTTCACTTATCAAATCTGGTTCATTGGGCAACACTAAATCCAGAATTGCCTTTTCACTGGTAGGCTCCATTACAAGCTGCTCTAAGAATCCATCTCAGAGGCACTCTACAAACTCTCTTTCTTGAGGCCCAGAACCAACATGGTTTTCCCAGTCTACCTGCATATTCTTCTTGCGTTTGAGGCAGCAGAAGTTAAGTATCGCCCTCCAGGCGCTGTACCAGTGCAATGTGCTGTTGTCGAGGGCCGTGTGGTCTACCCCTCCACCAGGGGGACGGAGGACAGTGCAGTTGAACATGACGTGCTGCGCTGTTTGCTGGTCTGCTCCATACACATAGGCTGATGATGAACGCAACCCCCAACGATGCATGTTAGCGTTAAACCGGCCGACCCCTGTGCGGAGCCGGCGGGTGCAATACCTGCGAGCACCAGCAGGAGACCCGTCGGAGTACGGTATAGGGGACTTTGGAATGAATGAACACAGCCAATATCTGAAATGGTAGACTGGCATGTGATATTATTACCATTCTTTTGTAACACTTCCTCCAGCATTTAGCCCAGTAGATTGGGTTAACTAAAATAAGAAAGTCAAGGCTGGATTTCTGGTAAAGAGAAGTGGGGAACTAAGGGCTGGGTATTTATACCATCTGGAGTTCATAACTCAGGACAAATTGTGGCATATGGATAAATTGGACATGAGAATGATGATTAGTTATGTGTCATTGTTTCAGCCCTGACCTAGTCTCAGCTATGGCCACTCCAATGATTGTAAGCATAATTTCCACTAACTGATGTTGGCTGTTAGTGCTGCTCGTGCTAATATTGTGTTTGAATGCCAATTGCTGCTTGTATTTATGTTTGTACATTCAATTCTATTGCAGTAACCTGCTTGCTGTACCAGGGGCATCAACTGGCAATGTGTGGCCCCGTGTAGAAAGTGCTTTGCACTCAATCTCCTCGCGAGATACTGACATTTCCAATATTTTATCGTCCCAGATTTATATTTTCATCCCATTTTATGCTTTTTGAAAGTAATTTTGTCTTGTGTATTTTATTTCTGAACAGAATATAGTGGATCTACTAAATTCAAGACACTTTAATTCACCCAATGCGCACCTGGTTCTTGCTCAGACTATGCTTCAGTTGACTGACTTGACTTCAGTGGAATCGATGTGCATTGTAAAACCTACTGTCATGCAGATGAAGATGAATGCTATTCTCTCGGCCCAGAAAATAATTATTGACCAGGTAGTCAATTTAAATTTAAAATGTTTATTTGTCTCTCCTTGACAGCTGTCCTTTGTCAGTAAATGCACAGAATGAACGTTCAGCAGACAAAATGTGTAGGAAGGAACGGCAGATACTGCTTTACACCAAAGTTAGACACACAATGCTGGAGTAACTCAGCGGGACAGGCAGCATCTCTGGATAGAAGGAATGGGTGATGTTTTGGATCGATACCCTTCTCAGACTGAGAGTCAGGGGAGAGGGTGACACAGAGATATGGAAGTGTAAGGTGTGAAAATTGGAGATCAAAGGGGCCGAAGCTCAAGAAAAATGTAGAATGTCAGCTGAGGGGAAGGTAACAATGAAACATACAATCAGTAACATTTAATCAGGAGGACAGTAGAACTAGTCAGAGAAGTAGGATGGGGATGGATAGAGAAAGAGGGGATGTAAGGGTTACTTGAAGTTAGAGAAGTCAATATTCATACCATTCAAACTGCCCAAGTGAAATATGAAGTGTTTTCCTCCAATTTACATTGGGCCTCTCCCTGACAGTGGAGGAGGCCCAGGACAAAAAGGTTAGTATGGGAATGGGAGGGAGAGTTCAAATGTTTAGCAGCTGGGAGATCACATCGATCCAGGCAGACTGAGCGGAGGTGTTCAGTGAAACAATCGCTGAGCCTGCGCTTGGTCTCATCGATATATAGGAGACTATATACAGTAGATGAGTTTGGAGGAGGTGTAAGTGAGCCTCTGCCCCACCTGCAAGGACTGAATGGAGTCGACGGAGGGGCTACAGCACTTACAGAATGTACAGCAGATGTGGTCTCCTGTGTGCTGAACCACAGTCACAATTATGTTGGACATTGCTATTGTCATTCACCACACAATGAATTCAAAACATCCGCAACTTTGAAAAGTGGGAAGAGTGGCTGACTGGATCATCCATGTGGGAGCAGGTTTCGGAGAATAGTTGGGAAGGTTCCATGACTTGTATGAATATTAAAATAAATGCATTGTTTATACATCCACAAATCTGTAAGTGTTGATCATGCAGAGCATATACATGTCATCAAAAATATCCAATTTAATGTGTACATATGCATTGGACATTCCCCATGGAATTATGGTGAGATCCATTTGCAATTCCCTAAATTTCAAACTTTTAACTCTTTCATGGACAATCCCAATATTTTCACTTGCAAAACAAATGACAGAAATCACACGCCCGAAGAACAGGACTGGTTTCAGCAATTTAGATAGTGACCCCAATGATCTCATTAGAATTAAAATGGTTGCATTCCCTCCAACCCACCATAAATGCAAGGCCTATATGTGTCATTTAAAACATGGAAGTGTGTGACCGTGTTTAAGGCTGTTAACAGCTTCTATCTCATCCGATGCAAGTTGACCTGCTGAGTACAGTAAACCCTTGATATAAGGGGCCATCGCAACAACCAGGAGCTCAATGCTCCTAAGACAGTGGAATTGTAGACTTCAGGAGAGCTTCCCCTCCCCCACTCACCATCAACAACACCACGGTCACATCTGTGGAGTCATTTATGTTCATTGGAACTATCATCTCCAGGGACCTTAAATGGGAGGCCACTATCGACTCCACAGTCAAAAAGGCCCAATACGGGATGGGACAAAAACCCATCATATATTTATTTGCCTCTGTACTTCACAATTTGAGATTTGTAATAGAAAAAAATCACGTGGTTAAAGTGCACGTTGTCAGATTTTAATAAAGGCCATTTTTATACATTTTGGTTTCACCATGTGGAAATTACAGCAGTGTTTATACATATTTATCCCAATCTCGTTGTACCCCTGTACAATGACAATAAAGATATATTGTATTGTATTGTATTGTAGTCCCCCCATTTCAGGGCACCATAATGTTTGGGACACAGCAATGTCATGTTTAGTATTTTGTTGCATATCCTTTGCATGCTTGAAGTCTGCGATTCATGGACATTACCAGTTGCTGGGTGTCTTCTCTGATGATGCTCTGCCAGGCCTGTATTGCAGCCATCTTTAGCTTATGCTTGTTTTGGGGGCTAGTCCCCTTCAGTTTTCTCTTCAACATATAAAATTGGGTTCAGATCGGGTGATTGAATTGGCCACTCAAGAATTTACCATTTTTTAGCTTTGAAAACCCCCTTTCTTGCTTTAGCAGTATGTTTGGGATCATTGTCTTGCTGTACAATGAACCACCGGCCAATGAGTTTTGAGGCATTTGTTTGAACTTGAGTAGATAGCACTAACTCCCCCTCCCATGCTGACCTTTCTGTCCTGGGCCTCCTCAATTGTCAGAGTGAGGCCCAGCGCAAATTGGAGGAACAGCACCTCATCTAAGTAAAGTAATCTGAAGGTCTCAACGGTAATTTTACTTTTTCATTTCATAGGTTTAATGGAACATGGCTGTTTTGCAATATGTTTTCAAGTCTTATTTCTCTGTCAAATTCAGTTGTCCAACATATTGCAAACCTACTGACTCCGACAGTTATTTGGACTACACTTCCTTGCCTCTTGCAAAGACACTGTCCCTGCTCTCACTACCTCCGTCTCCGCCGTATCTGTTCCCATGAGGCTGTCCATTTTTGGACATGCAAGATATATTTGTGTTTTACTACGCATGGTTTTCCCCCCTGCTGCCCTTGAAGGATCACTCACCCACATTTGCTTTGTGCCATAGTTGTGCTCTCCCTCTCCATTCCCCAGAGGGAACAAGTAGAGAGTTGAGTTCCCCTGGACCTTTCACCCCACCAGCCTTCGCATCCAACACATCATCCTCCAATATTTCCGTCACCTTAAATGTGATCCCACCGCCTTTCACATTTTTCCAACCACACCCCTTTCCGCCTTCGACCGAGACCGCTCCCTCCACAACTCCTTGGTTCACTCATCCCTTGCCATCCAAACCACCCCCTCCCTTGCAACCGCAGGAGATGCAGCACCTGGCCCTTTACCTCCCCCCTCGACTCCATCCAAGGATCCTGACAGTCTTTTCAGGTGAGGCAGAGGTTCACTTGCATCTCCTCCAACCTCATCTACTGTATCCGCTGTTCCAGGTGTCAACCTCTGTACATCAGCAAGACCAAGCGTAGGCTCGGCGATCGTTTAGCTGAACACATCCGCTCAGTCCGCCTTTACCTACCTGATCTCCCAGTTGCTCAGCACTAACTCCCCCTCCCATGCTGACCTTTCTGTCCTGGGCCTCCTCAATTGTCAGAGTGAGGCCCAGCGCAAATTGGAGGAACAGCACCTCATCTTTCGCTTGGGTAGCCTACACCCCAGTGGTATGAACATGTACTTCTCTAACTTCAAATAGCCCTTGTTTTCCCTCTCTCTCCATCCCCTCCCCCTCCCCCTTCCCAGGTCTCCCACCAGTCTTACTGCCTCCGACTACATTCTATCTTTGTCCTGCCCATTCCCTAACATCAGCCTGAAGAAGGGTCTCGACTCGCCCATTCCTTCTCTCCAGAGATGCTGCCTGTCCTGCTGAGTTACTCCAGCATTTTGTGTCTACCTTATTCAAAACCATTCCATCCTTCAGGGATATTTAGACCATACATTTTTAAAATGTGGGCAGATTGGGCGCAGCGGCAGAGTTGCTGCCTTCCAGCACCAGAGACCTGGGTTCAATCCTGACTAAGGGTGCTTGTCTCTATGGAGTTTCAATGTTCTCCCTGTGACCTGCGTGGGTTTTCTCTGGGATCTCCGGTTTCCTCCCATACTCCAAAGACTTACAGATTTGTAGGTAAATTGGCTTTGATAAAATTGTAAATTGTCCCTAGTGGGTTTAGATACCGTTAATGAGCGGGAATCCCTGGTCGGCATGGACTCGGTGGGCCGAAGGGCATGTTTCCATGCTGCATCACTAAACTAAACTAAAAAGATGCAGAAGAGTTGGTTTGCAATACAACCAAGTTTAACTTAGTACTTTAACAATGCATATGGGGCATACTCATCATTTTATACCATGTTCAATATTGATCTCTGTGTTACAAAATGATTAGAAAACCACTAGGTGATACGAAATAAATTTATAGAATGGTGCAAAGGTCAAAGATTGAACAAGCTGGAACTCAATTCTCCAAAAAAGAGAAGGCGGTGAGGTGAACTGAGATATTTTAAGCAATGAAGCTACTTGATAGTGTGGTCATGGAGAACTTGCCTCCATTGTGAGGAATCCACCAGCATGGCCATAAATTGAACATAGTGCAGTGCAGAAACAGGCTCTTTAGTCCACAATGTCCATGCCAAACATGCACCGTTAAACTAATCTCTGACTGCATGTGATCCACATCCCTTCTTTCCCTAGAAATCTATGTGCCAATCTAAAATCCACTGTCGTTTCTGCCTCCACCAGCACCCCTGACAGCATCTTCCAGGCGTACTTAACTGCCTATGTAAAAAAAATGCCCTGCACATCGAGTCAGAGAGTGTTTCAGTGTGGAAGCAGGCCCTTTGGCCCAACTTGCCCACACCGGCCAACAATCTGCTACATACACTAGTCTCACTTGCCTGCATTTGGTCCATATCCCTCCAAATATGTCCTATACATGTACTTGTCTAACTGTTTCTTAAATATTTGTAGAGTCCCTGCCTCAACTACCTGCTCTGGCAGCTTGTTCCATACACACAACACCCTTTGTGTGAACCACCATCCTTTGTGTGAGACATCTCCTTTAAGCATTGCTCCTCTCATCTTAAAGTATGCCCTCCTGCCTTTGACATTTCCACTCTGGGAAGAAGGTTCTGACTGTCTGCCCAATCTGTGCCTCTCATCATTTTATATACCTCCATAAATATAGGATAGCCACTAAAATCCAGTGTTGGATTCTGATGAACTATATTTATTTGGCAATAAATATGCATTTTACTTTCACGTGGAAGGGCAGCATATATTGCTGCACTGAAGATATGGAAGTTAGAAGAGAAAGGTTATGTTTAGGAAGGAACTGCAGATGCTGGTATTAACCCGAAGAAAGGCTCAAAGAGCTGGAGTACCAGCAGGTCAGACAGCATTTCTGGAGAAAAGGAATCGGTGACATTTCGGGTCAAGACTCTTCTTCAGGTTATATTAACAGTATTGGATGGAGTCGGGTGAGAGAGAGCTTGTGTGAAATATACCAGTAGTGTAAACTAGTTTGCTGAAATAACTATTTTATGCTGTCAAACAATACAATCTATTCTAATTTGCCTGTATTATGTAAATGGAAGTACTCTTCCTTTTTGGAAAATAAGTGTATTGAGACATTGTTGTGAGATAATAATCTGGTATGTTTGTCTTTTTTTGTGCAGCTTATTTTATTGGGAGAAACTGTAAAGTATGAAGCTAAAGGAGATATTTATTCCTGTCCAGCACAACCAATGAAAAATATTTATTTTCCACATATTATCTTGATGGCAAAAGTTAAACTAAGGCTCGGTAAGAGATTGATGACAATTTTAATTTGTTTTTATAAGTGAAATTATTTTCTGACAATTTCAAATTTAGAATTGTCAATTGCAATAACACCACTCATAAAGACCTATTCATAAAATGTATAGTCTTGCAACACAGAAATAGACACTTCGGACAGTCTGCATCGACCAGCGATCTCTCATATATCCAAACTCCAGTTTTCTTCTAGCATAGAGAGAACATGCAAACACCACACACACACACACACACGTGGAAGTTCAGGAATCAAGCAAATTCTGCAACATTTGTGACTGGACCACATCTCCAGTTGACGGACACAGGAATCAGAGGCCTTTCAGTAGTGGAAAGAAAAGATTAAGAACTGATAAAGTAAAATAAAATAGGATTTATGTAAGATTAGTGAAGGCTCAGCCTTCAATTCCCAATAAGCCCATCACTAAATGTCGGACTTTGACCTTGGAACCTTCGTCAGCAACTGGCTTCTGGACTTCTTGACCGCAAGACCTCATTCAGTTAGAATTGGTCCTAACATTTCCTCCATCCTGACCCTCAACACGGAGTTGTGTGCTCAGTCCCTTCTCCGCTGTATTGGGCTTTTGACTCTTTCACTTTCCCTTCCCAGAGGTGCTGCACTAGATGGCCAGTCCTGTCTATGAGACCACTGAAACAAAATTACCTCATCGGGTGTCCATGTTACAATATGTCTACTTATGCATTACTGCTAGTATGTGTCGTGATGATGCTTTTGCCTTGGCCCTCCAACAGATATGAGGAGGTCTGAAAGGCTTGTGAGCAATGTAAAAATACTGATTAAGAATTTGTAGTAGAGAATGACTTGCTTGTTCCTGATGAAGCAAAAGCCTTCTTGACCACCCTATCTATCTCTGACACCTCTTTCAGTGAGCAATGTCCATGCATTCCTATATCCCTCTGCTCTACAACACCCTTGGGCCCTGCTATTCACTGCCAATGTCCTGCCATGATTTGACTTCCCAAAATGCAACATCTTGCACGTATCTGCATTAAACTCCATTAACAATTCCTCAGCCTACTTAGAGTCATAGAGTGATACAGTGTGGAAACAGGCCCTTCGGCCCAACTCGCCCACACCGGCCAACAATGTCCCAGCTGCACTAGTCCCACTTTCCTGCGTTTGGTCCATATCCCTCCAAACCTGTCCTATCCATGTACCTGTCCAACTGTTTCATAAATGATGGAATAGTCCCAGCCTCAACTACCTCCTCTGGCAGCTTGTTCCATACACCCACCACCCTTTGTGTGAAAAAGTCACCCCTCAGATTCCTATTAAATCTTTTCCCTTCACCTTGAACCTATGTCCTCTGCTCCTCGATTCCCCTACTATGATCAAACGATTGTGCATCTACCCGATCTATTCCTCTCATGATTTTGTAAACCACTACAAGATCTCCTCTCATCCTCCTGCTCTCCATGGAATAGAGACCCAGCCTACTCAACCTCTCCCTACAGCTCACACCCTTGAGTCCTGGCAACATCCTCAAATCTTTTCTGAACCCTTTCAAGCTTGACAATATCTTTCCTATAACATGGTGCCCAGAACTGAACACAATATTCCAGATGCGGTCTACCTGCGACTCGACCTTCAAGGAACCATGCACCTGTACTCCTAGATCGCTCTGCTCTACGATACTACCCAGAGGCCTACCATTCACTGTGTAGGTCCTGCCCTTGTTCGACATCCCAAAATGCAACACCTCACACTTCTCTGTATTAAATTCCATCAACCATTCCTCCACCCACCTGGCCGATCGATCCTGATCCTGCTGCAATCGTTCACAACCATCTTCACTATCTGCAAAACCACTAACTTTTGTATCATCAGCAAACTTGCTAATCTTGCCCTGTATGTCCTCATCCAAATTATTATGTAGATGACAAACGGAAACGGCCCCAGCACCAAACTCTGAGGCACACCACGAGTCACAGGCATCAAGTCTGAGAAGCAACCTTCCACCATTCCCTCTGCTTTCTTCCATGGGGACAATTTTCTATCCATTCAGCTATCTCTCCTTAGATCCCATGCGATCTAACCTTCCAGAGCAACCTACCATACGGAACCTTGTTGAATGCCTTACTGAAGTCCATGTACACAACATCGACAGCTCTGCCCTCATCAACCTTTTTGGTCACATCTTCAAAAAAATCAATCGTATTTGTGAGACACGACCTCCCATGTACAAGACCATGTTGACTGTCCCTAATCAGCCCTTGCCCATCCAAATGCCTGTATATCCTATCCTTCAGAATACTCTCCAGTAACTTACCAATTAGGAGATGTTAAGCTCGCTGGCCTATAGTTCCCAGCATTTACTGTCTAGGTCCGGCCCTTGTTCGTGGTAACACTGCCACCCTCCAAACTTCCGGCATCTCTCCTGTATTTAAGAACGACTTGTAAATTTCAACCAGGGCTCCCGCAATTTCCTCTCTAGTTTCCCACAATATCCTCGGATATATCAGATCAGGCCCTGGGGATTTGTCTACCTTCAAACACGACAGTACTGCTTCAACAGTAACCCTGACTGCTCTCATGACACTTCCAGTGACTGCTCCAATTTCCTCCGTCCTACTGTCTTTCTGCTTGGTAAATACAGAGGAGAAAAACTCATTTAGGACCTTGGCCATCTCCACACAGAGGTGACCGCTTTGATTCCTGAGAGGTCCCACTCTCTCTCTAGTTATCCTTTTCCCCCTTATGTATTTATAACATCTTCTGGGATTGTCCTTGATGCTACCCGCCAGAGCTATCTCCTGGCCCCTTTTTGCCCTTCTGATTTCCTTTTTTAGTTTACTCCTTTGATCGCGAAACTCCTCCATGGATGCACTTGATCCCAGCTGCCTATACCTGTCCCTTGCATCCTACTTGTTTTTGACTAACGTCTCAATTTCCCTCGTCAGCCAAACTTCCTTACGTTTGCCTGCTTTGCCCTTCGTTCTAACGGGGATGTACACATCCTGAGCTTTCTTCAGTACATTTTTAAAATCATCCCACTTGGCCAATGTTCCTTTCCCTTCTAATAACCTGCTCCTGTCAACTTGAGCGAGACTGCCCATCTGATCAAGATCCTGCTGTAATTTTTGATAACCATCTTCGCTATACCACCCATTTTAGCGTCATCTGCAAACTTATTAATCATGCCTTGTATATTCACATACAAATTGTTGATATAAACCTCAGACAGCAATGGTCGCAGCACTAATCCCTGAGGCACACCCCAGTCACATATCTCCAGTCTGAAAAGCAACCTTCCATCATCACCTTCTGCTCCCTTCCATGAAGCCAATTATTTTTCCAGTTGGCTAGCTCTACCTGGATCCTATGCGATCTAACCTTCCAGAGCAGTCCACCATGCAGAACGTTATCTTCTGATGCAGAGCATGTGCAGAACAGTGGCCCAACAAATCCCTGGAACACCTGGATAAGGGAGAAACCTACGTCAGATTCATAGGAGAGTACAGTTCTGTTTTTAACATCATTATAACATCCAGAATAACCAAGTATTATGGTTCATAACCGAACTCGCAGAACTCGGAGTCATCTCTGCAACTGGATCCTCGACTTCCTGAACAACAGACCCCAATCAGTGAGGATAGGGGACAATCATCCTTCATATAACATATAACATATAACAACTACAGCATGGAAACAGGCCTGTCCGGCCCTACCAGTCCACGCCGACCATTCTCCCTGACCTAGTCTCATCTACCTGCACTCAGACCATAACCCTCCAATCCCCTCCTATCCATATACCTATCCAATTTACTCTTAAATAATAAAATCGAGCCAGCCTCCACCACTTCCACCGGAAGCCCATTCCATACAGCCACAACCCTCTGAGTAAAGAAGTTCCCCCTCATGTTACCCCTAAACCTTTGTCCCTCAATTCTGAAGCTATGTCCCCTTGTTGGAATCTTCCCCACTCTCAAAGGGAAAAGCCTACCCACGTCAACTCTGTCCGTCCCTCTCAAAATTTTAAAAACCTCTATCAAGTCCCCCCTCAACCTTCTACGCTCCAAAGAATAAAGACCCAACTTGTTCAACCTCTCTCTGTAGCCTAAGTGCTGAAACCCAGGCAACATTCTAGTAAATCTCCTCTGTACCCTCTCCATTTTGTCGACATCCTTCCTATAATTTGGCGACCAGAACTGCACACCATACTCCAGATTCGGCCTCACCAATGCCCTGTACAATTTCAACATTACATCCCAACTTCTATACTCGATGCTCTGATTTATAAAGGCAAGCATACCAAACGCCTTCTTCACCACCCTATCCACATGAGATTCCACCTTCAGGGAACAATGCACAGTTATTCCCAGATCCCTCTGTTCCACTGCATTCCTCAATTCCCTACCATTTACCCTATACGTCCTATTTTGATTTGTCCTACCAAAATGCAGCACCTCACACTTATCAGCATTAAACTCCATCTGCCATCTTTCAGCCCACCCTTCCAAAAGGCCCAAGTCTCTCTGTAGACTTTGAAAATCTACCTCACTATCAACTACTCCACCTATCTTAGTATCATCTGCATATTTACTAATCCAATTTGCCACACCATCATCCAGATCATTAATGTAAATGACAAACAACAGTGGACCCAACACAGATCCTTGGGGCACTCCACTAGACACTGGCCTCCAACCTGACATACAATTGTCAACCGTTACCCTCTGGTATCTCCCATTCAGCCATTGTTGAATCCATCTAGCAACCTCACTATTAATACCCAACGATTTAACCTTCTTAATCAACCTTCCATGTGGAACCTTGTCAAATGCCTTACTGAAGTCCATATAGACAACATCCACAGCCTTGCCCTTATCAATTTCCCTGGTAACCTCTTCAAAAAATTCAAGAAGATTAGTCAAACATGACCTTCCAGGCACAAATCCATGTTGACTGTTTCTAATCAGGCCTTGATTATCCAAATAATTATATATATTGTCCCTAAGTATCTTTTCCATTAATTTTCCCACCACAGACGTCAAACTAATAGGTCTATAATTGCTAGGTTTACTTTTAGAACCTTTTTTAAACAAAGGCACAACATGCGCAATGCGCCAATCTTCCGGCACCATCCCTGTTTCTAATGACGTTTGAAATATTTCCGTCATAGCCCCTGCTATTTCCGCACTAACTTCCCTCAATGTCCTAGGGAATATCCTATCAGGACCTGGAGACTTATCCACTTTTATATTCTTCAAAAGTGTCCGTACCTCCTCTTCTTTAATCCTCATAATTTCCATCACTACTCTACTTGTTTCGCTTACCTCACATAATTCAATATCCTTCCCCTCGGTAAATACCGAAGAAAAGAAATTGTTTAATATCTCCCCCATTTCTTCCGGCTCAGCACATAGCTGTCCACTCTGACTCTCTAATGGACCAATTTTATCCCTCACTATCCTTTTGCTATTGACATATCTGTAGAACCCCTTGGGGTTTACTTTTACATTACTTGCCAAAGCAGCCTCATATCTTTTTTTCGCTTTTCTAATTTCCTTTTTAAGATTCCTTTTACATTCTTTATATTCCTCAAGAACCTCATTTACTCCCTGCCGCTTATATTTATTGTATATCTCCCTCTTTTTCCGAACCAAGTGTCCAATTTCCCTGGAAAACCACGGCTCTTTCAAATTATTATTCTTTCCTTTCCACCGAACAGGGACATAAAGACTGTACTCTCAAAATTTCACCTTTAAATATCCTCCATTTCTCTATTATATCCTTTTCATAAAACAACAATTTCCATTTCACTCCTTTTAAATCCTTTCTCATCTCCTCAAAATTAGCCTTTCTCCAATCCAAAATCTCAACCCTTGGTCCAGATTTGACCTTCTCCATAATGATATTGAAACTAATGGCATTATGATCACTAGACCCAAAGTGCTCCTCAACACATACCTCCGTCACCTGACCCATCTCATTTCCTAACAGGAGGTCCAACACTGCCCCTTCTCTGGTAGGCACCTCTACGTATTGCTGCAAAAAACTATCCTGCACACATTTTACAAACTCCAAACCATCCAGCCCTTTAACAGAATGTGATTCCCAGTCTATATACGGAAAATTGAAATCACCCACAATCACCACTCTGTGCTTACTACTAATATCTGCTATCTCCTTACATATTTGCTCTTCCAATTCTCGTTCCCTATTTGGCGGTCTATAATACACCCCTATAAGTGTTGCTAAACCTTTCTCATTTCTGAGTTCCACCCAAACAGCCTCCTTAATCGAGCCTTCTAGTCTGTCCTGCCAAAGCACTGCTGTGATATCCTCCCTGACAAGCAATGCAACACCCACCAATGCAATCCTCAACACTGGTGCTCCACAAGGATGCGTTCTCTGTCCCCTTGTACACCACGACTGTGCAGCCTTGTACAAATCTAACTCAATTTACATATTTGCAGATGACACCACCATTGTGGGCCGGATATCAAATAATGGTGAGTAGGAGTGCAGGAAGGAGATGGAGAACTTTGTGTCATGTCGATACAATAACCTTTCTCTCAATGTCAGCAAGACAAAGGAGATAGTGATGGACTTCCGGAAGTGAAGCGGTACACGTACCCCAGTTTGCATTGACAATGCCGAAGTAGAGATGGTTGAAAACGTAAAATTCCTAGGAGTCAATATCACCAACACCTTCCCCTAGACCACCCATATTGAAGCAACGACCAAGAAATCACACCACCGCCTCTACTTGCTCAGAATGCTTATGAAGTTCAGCGTGGCACCAACAACCCTCACCATCCTCCACAGAGTGCCGTAGAATGCATCGTATCGGGATGCACCACAGCTCCATCCAAGGCCGCAAGAAATTGCAGCAAATTGTGGATGCAGCCCAGACCATCACACAAACCAATCTCCCTTCCATTGACACATCAGCTAACCACACGAGCCATTACACCTCATGCTGCCTCGGCAAGTCCAGCAGCATAATCAAGGATGAGTCGCATCCTGGCCACTCCCTCTTCTCCCCTCTCCCACCGGGCAAGAAGTACAGAAGTGTGAAAACGCACACCTCCAGATTCAGGGACAGTTTCTTCCCAGCTGTTATCAGGCAACTGAACCATCCTACCACAACCAGAGAGCAGTCCTGAACTATTATCTACCTCCTTGGTGACTCTCAGACTATCTTTGATCAGACTTTACTGGCTTTATCTTGCACTAAACGTTATTCCCTTTATCATGTATCTGCACACTGTGAATGACTTGATTGTAACCCTGTATTGTCGTTCCTCTGACTAGTTAGCACACAACAAAAGCTTCACTGTAGTGACAATAAATTAAACTAAACTTATCAAATGCCTTGGCGAAGTCCATATGGACAATGTCTGTGGCTTTTCCATCATCAACCTATTTTGGTTACTTCTCCAAAAAACTCTATCAGATTCATCAGACACGATCTCCCACGAACAATCCATGCTGACCATCCCTAATCAGCTCTGTCTATCCAAATGCATACATCTGTTTTTTAACAGATTGGTTGCGGAGCCTCTGCCCACCCTCCCCCCTGCTCCCCGACTCTCTCCCTCAATTCCCCTGGTCCACTTCCTCTGCCCTTTCTTTGTCACACCTGACCATCAAGGCTAAGCAGGTGAGGAAGGAACTGTGCAGACTCCGCCCAGGCAAAGCCCCAAGTCCCAATGGTGTCGGCCCTATGGTGCTCAAGGCGTGTGCCAGCCAGGTGTGCGGATACTCCAGCAGACCTTCAACCTGAGCCATGAGCCTGGAGAGGGTTCCTGTGATGTGGAGACATCCTGCCTGGTTCCTGCACCAAAGAGGACGTGTCCCAGCTCCTCCAATGACTACAGACTGGTGGCGCTGACCTCACACATCATGAAGTCCCTGGAGAAGCTGGTGCTCACTCACCTGCGGCCCCTGGTTAAACCCTACCTGGAGCCCCTGCAGTTCGCTTACCAAACAAAGGTGGGGGTGGAGGACTCTATCATCCACCTGCTCCATCGTTCATATGCTCACCTCGATAAGCCGGGAAGCATTGTGAGAGTCATGTGTTTTGACTTCTCCTGTACTTTTAACACCATCCGGCCTGCACAGCTAGGGAGCAAACTGCCGAAGATGCGGGTGGATGCTCCATTGGTGTCCTGGATCACCAACTACCTGACTGGACAACCACATTATGTCAGGCTACAGAATGGTAGTGAGCAACACAGGGGCCCACAGGAGACGGTCCTCTCTCCCTTCCTGTTCACCATCTTCACCTCGGACTTCAAATATAACTCCATTTGCTGCCACCTGCAGAGAATTTCAGACGACTCTGCAATTGTGGGCAGCATCAGTGGGGGGGAGGGAAGCAGAATACAGAGGTGTAGTCAACGACTTTGTTGAGTGGTGTGGGCTGAATCACCTGCAGCTCAACACTGACAAGACTAAGGAGTTGCTGGTGGACTTTAGAAGGAGAGGAACACCCCTGTCCCCTGTCTCCATCAAGGGTGTGGATGTGCAGTTTACCAGAGAGTACAAATACCTTGGAGTGCACCTGGACAGTAAACTGGACTGGTCCAGGACCACTGAGGCCCTGTACAAGAAGGGACAGAGCCGGCTGTACTTTTAGAGAAGGCTCCGCTCCTTCAGCATCTGCAATGAGATGCTGCAGATGTTCTACCAATCGGTGGTAGCCAGTGCCATCTTCTTCGCTGCCGTGTGCTGGAGCAGCAGGGTGAAGGCCGCGGATGCCAATAGGATCAACAAACTCATCAGGAAGGCTGGCTCCGTCCTGGGGCTGGAGTTGGATTCATGGGAGGTGGTCTTGGAGGGGAGGATGCTCCTCAAACTGCAGAGCATCCTGGACAATACAGCTCACCCTATGACACACTGGCCAACCTAAGGAGCACCTTCAGCAACAGACTGGTTCCACCAAGATGTAGCACAGAACGCCACAGGAGATCCTTGTCCCCTGTGGCTATCAAACTGTACAACTCCTCCCCCTTCTGTCGTGGGGTAGACTGAGACTGAGACTGACTCCTCCCCCCCCCCCCCCACCCAAAAACAATTCTTTGCACATCCCTAATCCTTTCCACTCGTCACTTTAATTTCATGTTTCATTTATCTTGTGTTTTATGACTGGTGGCAGATCAATTTCCTTCCTGGGATAAAAATATGTTTGATTATATCGTATCTTATCCCTCAGAATACTCCAGTAACGTCTACCACTGATGTCAATCTCACTGGTCTATAGAAGGGTCTCGACCCGAAACGTCACCCATTCCTTCTCACCTGAGATGCTGCCTGACCTACTGAGTTACTCCAGCATTTTGTGAATAAATACCTTTGATTTGTACCAGCATCTGCAGTTATTTTCTTACACTAGTTCCCAGAGATTTCTTTATAGCCCTTGCTAACTAGAAGCACAGCATTAGGCACCCTCCAACCACCCTTGGCTAATGATGATTCAGATTTCTCAGCTAGAGCTCCTGCAAGTTCTTCTCTAACTTCCCAGAATGTTCTCGGATATGTCTGATCAGGTCTAGGAGATTTATCTACCTTCATCCGTCTTAGGATGTCCAGCACCTCCTTGACCATAATATAGACTGTCCTCAAGACATCTCCATTAACTGTCCCAAGTTCCTCAGCCTTCTTGTCTTTCTCCACTCATTGAGGACTCTCTTTGGGTTATTCTTATTGTTATCTGCCAGAGCTATCACCTGTCCCCCTTTTGCCCTCCTCATTTTCTTTTTAAGTATGCTCTCCAATTCTCAAAACGCCTCTAGATATACACAATGCTACCTGGCTTTGCCTCTCACATGTCTTCATGTTTTTCCTGAGAAGAGCCTCAATTTCCCTTGTTATTCAGGCTTCCTTACTCCCACCCGCCTTGGCCTCTGCCGTCCATTCAGGCTTCCTTACTCCCACCTGCCTTGGCCCCTGCCGTCCATTTTAACAGGAACAGGCTGAATTCCTGTCATCGCAATCAGAGGGTTGTGGCTGTATGGAATGGGCTTCCGGTGGAAGTGGTGGAGGCTGGCTCGATTTTATTATTTAAGAGTAAATTGGATAGGTATATGGATAAGAGGGGATTAGAGGGTTATGGTCTGAGTGCAGGTAGATGAGACTAGGTCAGGGAGAATGGTCGGCGTGGACTGGTAGGGCCGGACAGGCCTGTTTCCATGCTGTAGTTGTTATATGTTATATGTTATATAAAATGCATCCCACTTTCTGGACTTTCCTTTGCCTGCAAATAACCTACCGCAATCAACTTGAGTAAATCCCTGTATCATGCCATCAAAGTTGGCCTTGCTCCAATTCAGAATTTTAAGTGGTGGGCCCGTGGTGCCAATCAGAATGTCCCAGTCAGGGCTGGATCCCGCGTGATTCTTGCACAGAGAAGTGTCCACAGCACTGCAAAATGTGTGCAACTAATGTCAGGGCCATACTGTCAGGGCAACCCCAGACAATATGCACTTGGGCTTTGCACGAGGCTCATAATGATGTGACCCTAATGCACAGAATTAACAGATGTAACCACTCCAACATTAGTGTACTGTTCCAAAGCCAGAGGCAATTCAAACAGTGGAACAAAACCACGAAAAACTACTCCATCTCTGATTTTATCACTTCCGGCTGAATGCCCCACACAGCCTCCAACCTGAAGAAGGGTCACGACCCGAAACGTCGCCCATTCCTTCTCTCCCGAGATGCTGCCTGACCTGCTGAGTTACTCCAGCATTTTGTGAATAACAGCCTCCAACCTGATCATTCCCAACCCCGCACAACCCAGTTTTACCTTTTCCCCCAAATTCATACACAGAACTACCCTGGCAGACACATTGTTTCTGCTTGCTCCTGTCCCACTGAAATAATTTCCACATGCCACGACTTCATCCTATCCCCCCCTGATCCAATCCCTCCCGACCTCTGACCAAGATATGCCTTTGTCTCTTCAATGACTTCTGTTTTCCAGGCCCCCACTCCCTCATCTTTACTCCTTCCTACCCAAAAATATTCACTCTATTTCATCATGATAAGAACACATTTATCATTAACAAAGGTCAAAGGCAAAACCGTGTGAAACAATTGTTTTTCCCCACTTATATTGTGTTGTAGTTTTAAAAGCATCCTTCACTAATTAAATTATTATTATCCTACTTTTGTGGTTTCAGAATTTTAAACCCCTTGCTGCTTATTAGGAGATTATGGTAATATGCAGTTTAACATTTTGTCTTTTCTTCCTATTGAAGGAAATGTTGCCTCAAAATTGGCAGCATGCTCAGAGAAAAGGAATGAGGAATCAACATGGCAGAACGCACTTTCCATGTACAACCAAGGTCTTGAGCTGTGTAAAGGTGCAGTATCTCATGAGTCTGATCTAGAGGCAGACTTCCTGTTACAAAAAGGTAGGACTTAGTCACAACATGCTTTGACAGTAAATATTGCAATTGAAAAATCTGCATTTATCATTTGTTTAGTTCTTCTCGGTAGCCCTGCATTTAGTTAAACCGAAGACTATTTGGGGATATGGTGGATGAGAGCTTCTAATTACTTTGTTGTCCTGGTACCAGGCCTAGTTTATGGATTGGCTTTCCTAAATTAGAGTCTTGCTGGATAGAAGGTTGCTTGCAGAGGTTATTATCATCTGTTTTCCATTCAATTAAATGAATGACTAAAACAAGCACAATGCCTAAGCCACAACCACCAGGTAACACACCTGACAAAATGATTGCAAGGAAGAGGATGTTCCTTGCCTGAATAAGGAGCTGGTAGGTGCAGAACTAGCCGCCTTATATCCAAATGGTGGCACGATGGCGCAGCGGGAGAGTTGCTGCCTTACAGCGCCAGAGACCCGGGTTCGATCCTGACTACGGGTGCTGTCTGTGCAGAGTTTGTACGCTCTCCCCGTGACCTGCGTGGGTTTTCTCCGGGATCTCCAGTTTGCTCTCACTCTCCAAAGACGTACAATTTTGTAGACTAATTGGCTTGGTATAGTTGTAAATTATCCCTAGTATGTGTAGGATAGTCTAAGTAAGCAGGGTTCACTAGTCAGCGAGCACTCTGTTTCCATGCTGTATCTCTGAACTAAACTAAACTAAAGGCTGACTGATGTTCCCTCGACTGTGAGTCCTGGTTTCCAAGCCTCAACCCTGCTGATGATCCTGCAGTTTAATCTATTCCATCTCCCCCGTTCTCTACCTACTCTAGTCCTATTGCCAGCTGCTGCTTCTCAACCCCAAAGATACCATTACTCCACAGGTGGCCCATTGCAACTGCTATCCACTTGCTAAGTCCTTGGCCCTTCTCTACAATTTCACTTATCTCAATGCTGCTGCCTTGCTTCCATGCCATTTTCTCTGGAATATTTCCCTTCAGATACCACGCTCCATTGTAATAAAACCCTGATAGTAATAACACCCTGAGGATCCTTTGCTTTCTCCATTCTAGTCCTGGGGGCTTAACCAGGGCATAGAAGTCCTGAATTCCTCAGCCATGGGCTTTGTCTGAAAGCTATTCCTGAATATTGTGCATATAAAATGCCTGAATGTCGAGAAATAACCAAATTCAGACTTGCACAGACAGTTGAACTCCTGACATTTCAACAAAAAAGGACTGGATGAATAGAAGGGCAGTAAAGGTACAAAACATGACCCTAATTCAACGTATGTACCCTGGTATTTTCTGTACTCTGTCCCTCTGAGGCATGCAAGTCCACTGACAAGTCGAATTGAGGTTATTGTCACATACACACACGTGCAATGTGTTACAGGTACGATGAAAATTTAGCTTGCAGCAGCATCACAGCTACATGAAAGACAACACTCAAAAACACCTTATGGATAAATTACCCATAAATTCTGCAAGGCAGAAAAAAGTAAAAAGACTGTGCAAAACACAATTAGAAAGAAAAGCAAGTGCATGGGACTGCCAAGGTGCGATAGTGTTCAGATGTAAGATACGAGTGTGCAAATTGGTTCAAGAACTCAATAAGTAGTATGCAGCTGTTTGTGAATGTGGAGGTGTGCAAGGTCAGACTTTTGTACCTGCAGCCTGACATTGCAGCAGATGTGAGCATGGCCTGGGTGGTGGTGTTCCCTGATGATAGATGCCGCGTTCTTGAGGCAGTATCTCATGGAGATGATTGTAATAGTGGGGAAGGCTGTGTCCATGATGGACCGGGCTGAGTGCACCACTCCCCACAGCCTCTTGCACTCCTGTGTGTTGGAATTGCTTTACCAGGCCATGATTCAAATCATCAGGATATCTTTTGCAGTCCATCTGAGAAAGTTTGCTAGAGGATTCAATGACATGTCAACCCTCTTTACATTTCTATGAAAATAAAGGCGCTGTATTGTGTAGAGATGGTACGTTGTTAACATATTTAAGTCACATTTTTCACAGTTCAGGAGAGAGGCCATCGATTTGAAACATTACTTATTTCTTCTCGCTTCACAGATATTACCTAACCTGTTGATTGTTTCCAACATTGTTATTTTATCCCATACTCCAACAAATAATCTAATTGTTGATTATAATGGGCCGAATAGCCTAATACCCCTATCTCTTATGAACAATGCATTTTCAAGTCAGCATGGTTTGTGACGGAGAGGAATCTGGTGTTTCTATGCATCTGCTAAACTTGTCCTTGGTGGTAGGGATCTCTTGAAGACGTGCGGGTCTCATTGTGATGTCACACGCTGAAGACCTTCAAGAAATGGGTTAGAAAGGAATTTTTTTTACTTTAAAATCTCTCTAGCTTTAAAAATGTAGCTTCAATTTGAATGAGAGTTGTCACACATTATGCCCAGGATAATGGTGAGTAACGTGGGCGAAAAATGGTGGCGCTATGGTGTACCGTTTTGGCTGTGCGAACCACAAATGTTATGCTGCACACAAACACACATACACACGGACAGAGAGTTTTAGTAACATATAGATTTATTTTTTAGGTAAAATACTGCGCCAGATAACGGAATCTCAGTATTTGAAAAATGTCGAAGCAGCAAATTGTTTGATGGATGCGATCAGTGTTTCTTATTTTCATGGGCAAAATACCTGGTAAGTCTTATGAGACTGGCAAAGGATTAATAAGTGTTAACAGCACATACTTGAATTTCCAGAAGATTAAAAAATTGAAGTAGAGAAAATTCAGATGAAATCTCATCATCTCAAACTAAGCAGTATCGTGGAGAACCTTGTCTGCACTTCTCCAAAGCCTCCTCGTCTTTCTTGTAATGCAGCGTCCAGAACTGCTGACAATACTCCAAAGGTTTTATACAACGGCAAATGATTTCACAACTTTTATACTCATTGTCCCAACTGATGGAGGCAAGCATGCTAAACATCTTCCCTGCTCTATTCACCTGTGTTGCCCCTTTCAAGAAGTTAAGGTCGTGCACTCCTGAGCTTCGTCATTCTTCGGATATTGTGCATGTGTGCATTCTCTTGCTATTTACCCTCCCTTTTTAACTAGGTGCTATCTTTTAAGTGCAGCTAACCCACCATTTTACTGCCATCTCAGGAGTAATAGAGTTGTACAGCATGGAAACAGGCCCTTCGGCCCAACTTGTCCATTCTGGCCAAGTTTGCATACTGAAATCCTCTCACAGGAATAGTTTTTAATTTAGTTTAGAGATACAGTACGAAAACTGGCCTTTTGGCCCATCGAGTCCGCGCCGACCAGCGATCCCCACTAATTAGCACTGTCCTACACACACAAGGGACAATTTACATTTCTACCAAACCAATTAACCTACAAATCTGTACATCTTTGGAGTGTGGGAGGAAACCAAAAATCTCAAAGAAAACCCACGCAATCACAGGAAGAAAGTACAAACACCGTACAGACAGCATCTGTAGTGGGGAACAAATCCAGGTCTCTGGTGCTGTAAGGTAGCAACTCTACCGCTGCACCACCATGCCACCCTAATAATGTCAGTGTGAGTCAATGAGAACAGGAATTAAAAATGCAGCCCCAGGAAGGAACATTGAATACGTTAGTGACAGTGTCATATGGACCAACAAACATACCACTGAACTGTCAACAAGTATGAAGGAAATAGAAGAAGGAATATGCCATTTGTGCCTTTATGCTTGCTCCATTATTTCGTAAAATCATCTTTAACCTTTCCTTCATCACCATTCCTGGCATTAACCCCCATGTCCCTCAATTCCCTTACGATCTAAAAATCTATGGATCTCTGCCTTAGACCTCTGAGCCTTCATGGCCCTTTTGAGTAGCTAATTCCAAAGTTTCACAATGCCCCGGGTGTAGATATTTCTTCTAATCTCTGTTCTGAATGTGTGATGCCTTATATTGAGGTTGTGATTCAACACCATTTGCTAGAGATGGGCGGTGGCGCAGCGGTAGAGTTGCTGCCTTACAGTGCCAGAGACCCAGGTTCGAACTTGACTACGGGTGCTGTCTGTATGGAGTTTGTACGTTCTCCCCGTGACCTGCGTGGGTTTTCCCTGGAAGCTTCGGTTTCCTCCCACGCTCCAAAGATGTACAGGTTTGTAGGTTAATTGGCTTGGTAAAATTGCAAATTTTCCTAGTGTGTGTAGGATAGTGTTAGTGTATTCACTGATTGGCATGGATTCGGTGGGCCGAAGAGCCTGTTTCTAAACTAAACTAAAAGAGAAAACATTAACTCCACATCAATCTAGCCAAGCCTTGAAAGAAATATGTACAATTTAACAAGATCACTGCTCATTACTCAAAACACCACAGTGTATAGGCCCAATCTGCTTAAACTCATCTATATGACAAATTGCCATACATTCAGTATATCCTACATCGCCCAGGAGATAAACCTGCATACTGCAGTCACTAAGCCTCTGTATATTTGGGACAAGATGGCTTTCCTCTTCTTCTCAGAACCTCTTGCAGTAAAATTCAACGTACCATTTGCCTTCCCAAATATCTGCATATTGTAAAGAATTCAGACATTGCTTTTAAAATAATGACTAACTTATATTGGATCATTTTATGTGTGTTTTGTAGGCTGATAAGGCAGTCATATTTGGAACTTGTTTTGTTTTACCTCCACCTTTTTAATGTGGAAGAAAAAGAAGCAGAGAAAAACCTTAAGAGCGACCTTACAGATAACAAACTATCTGTGAAATCAGGAATTATTTTAATTTCTAAACAGTTCAAAAAAAAGGTAAGAATATAGTAACCATCAGTATAATTGTTGGTATAAAGAGTTCTAGTTAAAATGTTTGCAAGTTAGCATTTTTCCTATATCGTGTGTGCTTGTCTATAAACATTATCTTCGGAAAGGCAACATAGATGCAACATAGACCTGTCTGAAGAAGGGTCTCAACCCGAAACGTCACCCATTCCTTCTCTCCAGACATGATGCCTGACCCGCTGAGTTACTCTAGCATTCTGTGAAACATCACCCATTCCTTCTCTCCAGAGATGCTGCCTGTCCCACTGAGTTACTCCAGCATTGTGTGTCTATCCAGAGATGCTGCCTGTCCCACTGAGTTACTCCAGCATTGTGTGTCTCTCCAGAGATGCTGCCTGTCCCACTGAGTTACTCCAGCATTGTGTGTCCATCGTCTGATTGTGTAAAACTGGAGTGGCTGTAGGGATAAAATGTAAACAGGGTTTTTGGTCAGTGCGTGAATGGGAGCAGATACTGCACCTCATCGACTGCGAAGGCATGTTGCAGCTTTCTGGACAACTTTTAATGCCACAAATTCAGGTACCTTGATATAGCTCTAGTGTAAGAAAATAACTGCAGATGCTGGTACAAATCGAAGGGATTTATTCACAAAATGCTGGAGTAACTCAGCAGGTCAGGCAGCATCTCAGGAGAGAAGGAATGGGTGACGTTTCGGGTCGAGACCCTTCTTCAGACTGATGTCAGGGGGGCGGGACAAAGGAAGGATATAGGTGGAGACAGGAAGATAGAGGGAGAACTGGGAAGGGGAGGGGAAGAGTGGGACAGAGGAACTATGTAAAGTTGGAGAAGTCAATGTTTATACTGCTGGGCTGCAAGCTGCCCAAGCGAAATATGAGGTGCTGTTCTTCCAATTTCCGGTGGGCCTCACTATGGCACAGGAGGAGGCCCATGACAGAAAGGTCAGACTGGGAGTGGGAGGGGGAGTTGAAGTGCTCAGCCACCGGGAGACCAGGTTGGTTAAGGTGGACTGAGCGAAGGTGTTGAGCGAAACGATCGTCGAGACTGCGTTTGGTTTTGCCGATGTAAAGAAGTTGACATCTAGAGCAGCGGATACAATAGATGAAGTTGGAGGAGGTGCAGGTGAACCTCTGTCTCACTGGAAAGACTGTTTGGGTCCTTGGATGGAGTTGAGGGGGGAGGTAAAGGGACAGGTGTTGCATCTCCTGTGGTTGCAGGGGAAAGTGCCCGGGGATGGGGTGGTTTGGGTAGGAAGGGACGAGTGGACCAGGGAGTTACGGAGGGAACGGGCTCTGCGGAACGCAGAAAGGAGAGGGGATGGGAAGATGTGGCCAGTAGTGGGGTCCCGTTGTAGGTAACGGAAATGTTGTAGGATGATTTGTTGGATACGCTGGCTGATGGGGTGGAAGTTGAGAATGAGGGGGATTCTGTTCTTGTTACGAATGGAGGAAAGGGGAGCAAGAGCGGAGCTGCGGGATGTAGAAGAGACCCTAGTGAGAGCCTCATCTACAATGGAAGAGGGGAAGCCCCGTTTCCTGAAGAATGAGGACATCTCTGATGCCCTAGTGTGAAACATCTCATCCCGGGCGCAGATGCGGCATAGACGGAGGAATAGGGAGTAGGGGATAGACGTTTTGCAGGAGACACGGTGGGAAGAAGTGTAGCTCAGATAGCTGTGTGATTCAGTGGGTTTATAGTAGATGTCAGACACTAGTCTGTCTCCTGTGATGGAGATGATGACGTCCAGAAACGGGAGGGAGATGTCGGAGATAGTCCAAGTATATTTAAGAGCAGGATGGAAATTGGAAGTGAAGTGTATGAAGTCAGTGAGTTCTGCATGGGTACAAGAGGTAGCACCAATGCAGTCGTCGATGTAGCGGAGGTAGAGTTGGGAGACGGGGCCAGTGTACATCCGGAACAGGGATTGTTCGACGTACCCGACAAAGAGGCAGGCATAGCTAGGGCCCATGCAAGTGCCCATAGCTACGCCTCTGGTTTGGAGGAAGTGGGAGGAGTCAAAGAAGAAGTTGTTAAGGGTAAGAACCAGCTCTGCGAGGCGGAGGAGAGTGTTAGTAGATGGGCATTGGCTGGTTCTACGGTCGAGGAAGAAACAGAGGGCTTCAAGACCATCCTTGTGGGGGATGGAAGTGTAGAGTGACTGGACATCCATGGTAAAGATGAGGGAGTGTGGGCCTGGGAACCAGAAGTTATCGAGGAGATGGAGAGCACGTGAGGTGTCTTGGACGTAGGTGGGGAAGGATTTGACCAGGGGGATAGGATGGAGTCGAGGTAGGTGGAAATAAGTTTGGTGGGACAGGAGCAGGCAGAGACAATGGTTCTGCTGGGACAGTTCTGTTTATGGATTTTAGGTAGGTGGTAATATCGGGCCGTGCGGAGCTGGGGAACGATAAGTTTGGAGGCATTGGAGGGTAGATCGCCGGAGATGGTGAGGTCCGTGATGGTGCTGATGATAAAGGTCTGGTGTTTGTCAGTGGGGTCATGGTCCAAGGATAAGTAAGAAGAGGTGTCTGAGAGTTGTCGTCTGGCCTTGGTCCGGTAGAGGTCAGCACGCCAGACTACCACAGCACCTCCCTTGTCAGCGGGTTTGATGATAAAGTCCGGGTTGTTGCAGAGTGAGTGGAGGGCTGCACGTTCAGGAGGGGAGTAGTTAGAGTTAGTCAGGGGAGTGGAGAATTTGAGGCGGTTAATGTCCCGCCGGCAGTTGGAGATGAAGTGAGGGTAGTTGGTCAACCGGGGGGGGGGGGGGGTCCAAGAGGAGGGGGTCCGCTGGAGACGGGAGAAGGGGTCATCACTGGGGGGTGAGGACTCCTTCCCATGGAGACGGAAGAAGAGCTCCACGTCATGGCGGACCCAGAACTCGTTGATGTGGGGACGAAGAGGAACAACTCCCCCTCAACTCCCACTCCCACTCCCAGTCTGACCTTTCTGCCTACCAGAGGACTGGGAGAAATTCAGAGTCCAGCAGAGGAGGACAAAGGGCTTAATTAGGAAAGGGAAAATAGATTAGGAAAGAAAACTGGGAGGGAACATAAAAACTGACTGCAAAAGCTTTAATAGATATGTGAAGAGAAAAAGATTAGTTAAAACAAATATAGGTCCCTTGCAGTCAGAAACAGGTGAATTGATCATGGGGAACAAGGACATGGCAGACCAATTGAATAACTACTTTGATTCTGTCTTCACTAAGGAAGACATAAATAATCTGCCGGAAATAGCAGGGGACCGGGGGTCAAATGAGATGGAGGAACTGAGTGAAATCCAGGTTAGTCGGGAAGTGGTGTTAGGTAAATTGAATGGATTAAAGGCCAATAAATCCCCAGGGCCAGATAGGCTGCATCCCAGAGTGCTTAAGGAGGTAGCCCCAGAAATAGTGGATGCATTAGTGATCATTTTTCAAAACTCTTTAGATTCTGGAGTAGTTCCTGAGGATTGGAGGGTAGGTAGCTAATGTAACCCCACTTTTCAAAAAGGGAGGGAGAGAGAAAACGGGGAATTATAGACCAGTTAGTCTAACATCAGTAGTGGGGAAAATGCTAGAGTCAGTTATTAAAGATGGGATAGCAGCACATTTGGAAAGTGGTGAATTCATTGGACAAAGTCAGCATGGATTTATGAAAGGTAAATCATGTCTGACGAATCTTATAGAATTTTTCGAGGATGTAACTAGTAGAGTGGATAAGGGAGAACCAGTGGATGTGTTATATCTGGACTTCCAGAAGGCTTTCGACAAGGCCCCACATAAGAGATTAGTATGCAAACTTAAAGTACACGGTATTGTGGGTTCAGTATTGATGTGGATAGAGAACTGGCTGGCAGACAGGAAGCAAAGAGTAGGAATAAACGGGTCCTTTTCAGAATAGCAGGCCGTGACTAGTGGGGTACCGCAAGGCTCAGTGCTGGGACCCCAGCTATTTACAATATATATTAATGATTTGGATGAGGGAATTGAATGCAACATCTCCACGTTTGTGGATGACACGAAACTGGGGGGCAGTGTTAGCTGTGACGAGGATGCTAGGAGGCTGCAACGTGACTTGGATAGGTTAGGTGAGTGGGCAAATGCATGGCAGATGCAGTATAATGTGGATAAATGTGAGGTTATCCACTTTGGTGGCAAGAACAGGAAAGCAGACTATTATCTGAATGGTGGCCGATTAGGAAAAGGGGAGATGCAACGAGACCTGGGTGTCGTGGTACACCAGTCATTGAAAGTAGGCATGCAGGTGCAGCAGGCAGTGAAGAAAGCGAATGGTATGTTGGCATTCATAGCGAGGGGATTTGAGTATAGGAGCAGGGAGGTTCTGCTGCAGTTGTACAGGGCATTGGTTAGACCACACCTGGAGTATTGCGTACAGTTTTGGTCTCCTAATCTGAGGAAAGACATTCTTGCCATAGAGGGAGTACAGAGAAGGTTCACCAGATTGATTCCTGGGATGGCAGGACTTTCATATGAAGAAAGACTGGATAGACTCGGCTTGCACTCGCTGGAATTTAGAAGATTGAGGGGGATCTTATAGAAACTTACAAAATTCTTATGGGGTTGGACAGGCTAGATGCAGGAAGATTGTTCCCGATGTTGGGGAAGTCCAGAACAAGGGGTCACAGTTTAAGGATAAGGGGGAAGTCTTTTAGGACCAAGATGAGAAAGTTTTTTTTCACACAGAGAGTGGTGAATCTGTGGAATTCTCTGCCACAGAAGGTAGTTGAGGCCAGTTCATTGGCTATATTTAAGAGGGAATTAGATGTGGCCCTTGTGGCTAAAGGGATCAGGGGGTATGGAGAGAAGGCAGGTACGGGATACTGAGTTGGATGATCAGCCATGATCATATTGAATGGCGGTGCAGGCTCGAAGGGACGAATGGCCTACTCCAGTACCTATTTTCTATGTTTCTATGTTTCTATGTCATGGGCCTCTTCCAGTGCCATAGTGAGGCCCACCGGAAATTGGAGGAACAGCATCTCATATTTCGCTTGGGCAGCTTGCAGTCAAGCGGTATGAACATTGATTTCTCCAACTTTAGATATTTCCTCTGTCTCTCTCTTCCCCTCCCTCTTCCCAGTTCTCCCTCTATCTTCCTGTCTCCACCTATATCCTTCCTTTGTCCCACGCCCCTGACATCAGTCTGAAGAAGGGTCTCGACCCGAATCGTCACCCATTCCTTCTCTCCTGAGATGCTGCCTGACCTGCTGAGTTACTCCAGCATCTCTGGAGGGAAGGAAGGGGTGACGTTTCGGGTCTGAAGAAGGGTCTCGATCCAAAATATCACACATTCCTTCCCTCGAGAGATGCTGCCTGTCCCACTGGGTTACTCCAGCTTTTTGTGTCCACGTTTTTGATTGTGCTCTTTTGTCTCTGTTTACACTCTGTAATCACTTCCATTCGCTTGTTGATCATATAACCTAATTTCCAGTGTAAACCCATGGTCACCCTGGTTTCACCTTATCAGACATGCTCATACCCCACCCTCCATTTTGTCTCCCTCCAGTTCCGATGACGTCTGACGTGTTATATGCTTTTTTCTTGTCATAGATACAGCCTGACCTGCTGAGTATTTCTACCATTTTCTGGATTTATAATCCCTTAAAAGAATAAGTTGCACAATCTCAAAGCTGCTTCTTCACCTTGCGTATCATAACACTGCTCATGTGTGTAGTTCTGGTCACCCTGTTGCAGGAGGGGCTTGAAGGCTTTGGAGAAAGTCTAATACTCTAATACTGCCTCGATTAGTTAGTATTAGCTATAAGGAGAGATTGGACAGACTTGTATATTTGACTCTGTAATGTCAGAAGTTGAGGGGAGACCTGAGTGTATAAAATCATGAGAGGCATAATTAGGGTGGATGGTCGGAACCTTTTTCTCAAGGTAGAAATGTCAAGGACTAGAGGGCATAGCTTTAAGATAAGAGGGGTGAAGCTTAAAGGAGTTGTGCGGGGCAATTTATTGACATTTATTAATGGGTGCCAATATTGGTGGTGAAGGCAGATATGTTAGTGGCATTAAGAGGATTTTAGACAGATACATGGATATGCAGGGAATGAGGGATGTGCAGGCAGAGGAGATTAGTTTATCTTAGTATCATGTCTAGCATGGACATTGTGGGTCAAAGGGCCTGTTTCCATGCTGTACTATTCTCTGTCCTAGAAGTTGTTTAAGGTCTGCATCTGGAAAACAGAATGCTAGCTTTGGTGCATATGCTGCCATTTGTTTAAATAGTACCTCTCAAATTAAGCCATGACAGTGATTGGGTGTGCAAGCAAGAAGTCATCATTGCTGCCTTTGGTTCTGACATTGAGTAAGAGGATTGAGAAATGATGTTGTAGTTATAGAAAAGTTTGATCAGGCCCCATTTGAAGTATTGTGTGCAGTTCTGGTCAACATACTGTGGGAAGGGTGTGGAAGCTTTCAAGAGAGTACACAAGATGTTCAGCAGGGTGGTATTCACAAAATGGTGGAGTAACTCAGCGAGACAGGCAGCATCTCTGGGTCGAAGGACTGAATGACATTTCAGGTCAAGACCCTTCTTCAGACTGAACGTCATCTGCAGTTCCTTCTTACACATTTCAGCAGGATGGTGCCTGAATTAAAAAATATTACCTACAAAGGATATGTTGGACAAACTTAGATTGGTTTCATTGGAGTATTGGATGCTGAGGTGGATGTATATAAAATCATGATAGAAGTAGATAAAATCATAATACTTAAGTAAATAAATATTAGAAGTATAAAAATCATGAGAGGAGTTGATAGGGAAGAGAGTCAGAACCTGGATTATCCTGTAATAGGAGTATCAAAAGCGAGAGGGCATTGTTTTAAGGTGAGACGGGGTAGGTTTACAGGTTTTGGGGTTTTTTTAAATATTATTTTTATTGCTTTTTCAAATAACATACAAAAACATTTAACATAACATAAAATAACATAACATAACAAGGCACATCAACAGCAAGGTCACTTTTAGGCACCTAAAGGCATTTTAAATATAAAGGAAGTAAGGCACGTTTCTGCTATAGTACATGTCTACATACATATATATATATATATATATATATACACATATATATATATATATATATACATATACACACATACACATGTACACATACAAACTGCTCCCACCTTTAATAACCCAACCAGACAATAATCACAATGAAAATAAAGACAGTTAGCAGTTCACTACAAGGCCTCAGTAAAATCTGCCCCTCCAGAAATTTCATAAATGAGCCCCAAATCTTTTCAGAAGTGTCATATTTCCCCTTAACTATATATGTAAGTTTCTCCAAAGCAAGACACTGCAGTAATCCATCAACTTTGCTTGTTTGGTCAATAAACTGATTTCCATGACAAAGCAATTTCATGTTTAGCTTCAAGCAGACAAAATATAACCATCTTCTTATCTGTATTGTTAAGACAATAGACAATAGACAATAGGTGCAGGAGTAGGCCATTCAGCCCTTCGAGCCAGCACCGCCATTCAATGCGATCATGGCTGATCACTCTCAATCAGTACCCCGTTCCTGCCTTCTCCCCATACCCTCTCACTCCGCTATCCTTAAGAGCTCTATCCAGCTCTCTCTTGAAAGCATCCAACGAACTGGCCTCCACTGCCTTCTGAGGCAGAGAATTCCACACCTTCACCACTCTCTGACTGAAAAAGTTCTTCCTCATCTCCGTTCTAAATGGCCTACCCCTTATTCTTAAACTGTGGCCCTTGTTCTGGACTCCCCCAACATTGGGAACATGTTTCCTGCCTCTAATGTGTCCAATCCCCTAATTATCTTATATGTTTCAATAAGATCCCCCCTCATCCTTCTAAATTCCAGTGTATACAAGCCTAATTGCTCCAGCCTTTCAACATACGACAGTCCCGCCATTCCGGGAATTAACCTAGTGAACCTTCGCTGCACACAGTACTCCAGGTGCCCTCAATAGCAAGAATATCCTTCCTCAAATTTGGAGATCAAAACTGCACACAGTACTCCAGGTGCGGTCTCACCAGGGCCCGGTACAACTGTAGAAGGACCTCTTTGCTCCTATACTCAACTCCTCTTGTTATGAAGGCCAACATTCCATTGGCTTTCTTCACTGCCTGCTGTACCTGCATGCTTCCTTTCAGTGACTGATGCACTAGGACACCCAGATCTCGTTGAACATCCCCTCTTCCTAACTTGACACCATTCAGATAATAATCTGCCTTTCTATTCTTACTTCCAAAGTGAATAACCTCACACTTATCTACATTAAACTGCATCTGCCATGTATCCGCCCACTCACACAACCTGTCCAAGTCACCCTGCAGCCTTATTGCATCTTCCACACAATTCACACTACCCCCCAGCTTAGTATCATCTGCAAATTTGCTAATGGTACTTTTAATCCCTTCATCTAAGTCATTAATGTATATCATAAATAGCTGGGGTCCCAGCACCGAACCTTGCTTCACTGGTCACTGCCTGCCATTCCGAAAGGGACCCATTTATCCCCACTCTTTGCTTTCTGTCTGTCAACCAATTTTCTATCCATGTCAGTACCCTACCCCCAATACCATGTGCTCTAATTTTGCCCACTAATCTCCTATGTGGGACCTTGTCGAAGGCTTTCTGAAAGTCGAGGTACACCACATCCACTGACTCCCCTGTCAATTTTCCTAGTTACATCCTCAAAAAATTCCAGTAGATTTGTCAAGCATGATTTCCCCTTCGTAAATCCATTCTGACTCGGAATGATCCTGTTACTGCTATCCAAATGCTCAGCAATTTCGTCTTTTATAATTGACTCCAGCATCTTCCCCACCACTGATGTCAGACTAACTGGTCTATAATTGCCCGTTTTCTCTCTCCCTCCTTTCTTAAAAAGTGGGATAACATTTGCTATCCTCCAATCCAAGTTTACAGCTTTCTGGAAAACACCCGAAAATACAAAGTTTAGGACAGAGTGGAAGCTTCTCTTTTGTGGCAATAGATAAAGTTGTTATTTTCTCCTTCCAGTACTCTTGGATGGTGGGCATTCCCAAAGGCAATGAAACAAGCTACTCTCATGTACACCACATTTGAATCATAGATCAGGTGTATTAGGGTTAATGCGATGCAGTAAAACAGGAGTAATATATAGTCTCATTATCCATTTGTACTGGAGTAATTTGAACCACGTATTTATTGATTGGACTTGAGATTGTAAACATATATCCTGCCATTCTTCTACAGTAATTTCTTCATCAAGATCTGAACATCACTCAAGCCTTTAATAATTTGGCCACCTGCCTCATGATGGTTTAAAGCCGCCTTTTCTAAAGAGTTTTGAGTTGGCAGACCCAGTGAGCTTTGCGTCTTTGTTATGAAGTTTCTAACCTGGAGATACTTAAAAAAATGTTTTGAGTCAAGTCCGAATTTTTGTTTTACTTCATTGAAACTTAAAAGAATATCATTATTATATAAATCTGAGATTTTACTGATATCCTTGTCCGCTCATGTCTTAAAACCCAAGTCATTAGTGCCTGGCGTAAAGTTTCTATTTCCCCAGATTGGTGAAAATTGGGATAGAGGAGGATTTTCCCCCAGATAATTTAACACTTCATGCCACACTATGTGTTTTTTACAAAAGGATTTGAAGTGTATTTTTTCAGTGTGGATATATTTGCTGAATATAGATAAAGATTTAAAGGAATATTAGAAGTTGTGGCCTCCTCCATCCTTATCCAATGTAGGGGTGACTCAAGCTCAAACCAAAAAGAGGCTGCCCTCAGCTGGGCCGCCCAATAGTATCCCTGGAGGTTAGGGAGTTTTAACCCACCTCTGTGGTAAGTACAACAGGGTTAAGCGAAGCCTTGAACGTCTACTGTTCCAAATATAGTTACGAAAAAGCTTTTTCATTCTAGTTAAAAAATTAAAAGGGGGAGCCAGCGGGATGGTCTGAAAGAGGTAAAGGAACTTAGGAAGAATGTTCATTTTGAGAACATTAATACGTCCAATCATGGATAATGGTAAGAATTTCTATCTGTTAATAGATTCTACCACTGAGTCAACCACCGGATTATAGTTAGTAGGCACAAGGAATTCTATTGTTGGAGTGATTTTTACTCCAAGATATGTAAAACTTTCCAAAACATTTCTGAAAGGAGTATGTAGTGGAGGGGTTAGTCTTTCAGAACGTTTAAGAAACAGATTATTATAAAAATTTGTATCGTCTCTATTAAGGCCATATACACTTACTAAATTTATTTCTTGATTTAGTAATGAGCCCTGGATAATTACAAATCTGCCTGCTGGATCCTGTATGGTTTTATAAATCCGTAGTGGAACAGATTTGTGCACAAGTATTGCCACTCCTCTTGCGTAAGAGGAATATGAAGCAGATATGACTTGACCTGGCCATCTCCTTCTTAAAGGGATGAATTCACCAGAAAGTAAATGAGTTTCTTGAATGAAAGGGTTTGCACGACACTAAAAGTACTTGCAATAAAAGTATATAAATGTGAAAAAGGTTGTGATTGGTATCCATCAAGCCATTGCATAAAATGTATGCATAAAACAGTGGGATTAAAAGCAAACTGGTGTAGGTATTTGGCATAGTGCAATTTTAGTTTATACTTTTATAAACAAATGAATTTATAGACTACAGATTTTGACAGATTTAAGCAAAGAGTTTATTAAATATAAATAACTTTGTTTTTTCTAACAAGATTACTGGCCAAGGAAGATTGAAAGAAGTATTGCAAGTTGTTTTGAGGCCGCCTCCAAAATCTAAGATTCTGGCCTGGGTTGCAATCAGAGCTGCAAATCAGGTACGTTTCAAGCTCAGAGAAAGTATTCCGAACAATCTTTTTGTTCTGGTGCATACAGTGTATTAATGGAGAGAAAATGCAACTGTGGTCTCAGAAAGACAGAATATGACCTCTGGGGGGCAATGTCTAACATGGATATGTCCAGTGCAAGTATAGAAAAACTGAGAAACTCAAGTAACAACGAGAGGAGACTAGAGGCAAAGGAAATGGACATTGGGCATTTGTTCCCGACAAGCGTTTAATGACATGGGATTCAAACAAGTCTTTGGTTAAAATAACAAAAAGTGGAGAGGAATATATAGTGTTGCAGGTGGCTTTAATTTACAATGTACACACCAAGCGTTCTACAAGCAGTGATTTTGTTAACTCTCTTTGGTAAACCTGAGTAATGCAGACCAAAATAGATGATCCTCAACACATTATGGCAAAGATCAATTCGCAAAGAACCTCCCATCTGTAGTATTGCTACAGCGGCAGACTGGTGACAAAGCAAAGCCCTCCATCACATTAATCTGGAATTCATATAACAGCTAATTACCAAGGACGGCCTTTAAACTGCTGGTAAAACCCATCTGCTCCTAACTTATGCCCTTCAGGAATAAAACCTGTGGTCTTCAGCTTGTTCATCCTAAACATGATCCAAAATCGAACACATTAAATCCCAAGTGGCTTGTAACCATTACATTTGAACTAGTTTTAGACCTCCCACTCCTCTTAAAAATCTCAGACTCTTTATCATATCCATACCCCTCATAATTTAATAATCTCTTTCAGGTCACCTCTCAGTCTCCTAATTCCAATGAGGATAAACACCATCCATTCTCCTCATACCTTGAGCTCTCCGTTCGAGGCAATGTCCTGGTCAATGTCCCACATGCTCTTTCTATTTCTGCCACAACCTGCCTGTTGGTTTGGCAACCGGCATTACACAATACTCCCACGTGTGGACCAAGCTGTGTTTTACACAGCTGAAACACAATGTCCCAAATACTCAATCCCTTGGCCTGTTAAGGCAAGCATACCTTTTTTTTACTACTCCATCCAACTGTTTTGACATTGTCAGGGAGCTATATACTTGAACGTCAAAGTCCCTCTGTACATCAAAACTCCTGAGGTAAAAATTAAACGACCAGAAGAACTCTTTTGGTCTAACAGAATCTGTTGAAGCAAAGGGATGGTTGACATTTCGGGTCAAGATCCTTCATCATTTTCTGCTTGACCAGTTAAGTTAGAAAGTAGAGCATAGAACAGTACAGCACTGGAACAGGCCCTTCATCCCACAATGTTGGTGAGGAACGTGAAGCCCAGCTGAGCTGATCTCATCTGCCTGTACATGATCCATACCCCTCTCTTCCCTACACTTACATGTGCCTATCTAAAAGCATCTTAAATGCCACCATTATATCTGCCTCCACCACCACCTCACAGTGTGTTCCAGGCCCTCACTGCCCTCTGTGAGACCTAAAACTTGCCCTGCACATCTCATTCAACTTTTCCCCTCTCACTTTCTTGCTCTGCTGGACATTTCCACCCTGGGAGAACAGTTCTAACTGTCTCCCTGATCTCTGCTTATTTGGCAGCAGCTTACTTTTGCTACAGGTTCCCAACATCTCGTATGTCTAACTACTTACTGTATATACACTATTCGTATTGGACGACACAAAATGCAATACCTCACATTTTCTGGATTAAATTTCATCTCTTCCTGCTCTGCGCAACTTTCCAATTGATCTGACTCCCTCTGTAACTTCGTATCAAGTACATTCTCATGTTACATACGTATGATAAACAACAGCTTTGATCCTAACAATATACGATTGATTACAGACCTCTTGTCAGAATTAAACCCCATGTCCACGACCCTCTGCCTCTCATCAACAAGCCAGTTTAAGATCCAGTTTGCTAACATATCTTAGATTTCATATGACCTCACCTTTTGGACTAGATGCCAAGTGACCTTATCCAAAGCTTTGCTAAAGTTCATGTAAACTATATCTACCACCCTGATGCCATCTATTTTCTCAGTGATCTCGAAACAAACAATCAGCTTTGTGATACACAATTTCCCTTTAACAAATCTATTCTCAATCCTCCGAATCTGTATTGGTGTTGCTAATGGGAACTGTCACATGTACCAAGATACAGTGAAAAACTTTGCATTCTGTCCAGTCAAATCTTATTATACATAAGTACAATCAAACCACGCACAAGTACAACAGGTAATGCAAAGAGTTATGCAGAGGGCAGAGTATAATGTTACGGCAGAGAAAGTGCAAATGAAAAAAAGGTGCAAGGAAAGCCACAATGGGGTAGGTTGGAAGATTGGGACTACACTTTAACTTATGGGAGGACCATTCAGTGACCTGATAATAATGGGGATGAATCTGTTCCCGAATCTGGTGGCATGTTCTGCCTGATGGGAGAATGTAGAGGAGAGAATTGAGGTGAAAACAACCCTTGATTATGTTGGCTGCTTTCCCAAGGTAGGAAGCATGTGAAGCATGGATGGAGTTGATGAGGAGGTGGGGAGCAGGAGAGGTGGCTTTGTGTGATAGAAAATATAGAAAATAGGTGCAGGAGAAGGCCATTTGGCCTTCGAGCCAGCACCACTGGACTGATGGACTGACTACATCCACATCTCCGCAGTTTCTTGTGGTCTTGGGTGAAGCTGTTGCCAAGCCAAACTGTGATACATCCTGATCGGATGATTTCTATGGTGCATCTGTAAAAGTTGATAAGAGACACTTATCAAGAGAACTGCAGATGCAAGTGCACAAAAATGACACAAAGTGTTGGTGTAACTTGGTGAGTCAGGCAGCATCTCTTGAGAATATGGCTGGGCAACCTTTCAGATTGGGACCCTTCTTCAGACTGAATGTAGTGGATGGAAGAAAGCTGGGAGAGACGTGCAGGAGGGACAAAGCCAGGAAAGTGATAGGTGGAAACAGTTGATGGGGGTAGTGATCGGCAGATGCACGGACAAAGGCCGGAGATGGAAAAAGTAGAAAAAGCCATGAGATAAGAGGCATGGCATGTGCACCCCACCTGGATACACACCCATTTCTCCCACTATCCCACCCCACTTTCCTCTTGAATGACTCCAATATTAGAGGTCATTCTACCCACCTACCTCCTCTGGTTTCACATTTTGCACACCTTCTCTCCGTACCTCACAGCTATTTGCCTTCTTCCCATCTCTGACCTTTGTCCACTCATCTACTAATCAAAACCCCCTTACCTGTATCCACCTATTACTCGCCTGGCTTTATCCCAACCCCTACCTCTCCCGGCCTTCTCCCCCATACTACAATCAGTCTGAAAAAGAGCCCTGACTTGAAATGAAACCTAATCATGTTCTCAGGAAATGCTGCCAGAAACAGAAACGGGCCATTCAGTCCAACTCATCCATGCTGACCAAGATGCCCCATCTAAGCTAGTCCTATTTGCCCGCGTTTGGCCCATATCCCTCTAAACTTTTCCTATCCATGTATCTGTCCAAGTGTCTTTTGAATGCCTCAACTACCAAGTCTGGCTGCTCATTCCATATATCCATCACCCGCTGAGTGAAAAAGTTGCCCCTCAGATTTGTATTAAATCTTGTCCCTCTCACCTTAATCCTATGTCATCTGGTTTTTGATTTCCCTATCCTGGATAAAGTCTGGGCATTAACCCTATCTATTCCTCTGGTGATTTTATACACTAACAAAGAACGGTCCAGTGGAGGAACAGGCCCTTCAGCCCATAATGTTTGTGCCGAACATGATGCTTAGTGGAACTGATCTCATCTGCCTGTGCACAATACATATCCCCCTATTCCCTGCATTTTCATGTGCCTGTCCATAAAGCCACTATCATATCTGCCTCCACCACCAGCCCTGGCACAGCATTCCAAGCCCTCACCACCCTCTATGTTTAAATAACATGCCTCGCACATCTCCATTAAACTTTCCCCCTCTCACCTTTAGCTATGCCCTCTAATGTTAGATGTTTTCACACTGGGAAAAGGGTTCTGGCAGTCTACCCTATCTATGCCCCTAATAATTCTATATACTTCTATCAAGTCTCCCCTCAATCTCCAATGTTCCAGAGTAAACAATGCAAGTTCATTCAACCTCTCCTTGTGTCTGAAACCTTCTTATCGAGACAGCGTTCTGGTGAACTCCCTCTGCATTTTCTCCAAAGCCTTCACATCCTTCCTATGCTGGTGCGACCAGAACTGCACGCAACACTCCAAATTAGTCCTATCCAACTCTTATAGAGCTGCATCATGACTTCCTGACTCTTATATTAAATGCCCCTAGCAAGCATACCATTCATCTTCTTTACCACCCTATACCTTCATTGACATATGAAGTTGGACTCCCAAGATCTCTCTGCACATCAATGCTGTTAAGGATCTTGCCATTAACTGTATACTCTCTGAATATATTCAACCTCTAAAAGTGTAACACCTTACAATTTCTCGGATTAATCTCCATCTGCCATTTCTCTACCCATTTTTGCAGCTGATCTATCTTGCACCATATCTCTGAGAGCTTTCCTCACTGTTTGTAACTCCTCTAATATTGGTGTTGTCAGCAAACTTACTCACCAGCTCATCTACATGTACATCTGGGTCATTTATAGAAATCTCAAACATCAGAGGTCCCAACACAGATCCCTGTGGAACTCCACTGGTCACAGACCTCCATCCTGAATATCTTCCTTCTACCATAACCTTCTATGAATAAGTCTTCTATGAATAAACCAGTTCTAAATCCATACAATTAAGTCACCGTGAATCCCATGCATCTTAATCTTCCAGAGAACCCCACCATGAGGTACCTTGTCAAAAGCCTTACTAAAATCCATGTATACAACATCCACTGCCCTATCTACATTAATCTCCTCCATTACCTTCTCAAAAAAACTCAATCAACTTAGTAACATGCTAATTATCCCGTCTCTTCCAAATGGGAATCATTTCTAACTCAATGAATTCTCTCCAAATTTCCCTAACATTGATGTATGGTTCCCTGGATTCTCTCTACTTCCCGTCTTAAACAAAGGAACAACATTGGCCACTCTTCAGTCCCCGGAACAATGCCTGTGGCTAGAGAGGAAATACCCTTTGTCAAGGCCTCCACAATCTGCTCTCTTGCCTCCCTCAATAACCGGGGGTAGATCCCACCAGGCCCTGGGGACTTAGATACCTTACTACTCTCCAAGAGCATGAGCACCATCTTTGTCTCGATCTCGGACTGCCCTGGAATATTGGTTTTCTCCACACTGATCGCACTGTCCTGCAGGTCCTTCTCCTCAGTGAATACAGATGCAAAGTACATAGAGAGTGGTAGCACCTCACCTACATCCTCTGATTCTAAGCATAGATACCTTCTGTAATCCTTGAGTGGTCCTACTTTCTACCTGGTCACCACCTTCTTTTTAAAAAACTGTATTAAAATGTATAAAAAGCATTGGGATTTTCCATATTCTGAATTTCCAATGACATTTCATGCCACTTTTTAGCCCTTCTAATTGTCTGTGAGTTCTTTCCTACTTGCTTTATATTCATTGTTGGCCCCATCAGGTGCCAACTCCTTAAACCTGACACACTTCCTTTTACTTCATGACTGAGTTTCCAACCTCCTTGGTCATCCATAGTTCCCTTACCTTGCCGTCCTTATCCTTCCTCCTCACTGGAACATGCTGATCCTGCACTGAGATCACCTGGCCTTTAAACCACTCCCACATGTTCTCTGTGGACTTACCCAGTAACAACTGCTCCCAATCTACCCGCACTAGCTCCTGCCTAATAGCCCCCTCGTCTTCAAAGGGAGTGGAGACATCGATGTGCTTTTTTGGCTGTACTTCAATATTGTTGAACCAGGATAAAATATTGGTGATATTTACCAACATGAAGCGCTTGACCATCCACCCTTCAGCACCATTAAAGCTAATTGGGGCATGTACATGAAGTTTAGTTTAGTTTAACTTATTGCCACGTGTACAGAGATACAGTGAAATGCTTGTTTGCATGCTATCCAAACAAATCATGCCATATATGAATACATTAGATCCTCTTCTGGAACAGTGGGCAGAAAGTTGCCAGGTTCCAGTGCCATCCTGCAAATCCCAAGTCTCTGCCAAGTCTCATCTTGGCCTAAGGAAATGTGACAAGATTTGCAGAGATAATTTCTTTAAGGCCCGGTGTCCTGGCGGCACTGGATCGATGAACCAGGAGTTGGCCTGACCCTTGTGAGGGCAGGAATATATGAAAATGAAAAAAGCACACATAAATTACCCCTTCACGTGGTAAGTGCTTACTGAGCCCTGCATGATGTGAAAGGATTTTTTTCAGTTCAGTTCAGTTTTGTTTATTGTCCCGAGGTACAGTTAAAGCTTTTGTTGCGTGCTCACCAGTCAGCAGAAAGACAATGCATGATTACAATCGAGCCATTTACAGTATACAGATACATGATAAGCGAATAACGTTCAGTGCAAGGTAAAGCCAGCAAAGTCCAATCAAGGATTGTCTGAGGGTCATCAATGAGGTAGATAGTACTTCTGCACTGCTCTCTGGTTGTGGCAGTTGCCTGAGATCAGCTGGGAAAAAACTGCCTGAATCTGGAGGTGCGCGTTTCCACACTTCTGTACCTTTTGTCTGATGGGGGAGGGGAGAAGAGGGAGTGGCCGGGGTGTGTCTCGTCCTTGATTATGCTGCTGGCTTTACCAGGGCAGCGTGAGGTCTAAAAGGAGTCAATAGTAGAGAGGTTGGTTTGTGTGATGTTGTAGGGGACATGCTGAAATTCCTAAGCTTTCTAAGGAAGTAGAGGCAATCAAGTAGAGGAAGCCAATGATTAGTTCCTTCATCTTGCGGACATTGAGGGAGAAGTTTTTGTTTTGACACTGTGTCACTAAACTCCCTATCACCTTCCCGAACTCCTTCTTGTCACTGTTCGAGATCCAGCCCACTCTGGTGGTGTCATATGCCATCTTGTAAATGGAATCACTCTGCCTTTTCCTGTGAACAGAAATCCTATATCTTCGATTTTTCCTATAATTTTCCAACCATTGATGTAATGCTCACTGGCCTGCACTTTCCTGGTTTACCCCTATTGCCCTTCTCAAAGATGCAGAAATCTCAGTGAAACCCCCATCAATATCCTTTGTTGCTTCCCATCGGATCCTGGGATAGATCCTGTCAGGCCCTGGAGGTGTGTCCACCTTAATGTGTCTCGGACACTTTCTTCTTCCTGACACATTTCCAGAATATCAGCATATCCCTCCCCTCACTCGCCATCCTCCATGTCCTTCTTCCTAGGGAATATTGATAGGAAAGATTAATTGAGGATCTAGCTCACATCTCCTGGCCTCAGAAATTGATTTCCCTTTTGCTTGGAAAGAGACCTACTCGTTCCATAGATATCCTCTTGTTTCTTATAACTTCTTCTAATAGGCTTATAAATATGTTTTGGGATAATCCCTATGCCTGTTCGCCATGGTCATTTTGTGACCTCTCACCCGAAACCCCTGCAATTCGCCATCTTGAGCTACTTGCTTTTGAAGCTTAATGTTAAAACCGCCACTTTTGTCTTTACTTTGCTAAGGTAAAATAAGTAATTTAGAAATAACAGACTCAAAAGATACGACAAGTGGTATTTTAATACAAGAAAGTTCCATCAATCTGTAAATTAACAAATTTCTGTTCTTCTATGCTACAATTATACAGGCCAACTGTATCTTGCACAGTTCCCAGGAACTAACACGGGACCAATCAATTAGTACAAAACATATGAAATACATTGTCCAAAATGATTTGCCTGAATATATACTTCTGGATATTTTAGCATCACTTCACGATTACCAAACAGGTGAGAATTTTTATGTTCACTCCTTGTCTGGTTGATATCCTGGTGTACATTTCAGTTTAGTTCTGATTTATTGTGTATATTTTGCCCTGGTGCAGCAAAACAGGATATCCATTATTATTTCCCACCGTTATTTCCTTAATTATTTCCCATCTGCAGTTATTTTCTTATATTATTTCCCAAATTCCCAAATGGTTAATTCATCCTGAGAATTGTTGTTGCTGACTAGATTGCAAATCTAGCTGCATTTCCTGCAGCTCCATTATCTCTTTATTTGACTTGAAGACAGTTACTGTAAGTACAGTGCTCCTGAAACTATAGAAGCTGTTTAAACACGCTGGCTGGGGTGTTTCTGAAGACAGACACAAAATGCTGGAGTAACAGCGGGTCAGGCCGCATCTCTGGAGAAAAGGAATAGGTGACGTTTCGGATCGCGACCCTTTTTCAGACTGAAGAAGGATTCCAGCACAGTGTGTGGCATGGTGGCGCTGCAGTAGAGTTGCTGCCTTACAGCACCGGAGACCCGGGTTTGAACCTGACAACAGGTGCTGGCTGTACGGAGTATGTACGTTCTCTCCGTGACTGCATGGGTTTTCTCCAGATGCTCCAGTTTCCTCCCACACTCCAAAGACATACAGCTTTGTAAGTTAATAGGCTTTGTTAAAAATTGTCCCTAGTTTGTAGTTTGTAGGATAGTGCTAGCGTATGGGGATCGCTGGCCGGCACAGACTCCATGGGCCGAAGGTTCTCTAAACTAAACTAAACTAAACTAGACATCCTGGCATGTTTCCTTTCATTTCTGGTGGAGAATCCCAGAAGCTGTGTGAAAGCTTATGACTTCAAGATAATCTCCTTCCCCTGTCCCCTGTGTTCCGTCAAGAAACCAAATGGATTATAATCTATTCAAAGTACCTACCAATCAAAGGCGGTGCGGTGGCACAGCGGTAGATTTGCTGCCTTACAGCGCCATAGACCTGGGTTCGATGCTGACTATGGGTGCTGTCTGTATGCAGTTTGTAGGTTAATTGGCTTGGTACAATTGTAAATTGTCCCAAGTATGTATAGGATCGTGGAAGTGTGCGGGGATCGCAGATCGGTGCAGACTCGGTGGGCTGAAGAGCTTTTCCGCGCTGTGTCTTTAAGCTCCACTAAAGTAAATCCAACTTCTCAATTCAATATAATGAGCTCACAGCTGTCAATTTAAAATAAATATTGTGAACATTTTATTTATTTTTAAAATGTCATTTTTCAGAATCTGGGCATTGCTTGGATGGGGTAGGCCACTGTTTTTTGCCCAACCTAATTGCCTTTGACTTGAATGACTACAATATCATTTCAGCGGGTGTTTAGGCATCAACTCCGTTGATTAATCATGTCCCAAATAGACTTGCCTGAGTTCAGGTGACAGACTTCATCTCCTGAAGGACATTATTGAACCAGAAGGGTTTTTAACGCCACCCTAGTTGTTTTGTGGTAGTCATCATTACCAGCTTTCGTATCAAATTATAAACTACATTTAAATTCCATATCTGCCATGATAATATTTGAATTCATCCGGCTGGAGGAAAGGTTTCTTAGGTTGTCCCTTTTAATGTCGTTCATAATTTTGTTTTTCCTCAATCAAATCCCCCCCTCAGTTATTGCAGCTATTGGGGTTGGTGTGAGGAGGGGTCAAGAGCGGTGTGGATCAGCAGGTGATTAGGAGGGAGATGGTGGGTGAGTTTGGCAGCTATCTCAGCAGATGGGGGTGGATTAGTGATCATCAGGTAAGCCGAGGCACAGGATAGTAATGGGGTGATGTAGGGTAAGTGGCCACTCAATAATGGTACAGTCAGCATATTTTTAGGGGGGAATGGGGGGGGGGGGAGCAAAATAAATGTCAAAATATTAAGCTGCCTGTTGAACATTATTTAATTTTTATTACCATCAACCTCAGTGTAAATAAGCCTATGCTGCTGCTGTTTGAGTGAGTTCCTGTCATAATGACACTCCTGAGCTGCTAACACTGCTTCCCCAATCCATCACCCCAAATGCTGCTGCTGTTTGAGTGAGTTCCCATCATAATGACACTCCTGAGCTGCTAACACTCCTATGCTGCTGCTGCTGCTGCACTCCTATGCTGCTGCTGCTGCTGCACTCCTATGCTGCTGCTGCTGCTGCACTCCTATGCTGCTGCTGCTGCTGCACTCCTATGCTGCTGCTGCTGCTGCACTCCTATGCTGCTGCTGCTGCTGCACTCCTATGCTGCTGCTGCTGCTGCACTCCTATGCTGCTGCTGCTGCTGCACTCCTATGCTGCTGCTGCTGCTGCACTCCTATGCTGCTGCTGCTGCTGCACTCCTATGCTGCTGCTGCTGCTGCACTCCTATGCTGCTGCTGTTTGAGTGAGTTCCTGTCATAATGACACTCCTGAGCTGCTAACATTGCTTCCCCAATCCATCACCCCAAATTTCCTGACTTTTCAACATCTAACCAGATTCACCCCAAAGCTATTTTAGTGGAATGGCATGGTAGCATAGCAGTAGAGGCGCTGCCTTACAGCACCAGAGACCTGGGTTTGATCCTGACTGTGGAGGACTGTGTCTGTACGGAGTTTGTACTATTTCCCCCGATCGCCTGGGGTTTTCTCCGGTTTCCTCCCACACTCCAGAAATATACACCTTTGTAGACTAATTGGCTTCGGTAAAGATGGTAAATTATCCCTTGTGTGTAGGATAGTGCTCACTGGTCAGCGCGGACTCGTTGGGCCGAAGAGTTCGTTTCCATGCTGTATCTCTAAACTAGGTATTAAAATGATTTTCTCTGCAGGAAATATTGTTCCAATTTTCTTTCAAATAGAGTGTCTAAAATTGCAATCTTATTTAAAAGAATATTAAATTCTCAGTTCTTATCTTTCAATAAAATGTTTCATTTTGTTGGACATAATCTTACTACAGACAATGATGCATTATTGCCCAGCTTAACTACCATTCAAGGCGAGAAAGTGAAAGAAGAGGAGAAGCAGCAGCAAGACCAGCAAGACCAGCAAGAGCCATCAGAACCAATTGAAAGTGTTGATATAATGGCACCATATAGAAAGGCTGCTGAAAGGTTGACTTCCGTCAATCTCCTGCGTTACAGTGACCATCTCCGGAGACTGTACAATACCTGTCGGCTTCCAAGTAAGGTCTCTCCCATTTTTCTTTGTGAGACTGATAGACAAAAGAGACAAGGTTATATATGTATAAAAGCTATGTGGCACTTGGTTGGTACTCAGCAAAGCAGTACAATTTTCATGACATTACAAAGAAATCAAACCTATTTGAAGATTTTGGGGAATTTTGATATAGGGAGATGGAAAAGCTAAAAATTCTATGGGGGGGGGATTATTTGTAATCATTGGGGATAATCACGTGTACGTTTATCAACGTAGTAGTTATGAGCTCCTGATACTCAGTTCTAAAAAAGAAAATGGAACTAATACGCAAAGGTGAAAAAAGCAGACATGTATGTGTGTTTGCATTACTGACCTAGGACTTGTTTCTCTCTTCTGTTGCTTAAGATGGGTAGTTTTCTCATCAATGATACTTATGCTCCCCACATGATCAAATGAATAACATATAAGGCAGGCAAAACAAATTGGGTGACTAGATTACAATGTGAAGTATTGTATTGAGAACATGATAGCAATGTCAGACAGGCCATGGACCTTCAGTCAACTCTTTCCACTTACCCAATTCATTCAACACAATGGGTGGCAAGGTGGGGCATTGATAGAGTTGCTGCCTTACAGCGCCAGAGATCCAGTTCGATCCTGGCTACAGATGCTGTCTAGATGGAGTTTGTACCTTCTCCCCTTGACCTGCGTGGGTTTACTGAAGAAGGGTCTCGACCCGAAACGTCACCCATTCCTTCTCTCCCGAGATGCTGCCTGACCTGCTGAGTTACTCCAGCATTTTGTGAATAAATCGATTTGTACCAGCATCTGCAGTTATTTTCTTATTATTTTACTCCAATATCTTCAGTTTCCTCCCACACTCTAAAGCTGTACAGGTTTGTACATTAATATGATTTGGATAAGGGGATTGAAGGCTTTGTGGCCAAGTTTACAGATGTTACTAAGATAGGTGGATGAGGCAGGCAGTGTAGAGGAAGCAAGGACTCTACAGCAGGACTTGGACAGGTTGGGAGAGTGGGCAGAGAAGTGGCAGATTTAATTCAGTACAGCAAAGTTCGGAGTAATGCATTTTGGTAATAAGAATAAAGGCGTAGATTATTTTCTAAATGGAGAGAGAATCCAGAAATTGGAGGTGCACAGGGAGTGCTGGTGCAGGACTCCCACAAACGTTGATTTTCAAGTTGAATCGGTAGTAAGGAAGGCAAATTCAATGCTCGCATTTATATCAGGAGGAATACAAAAACAGAGATGTAATGCTGAGGCTCTGAGGTACATTTGTTGTACTGTGAGCAAATTTGGGCCCCATATCCGAGGAAGGATGTGCTGGCTCTGAAGAGGGTCCAGAGGAGGTTTACAAGAATGATCCAAGGAATGAGTAGGTTAACATATGATGAGCGTTTAACAGCACTGGGCCTGTACTCGCTGGAGTTTTAAAGGTTGAGGGGGGATCTCATTGAAACTTACAGAATAATGAAAGGCATAGTGAGAGTGGATGTGGAAAGCATGTTTCCACCAGTGGGAGAGTCTAGGACCAGAGGTCATAGCCTCAGAATTAAAAGGTGCTCTTTTAGAAAGGAGGTGAGGAGGAACTTCTTTAGTCAGAGGGTAGTTAATCTGTGGAACTCATTGCCACAGAGGGATGTGGAGACCATCAGTGGATATTTTTAAGGCAGAAATAGACAAATTCTTGATTTGAACAGGTGTCAAGGGTTATGGGGAGAAGGCAGGAAAATGGGATTAGGAGGCAGAGATCAGCCATGATTGAATCATGGAGTAGTCTCGATGGGCCAAATGGCCTAATTCTACTCCTATATCTTGTGAACTTGCTAATTGGCTTGGTATAAATTATAAATTGTCCCTGGTGTATAGGATAGTGGTAGTGTGCGGGGATCACTGGTCGGTGCGGACTCGGTGGGCTGAAGGGCCTGTTTCTGCGCTGTATCTCTAAACTAAACAACAAATACCACCATTTGATTTATTCACAAAATGCTGCAGTAACTCAGCAGGTCAGGCAGCATCTCGGGAGAGAAGGAATGGGTGATGTTTCGGGTCGAGACCCTTCTTCAGACTGATACTACTTATACTACTTCTTATACTGCTTGTTGCTCCACAACAAATACCACCATACTGGTATTAATTGGCTTTGGTAAACTGTGCCCCTGCACCACTGTGCCCCTGCACCACTGTGCCCCTGCACCACTGTGCCCCTGCACCACTGTGCCCCTGCACCACTGTGCCACTGCACCACTGTGCCCCTGCACCACTGTGCTCATGTACCCTCATCAGCATTCCAATTTTATTACATCTGTTTTACCCACTCTAATTTGTCACCTAGCCACCCCCCCAAGATCATTCATGTCTCCCAAGACCATGCACTGGAGAGCCTTCACCATCATCTGTCCAACTCCAGTATCAAACACACAATCCCCTCCGACAATAGACACAAAAAGCTGGAGTAACTCAGCGGGACAGGCAGCATCTCTGAAGAGAAGGAACAGGTGACGTTTCGGGTCCAGACCCTTCTTCAGACTGAGAGTCAGGGGAAAAGGAAATGAGAGATGTAGATGGTGATGTAGAGAGATATAGAACAAATGAATGAAAGAAATGCAAAAAAGTAAAGCTAATAAAGGAAAGAGGCCATTGTTGGCTGTGGGCTAGGTGAAAATGAGTTACAGACAGTGAAACTCACCAGGACGACAGTGAAACCAGTATGACAACTAGGGTGGGTGGGGGAGGGATGGAGAGAGGGGATGCAAGGGTTACATGCAGTTAGAGAAATCACGATTCATATCACTGGGTTGTAAGCTTTTTTGCATATCTTTCATTCACTTGGTTCTATATCACCGTCTATATCTCTCGTTCCCCTTTCCCCCGACTCTCAGTCTGAAGAAGGGTCTCGACCTGAAACGTCACCTATTGATGCTGTCTGGCCCGCTGAGTTACTCCGACGTTTTGTGTCTAAGGTTTAAACCAGCATTTGCAGTTCCTTCCGACACACACAATCACCTCCACTCAGTTCACCAGGCACCTTCAGAACAACTGATTGAAACTCCCCCCACACCTCACCCCCACCCCCACCCCCACTATCCTGCTGCCCCACAATGTCAATCGTCCACTCAACACCCCCACCGTCAGCACAATTTTTCCTGATCATTATCCAACTCCACCCGATTTCCCTGGTCCTGTACTTGTGCTCCTCCCAAACATCTGCTCACCTCCGTCCCATCAAAGTCCCAAGGATCCTCTGCACAAACCCATTGGCGATTACCTGCACTTACCCAGCCAAACCTCGACCGGTCATCCATTTCACAGTCAATAGTTTCCGTTATTAACAATAGAGTTAACAATTTGATAACTAATTTAGCATATTTACATCTTTTAGTTCAAGGTGAAAAAGACGATGTCAGACTTCCTCATTGCAAGTCTCACTACATTGAAAAGTACAAGTATGAAGGTAAAAGGAGATGCTTCAATTGTGAATCCACTGACAGATACCATGACCTGTTCTCCAAAGTTTTCACTTTTATAGAGCTGAAAGTAATCAACTGCAGTTCCTTCCTTTAAAGTCTATCCAGGTGACCAGAGATAGGCACAAAGTGTTCAGCAGGTCGGTCACTCATCAGGTCAGACGGCATCTCTGCGGAAAAAGGAAAGGTGACGTTTAGGGTCGGGACCCCTCCTCAGACTGAAAGTGGGGTGGGGGTGTGGAGGGGAGAGGCTAGGACAAATCAGGGCTGGCAACAGAGGATCTCAGGCAGGGTGGATCCCATGTAGGCCAATTATTGCCTAGGGAAGGTGTGACATCAGGAGAGGTACATTGTGCGAGCTGTGGAACTGGTTAAACAACAGGTGGAGGAGGGGAGGTAAGAGGTGAGGGAGATGAGAAGGAAAGTTGCTTAAAACCAGAGAATTCAATGTTCGTATGGCTGGGTAAACTACCCAACTGAAATATGAGGTGCTGTTCCTCCAATTTGCATGTGGCCTCACTCTGGCAATGGAGGAGGCCCAGGACAGAAAGGTCAGAATGTGTGGGAAGTGGAGTTAAAATGGTTAGCAACCGGGAGATCCTGTAGACCTCGACGGACTGACTAAGCGATGCGATCGCCAAACCTATGCTTGGTCTCGCCGATGTACAGGGGCCCACATTGGGAACAATGCAGTAGATGAGGCTGGAGGAGGTGGTAGTTAACCTCTGCCTCACCTGAAAGGACTATCGGGGTCCCTTGATGGAGTCGAGGGAGGCGGTATAGGGACAGGTGTTACATCTCCTGCGGTTGCATGGGAAAGTACCTGGGGAGGGGAGGGTTTGGATTAGAAGGGATGAGTGAACCAAGGAGTTGTGGAAGGAGTAGTCTCTGCAGAAGGCAGAAAGGGGTGGAGATGGGAAGATGTAATTATTGGTGGGATCACCTGGAGGTGACGCAAATGCGGAAGGAGACAAAAAGCTGTGAGATAAGGAGAGAAGAGGTATAAATGCTGAGGCAAGAGAAGGGGATGTGGGTAAATGGGGAGAGGGGAAGGGGGAAGCGGGGTAGTGGGAGAAATGGCTGCACATCCAGGTGGACGACAGGGAAGAGATGGGAAAGAAAATAGAGTTGTTGGTTAGTTACTTAATAGTGGAGAATTCAATGTTCATACCGTCACGTAAGCTTGGGAGCAGATCCAGATGCCTCTTGCAAAGACACCATCCCCAAATCAGAATTTCTCCATCTTGGCACTTCTGCTCCCAAGATGAGGCTTTCCACAAGAGGTCCTATTTCTGTGCTGTCCAACACTATTACACTCTGGCACAATGACAATGTCATCAGTAGGGGGCCATTAAGAGGCAAGGATCAGCGAGATGAAGCACTGGGCATTACAGACATTGGACAGGGCAAGACTGGAGGTTTTGGAAAAAATGATGAGAGTTTTCAAATGAAGTCATTGCTTAACAGGGATACAATGTTGGTCATCAAATACAAGATGATTCTTGAAAGACACCTGCTTTTAGTACATGAGCTGTGGGACTTTGGATGATGTTAAGTTTTCAGGGGGATAAGTGAGAAAGCCCATTCAGTGGTACGTTGGAATAGAAAGTTTGAAGATACCGATGCCAAGGGGATGATTACAGGAGTTGATGAGCAAACGTGGGGCAAAATTGAGCAATTTATGAAGGTTTCCGATTGCCCATTTGACTGATGGTCTACAACCATGTAGGGGCGGCACAGTGGCATAGCGGTGGAGTGGCTGCCTTCCAGCGCCAGAGACCCGGTTTTGATCCTGACTACGAGTGCTGTCTGTACGGAGTTTGTATGCTTTCCACGTGACCTGTGTGGGTTTTCTCCGGGTTCTCTGGTTTCCTCCCACATTTCAAAGACATACAGGATTGTAGGTTAATTGGCTTCGGTAAAATTGTAAATTGTCCCTAGTGTGTGCAGGATAGTGGTAGTGTGCGGGGATTGCTGTTAGAACCTGTTTCCGCGCCGCATCTCTAACTAAACTAAACTAAGCTGTAGGAGAAAGGAAGTTTCTTTACATTTGCTTTCAGGACTATGCTGGCAAAGTGAATCTTTGGTAGAATCTGTTGGCTATGATGTGGCCCAGCCAAATGTGAGAACCAGTGGGGTACTTTGTTCGAGACAGTGTGTTGTAGGCCTGTGGAATGAAAGATATGGATCTGTGCCAGGTGGAACAAACAGGGTGAGAGGGACCAATACTTTTAATGGGTTTAAGAGCATAGTTTTGGAACCAAGTGAGTTAACGAATGCATAAGATATCTTAAATGTGCATTTTTTAAATGCACCCTAAAATATGTTTCTTTCATTTGATATAGATATCTGGAAGTATGCAATGAATAGTGCCAGAGAAGGAATTCATACATCGGTTTTTAACATGGGTATTTTGCAACGTCTGGAACAAATGCATCAATTTTTCACCACTCACCTACCGGCTTACAATACTTCCTGCTGCGTTGAGCCAGTTCCTCTCATCCTGTATGAACTCTTTGACAAGAGTTTTAGAACGCCAGACTTACAACCCAAGGTGGTGTTAATACTTATAATATTTTGTGCTCAATCTTCCATTGTGAAGTTTGTTTTCTCAACAGTGAATGGATAATGTTTAGGGGATGTATATTTTTCATTTTGCATTTGCTGAGAGCTTTTATCGTCGTAGGGACCTTGGAAAATTAATCAAAATCTCTTAAAATCATGAGAGGAATAGATCGGGAAGGTGCACAGTGTCTCTTGCCCAGAGTAGGGGCACCAAGGACCAGGACACATAGATTTAAGGTGAAGGGGAAAAGATTTAATAGGAATCTGAGGGGTAACTTTTTCAAAACAAAGAGTGGTAGGTGTATGGAACAAACTGCCAGAGGAGGTAGTTGAGGCAGGGACTATCCCAACGTTTAAAAAACAGTTAGACTGGTATATGGATAGGACAGGTTTGGAGGGATATGGACCAAACATGGGCAGGTGGCACTAGTGTAGATGGGACATGTTGGCCGGTGTGGGCGAGTTGGGTCGTAGGGCTTGTTTTCACGCTGCATCATTCTATGACTCTGAAATGGAAAATTGTATTTTTAAAATTGGGTTACAAATGAAGAATATCAATTCCATGTAAATTCGTAGCAGATTGGACAACCGCCGTGACAGTTCTAATGTAAAGTTACTGGCATGAAATCCTAAATATTTTATGCAGATGCTACCCAGAACATTGAGGATTTTGAGCATGTCTGTTTCCTTTTTACATTTCTATCATGTACAGCATTTTGCTTTTGGACTATCGGTTTTGGTACTGAAATTATCTGAAATAATCGACATTGGAAACACTCAGCAGGTTAGGCAATGTTTGTGGAAAGAGTTAATATTTCAGGCCAATCACGTTTTATCAGAAATTGTAAAATTTATCTGGTGGTGCAGCAGTATTGCTGCCTTAAGTCCCAGTTAGGCGTTTTCTTTGGTGACTTCCGGCGACTGTCATAGTCGTAGCAGGTCGCTGAAAAACCGGTGACTGGACCCCCCTCACGACAATGTCCACGAAAAGCTACAACCTTCCACCTCGTCGACGTCAAGCTACGGCAAGCTACCGAAAACCGACGACCCAATCATTGCAAGTAGAACGTCCACCCACGACCGCACCTACAACAACCTACCAGCACAGAGGCGACAACCTACAACAACCAAAGCCAATCTACGTCCACCCGCGACAAGCTACGACAAGCTATGACCCTGAAGACTGAAGACAATTCACGTTTCACCCACTTTCCCTATAAAAGGGGGTGTACGGTCGGGTTTCCAATCATTCTGCATCATGACAATTTGAATGTGATGCCATGAGAAACTACTCTGAAATACAATAACTTCATACATCAATGTTCTGTCAAAATGTCAAGAATTTCCTTTATTGATATACAAACAATATTTTTTAAAAGGTCGTGTAAGAAAAAAACTGCAGATGCTGGTACAAATTGAAGGTATTTATTTGACAAAATGCTGGAGGTCGATAAGAACGTACAACAGTTCATACAAAAATATTGTAATAAATTTCAATAAACGTCAAACTTCAAACTTTAAACAGAATACAAGTGCAAAAACAAACAAAACCTAACATCAGTTATGGACACATTACACTGATGGGTGATCAGATCAAGTCCACACTTGGAATTTGCCGAAGTCAGCACTGGCGACAACCTACTTCACCAGGCGACAACCTGGCGACAACCTACGACAGCGCCCATGTCAGGAGACGTCAAGCTACACTCATTGGCGTCAAATCCAACAGTCGCCGAAAAATTTCAAGCCTTCACAAAATCCAGCGACGACCAGAAAAACGCTACGACTCTTTGGAGACGACTCACGACCATACCCACGACACCCCGGCGACCGTGCGGCGACAGCCTAGTCGCCTGTGGTCGCCTAGAAAATCGCCAAACTCAGGGAATCACAGAGGGCAGTGGAGGCCAAATCACTGGATGGATTTAAGAGAGAGTTAGATAGAGCTCTAGGGACTAGTGGAACCAAGGGACATGGGGAGAAGGCAGGCACGGGTTACTAAATTGTAGATGATCACAGTGAATGGCGGTGCTGGCTCGAAGGGCCGAATGGCCTCCTCCAGCACCTATTTTCTAAGTTTTTATGTTTTTATGAACTCCAAAGATGTACAGGTTTGTAGGTTAATTGGCTTTGGTAAAATTGTAAATTGTCCCTAGTGTGTGTAGATTAGTGTTAGTGTGCGGGGATCACTGGTCGGCGTGGACACATTGGGCCAAAGGGCCTGTTCCCACACTATATCTACAAACTAAACGAAACTAGAATGGTTTGTAAAATCACAAGGAGCATCGATAAGATGGATGGTCGCATCTTTTTCCCAGTGTATAGAAGTCTAAAACTAAAGTTGCGCCCGCAGTTGGAAATTAAAAAAGCCAGAGAAGGTAGAGGGTTGGCAGGAGAAGTTCCTGAGGAGAGGAATGTTTGAAACAGAAGAAAGATCATCACTGGGAGGTGAGAACTCCTTGCCAGACAAATAGGCCCAGAGATGGAGGCGATAAAGAAGAGCTCAACATCGTGACAGGCTTGGACCCATGAGATGTGGGCATAGGGGTGCAGAGGTAAGGCATCAGCTGAGAACTGACCATTCAGCAATGGAAGGTGGGAGGTTGAGGCATGGTGAAAACATCACAGGGGTTGGTGCTGAGTTCTGGGGAGGACAGAGGGAGGAGGGGGGCTCGGGGTCGGTACTGTGGAAGGCGGAGGTGGATATACAGGGTGGTGTAGGAGTAAGGTGTAGGAGAAGTTGCTTGGTTACAGAGTCATAAAGTCATCCAGCGGCCCAACTTGCCCACAGTGACTAACAGGCCCCATCTACAGTAGTCCCATCTGCCAGCGTTTGGCCCATTTCCCCACAGCTGTCCTATCCATGTACCTGTTTCTTAAACGTCCAATAGTCCTTGCCTGAACTACCTCCTCTGGCAGCTTGTTCCATATTCCCACCACCCTTTGTGTCAAAAGGTTACCCCTCAGATTCCTATTAAATCTTTAGGTACAGGTTTGTTGTTTAATTGTCTTGCTATATATGTAAAAATTGTCCCTAGTGTAATGTTAATGTGCGGGGACCGCTCGTTGGTGCAGACCCGGTGGGCCGAAGGGCCTGTTTCACCACTGTATCTCTAGACTCTAAACTAAACTCTAAAAGTCAATGTTGCTTGCCTGTAGTTGGCCAGGGACACAGTGAACAGCATCAGTGAGTGGGCCCAGCCTTGGAGAGGCTCGAGAGGCTGTGAGGGTCATCGGTGGCGTTGGTGGCCCTGACATCTGGGCAGCCAGGGAGATGGAAAGAAGGGTTCTGACATGAAAGGTCGCCTATCCATATCCTCCACAGATGCTGCCTGCTCCACTGTTAATCCAGCATTCTGTTTCTGTCTTTTGTGTAAACCAGCATCTGCATTTCGTTCCTGCACAAGTTAATTTTTCATATCTCTAGTTTCCTCCCTCCGACTCTCAGTCGGAATAAGGGTCTTGACCCGAAATGCCATCTGTTTCTTTTCTCCAGAGGTGCTGCCTGTCCCGCTAACTTTGGAGTAAACCAGCATCTGCAGTTCCTTTCTACACGTTATTCCAGCAATGGTGTTTACTTTGTAAATCAGTATCTGCAGTCCTTGTCTCTATGGTATCATGGTGAGGTCACTACTCTTCAGTGATCCTTAATCACCAGGTACCTTCTTAATCCTTCTTCATTACTCTTGACCAAATCAAAAACAGCCATGGGTAGGTTCTACTTTAAAAGGCAATCGCAGATGCGCAACACAAATTATTCTTCTGCTAGAGCTTTGCAAGTTTGTTTCATCCTATTAACATGTAGATAAAATCTCCATGATAATTGCAGTTCCCGACAAACATGCCCTCAAGATCACAAGATCATTTTGGGGACTAACAAAATAGTCCTCATAAGTCAAGTTGAGAATTTCTTCAGAGTTCCTGCTATTTTGCTGCAGCAATTTAACAAGCAGTCCAGCAAAAAAAATAATTATGCTGCAAAAAATGGAAATGTATGCAACACGAAGTGGAAAATGAAGTCAAATGCTCATCATTTTGGAACCGCAAGAGCGTTGAGGAAATTCCTGCCGATATTCACCATTTCATACAGCATGGAAACAGGTCATTCAGCCGAACTTGCCCATACTGACCAACATGTCCCAGCTACACTAGTCCCACTTCACTGTGCTTGGCCCATATCCCACTAAACCTGTCCTATCCATGTACCTGTCTAACTATTTCTTAAACGTTGCGAGAGTTCCTGCCTCAACTGCCTCCTGTAGCAGCTCATTCCATATACTCACCACCCTCTGGGTGAAAAAGTTATCCCTCAGATTTTTAGAAAATCTTTCCCCCTTCACCTTAAACTTATGCCCTCTGGTCCTCGAATCCCCTACTCTGGGCAAGGGACTCTGTATATCTACCCGATCTATTCCTCTCATGATTTTGTACGCCTCTACAAGATCATATACACCTACATAAGATCATTTCATTAATTTACTTTATTAACATTCGATCATCAGCCACCAAGGATTCACTTCTTCGATATTTTATTCTTAATCAACCAATAGCCCAAGAACCTTTCATTCCCAAAACTACACTGCAGCTTTTTCCAAGACTGCATTAACTGTTCTAAACAATTAATGCTATGTTTGATATTGATGTTTTGCTTTATTCCTGTTGCCAATATCTGCAGAGGAATTGTACTTTATTATTCATTTATGGAGGATGGCAATGTTAGCATTTAGTAATGTTGTGTATTTCAGATTTACACAAGTGTCTTTGGTGAATATACGCTGTCAACATCAGAGAGCAGCTACACCGGTCAAATCAAACCACAGATCAGTATGGCAGTGCATTCTAAAGACAGACAGCTGCAGGTCCAATGGTACATGCCACCTTTGGGAGTGTCCTCTTCCATGTGTGATACCCAGAAGGTATTAACTCGATGCAAAGCTGCATAAGTGGCCAGCTAGATGTAGCAATTAATGTTTATGACTCTAAATTCCCTGTGAATAGTGAATTTTGGGTACCGTTAGTCTGGAGAGCTACTGGGGTGAATTTTATGGCTCAAATCCTTTGTATACCCAATGGAGAATTTGGTGTTACTTGAAATGCAACTGGGGTAATATGCAGGGGCAATAGAAACTCGAGTGTTGCATAGAGAATGCTTAGTTCTGGCAACATTTGAGATGAGCAACAGATAAACGTTATAGAGTCATACACCACCAAAACAGAAACTTTAGCCCTCCATGCCTAAGGTATTTCAAATGGACGGTACGGTGGTGCAGCGGTAGAGTTACTGCTTTACAGCGCATACAACGCCAGAGATCCGGGTTCAATCCAAACTACGGGTGCTGTCTGTACAGAGTTTGTACATTCTCCCTATGAACCACCTGGGTTATATCCAAGATCTTCGGTTTCCTCTCACACTCCAAAGACGTACAGGTTTGTAGATTAATTGGCTTGGTATAAATTGTAAATTGTCCCTAGTGTGTGTATGGGTAGTGTTAATATGCGGGATCGCTGGTAGGTGCAGACAGCCTGGTGAAGGGCCTGTTTCCATCCTGTATCTCTAAACTAAACTAAACTATTCCTCACAAGGCCAGACAAGATGTCCTCTATCTTATGGATCCTTTACGTGTGTCTTCTATGTGTCCCCAGCTCTACTTTCGCTCCCCCTCCCTCCAGACAGAATAAGGATAGAGTTACAGTCCTTACCTTTCAACCACCTGCCTCTGCATCATTCTCTGCCACTTTCGCCATTTTCAACATGATCCTACCACCAGTCACATCGTTCCATCCCCACCCCTTTCCGCTTTTCATAGAGCCGACTTCCTCCGCAACTCCTTGCTTCATTGATTCCTTCCCAACCAAACCACCCCTCCTCAGTTACTTACCCCTGAAACCGCAGGAGATGTCACAACCGTGCCTACACCACTTCCCTCACTACCATCCTGGGACCCCAGCAGCCCTTCCAGATGAGACAAAGTTTCACATGCACCTCCTCTAACCTCATCTCCTGATCCTGATGTGGCCTCCTTTACTTTGGTGAAACCAAGGTAGACTCGGCAAACGTTTTGCTGAACATTTGCACTTGATCTACCTAGGTAGATCTGCGTGATCTTCCGGTTGCTAACCATTTTCACTCCCCCTCCCATTCCTACAGTGACCTTTCTGACGTGGGCCTCCTCCATTGCCAGCGTGAGGTCACACGCATACTGGGTGAACAGCACCTCATATGCCACTTGTGTAGCTCACAACCCAGCGGTATCAACATTGAATTCTACAATTTTACTTAACAGACCAACCCCCACTGCTCTCCCCTAGTTTACCCTCCTCTCTTCCCTGTGCCCCTCATGGAACTGTACCCATTTCTCTCATGGGTTATGTGGGTGACCTGATAGAAGTATGGAAAATTATTAAAGGCAAAGATAGGGTCATAACCATTTTTCACACAGTGAAAATGTCTGAAAGTAGAGAATATAGCATTAAGGTCAGAGCTGGAAAAATTGAGGAAGATGTGCCAGGTAATATTTTTATATAGAGAGTGGTGAGTATCGGGAATGCATTGCCAGGGGTACTGTTGGTATCATACAATAGTGGTGTTTAAAAGGCTTTTAGAAAGGCACACGGATATGTAGGGAATGGAGGGACATGGAGATCAAGTGCAGGCAGAGGAAACTAACTTGGCATCATGTTCGGAACAGACATTGCGGGCCAAGAACCTGTTCCTGTACTGTACGGTTCTGTGTAGGTGGAAGGGTTCCCTAACTTGCCGTTAGCAGCAAGGTAGCAGCTTTACGATGCCCTGTTGGAATAACCAGGGTGAATACCTGCAGTGGGTTTATAGATGGCCCACACTGCAGCCATTCTGCACTAGTTAAAATGCTTTAAAGAGGTGTCTAATGTAACACCATTTGACTCTGTGTGAAAGGGTTATAGAAGGCTGATTTTTAAAAGAGAGTTTGGTAGTCAATAGAACGGGCAGAACTGGAAGTAACTTAAGGGAATGTAGCTGTGCAAGTGGTGGGATTGACAGTGGGAACGCCTTGTTCAGAGGTAGTGACCATAACTTTATGTTTGAAGCTTGTTTTGGAGACGGTGTAAAGGATAGACCGGAAATAAAGTTCCTCAACTGGGGAAAGTTCAATTTGAATATCCTCAGGCAGGACCTGGCTAAAGTAGACTGGGAACAGCTACTTGCAAGGTAGGCCTACATCTGACAAGTGCGAATTCCAGTCTGAAAGAGGGTCCCGACCCAAAATGTCACCTGCCCATGATCTCCAGAGATGCTGCCTGACCCGCTGTGTTACTTCAGCACTTTGATTCCTTTTTTTATAAACCAGCATCTGCAGTTCCTTATTTCTACAGGCGAGAATTCAGGATCGCTTTGCTTCAATCATGGAGAAGAGCAAGTCCAAGCAATGCAAAATGTCAAGGGATCTTGACATTTACATAAAGAACAAAAAGTAGCTTATATCTGGTAAATGTAACTAATGATAGATGTCAAACAGGAATATAGAAAATGTAAGGAAATCTTCAGAAGAAATTAGGACAGACGGAAGATTGATGGGCAAGTTTAAATGAATCTCCAATGATATTAAAGGCACTAAGAACAAGAGGTAAGCAGGGAAAGAGGAGGACTCATTCAAGGTCAGCATGGCAATCTGGACATGGAACCAGAAGACATGGCTTAGAACCAAAACTTCTCATCTCCATTCAACATGGCAAAGGACATTGTAGTTGAAGAATTCAGGGAGAGGGTGATGGAATTCCTAAATAAACTACAATTGGAAAGGAGGAGGTATTAGACGTATAAGCAGGCTGAAAGGTGACTAAATCGCAGATATCTCTTGCAAGGGAGGGCTCTGCTAAGCCCAGACGAAAACATTCAAAGATAGACACAAAATGCTGGAGTAACAGCGGGTCAGGCACCATGTCTGGAGAAAAAGTATGGGTGGTGTATTGGGTCAAGACCCTTCTTCAGACTGAGAGTAGGTGAAGAGAACTGGAGGTAGCAAAAGGCCAGAACAAGGCAGGGCCAGTAACAGAAAACCAAGGAAGAGAGCCGCCCATAATGTAGCTCAAAACAACCCATCTCTGATCATTCTAGACATGGCAGATGTCTGGCAGACAGCAAACGTACCTCTACACTGTGTTTAAAATGGGCAGCAGGAATAATCTTGGTAATTCATTAAAGGGCAGCACAGTAGCTTAGTGGTAGAGTTGCTGCCTTACAATGCTTACTATGGGTACTGTCTATACGGAGTTTGGACGTTCTCCCCGTGACCACGTGCGCTTTCGCCAAGATAGACAATAGACAATAGGTGCAGGAGTAGGCCATTCGGCCCTTCGAGCCAGCACCACCATTCAATGTGATCATGGCTGATCATTCTCAATCAGTACCCCGTTCCTGCCTTCTCCCCATACCCCCCGACTCTGCTATCCTTAAGAGCTCTATCTAGCTCTCTCTTGAATGCATTCAGAGAATTGGCCTCCACTGCCTTCTGAGGCAGAGAATTCAACAGATTCACAATTCACTGACTGAAAACGTTTTTCCTCATCTCAGTTCTAAATGGCCTACCCCTTATTCTTAAACTGTGGCCCCTTGTTCTGGACTTCCCCAACATTGGGAACATGTTTCCTGCCTCTAACGTGTCCAACCCCTTAATAATCTTATACGTTTTGATAAGATCTCCTCTCATCCTTCTAAATTCCAGTGTATACAAGCCTAGTCGCTCCAGTCTTTCAACATATGACAGTCCCGCCATTCCAGGAATTAACCTAGTAAACCTACGCTGCACGCCCTCAATAGCAAGAATACCCTTCCTCAAATTTGGAGACGAAAACTGCACACAGTACTCCAGGTGCGGTCTCACTAGGTCCCTGTACAACTGCAGAAGGACCTCTTTGCTCCTATACTCAACTCCTCTTGTAATGAAGGCCAACATTCCATTGGCTTTCTTCACTGCATGCTGTACCTGCATGCTTCCTTTCAGTGACTGATACACTAGGGCACCCAGATCTCGTTGTACGTCCCCTTTTCCAAACTTGACACCATTCAGATAATACTCTGCCTTCCCATTCTTACCACCAAAGTGGATAACCTCACACTTATCCACATTAAACTGCATCTGCCATGCATCCGCCCACTCACCCAACCTGTCCAAGTCACCCTGTAACGTCATAGAATCTTCCTCACAGTTCACACTACCACCCAGCTTTGTATCATCTGCAAATTTGCTAATGGTACTTTTAGTCCCTTCATCCAAGTCATTAATGTATATTGTAAATAGCTGCGGTTCCAGCACCGAGCCTTGTGGTACCCCACTAGTTATTGCCTGCCATTCTGAAAGGGACTCATTTATCCCCACACTTTGCTTTCTGTCTGTCAACCAATTTTCTAACCATGTCAGTACCCTACCTCCAATACCATGTGCTCTAATTTTGCCAACTAATCTCCTATGTGGAACCTTGTCAAAGGCTTTCTGAAAGTTAAGGTATACCACATCCACCAGCTCTCCCCTGACAATTTTCCTAGTTACATCCTCAAAGAATTCCAGAAGATTAGTCAAGCATGATTTCCCCTTCGTAAGCCCATGCTGACTCGGAACAATCCTGTTACTACTATCCAAATGCTCCGCAATTTCGTCTTTTATAATTGACTCCAGCATCTTAGGCCCTGGGGATTTATCAGCCTTCAGTCCAATCAGTCTACCCAACACCATTTCCTGCCTAATGTGAATTTCCTTCAGTTCCTCCGTCACCCTAGGATCTCTGGCCTTGTTTGTATTTTCTTTAGTGAAGACAGATCCAAAGTACCAGTTCAACTCGTCTGCCATTTCCTTGTTCCCCGTAATAAATTCCCCTGCTTCTGTCTTCAAAGGACCCACATTTGCCTAAACTATTTTTTCCCTCTTCACATTCTGAAGAAGCTTTTACTATCCTCCTTTATATTATTGGCTAGCTTACCTTCGTACCTCATCTTTTCTCCCCGTATTGCCTTTTTAGTTATCTTCTGTTGCTCTTTAAAAGAGTCTCAATCCTTTGGCTTCCCGCTCTTCTTTGCTATGCTATATTTATTCTCTTTTATTTTTAGTTACCCTTGTCAGCCACGGGTGCCTCTTACTCCCCTTACAATCTTTCCTCCTTTTTGGGATGAATTGATCCTGCAGCTTCTGCATTATTCCCAGGAATATCTGCCATTGCTGTTCCACCGTCTTCCCTGCTAGGGTCTCCTTCCAGTCAAATCTTGCCAGCTCCTGCCTCATGCCTCTGTAATCCTCTTTGCTATACTGTAATACTGATACTTCCGATTGTCCCTTCTCCCTCTCAATTTGTAGATTAAAACATCATATTATGACCACTGCATCCTAATGGCTCTTTTACCTTGAGTTCCCTTATCAAATCAGGTTCATTACACAATACTAAATCCAGAATTGCCTTCTCCCTGGTAGGCTCCAGTACAAGCTGTTCTAAGAATCCATCTCGGAGACACTCCACAAACTCCCTTTCCTGGGGTCCATTACCAACCTGATTTTCCCAGTCTACCTGCATGTTGAAATCTCCCATAACCACCGTAGCATTACATTTTCGACATGCCAATTTTAGCTCTTGATTCAACTTGCACCCTATGTCGAGGCTGCTTTTTGGGGGCCTGTAGATAACTCCCATTGGGGTCTTTTTACCCTTACAATTCCTCATTTCTATCCATACTGATTCTACATCTCCTGATTCTATGTCACCCCTTGCAAGGGAGTGAATATCATTCCTTACCAACAGAGCAATCCCACCCCCTCTGCCCACCTGTCTGTCTTTTCGATAGGTCGTGTACCCCTGAATATTCAGTTCCCAGCCCTGGTCCTCTTGTAGCCATGTCTCTGTGATTCCCACAACATCATACTTGCCAATGTCTAACTGAGCCTCAAGCTCATCCACTTTATTTTTTATACTTCGCGCATTTAAATACAACACTTTAACTTCAGTATTCACCTCCCCTCTCACACCGGTCACAATTGGCCCTGACCGTACTCTCTTATCCCATCTAGAACTTTCCTTCCCATTTATTCGAGAGTCCTTTGCAATTTCTCCTGTATTCGCTTCCCCTTTAACTCCATCTTCATATTCCCAATTTGTCAACCCCTCCCTTCCCCCCCACTACTTAGTTTAAACCCACACGTGTAGCACTAGCAAACCTGCCTGCCAGAAAGTTGGTCCCCCTGCTGTTCAGGTGTAACCCGTCCCTTTTGTAAATTGTCCCTAGTGTGTGTAGGGCAGTGTTAATATGCGGGAATCGCTACTCGGTGGGCCGAAGGGTCTGTTTCAGCTCTGTATCTCGAAACTAAATTAAAGCGAACAAAGGGTGACGGAGGAACTGAAGGAAATCCACATTAGGCAGGAAATGGTGTTGGGTAGACTGATGGGACTGAAGGCTGATAAATCCCCAGGGCCTGATGGTCTGCATCCCAGGGTACTTAAGGAGGTGGCGCTAGAAATTGTGGATGCATTGGTGATCATTTTCCAATGTTCTATAGATTCAGGATCAGTTCCTGTGGATTGGCGGGTAGCTAATGTTGTCCCACTTTTTAAGAAAGGAGGGAGAGAGAAAACGGGAAATTATTGACCAGTTAGTCTGACATCAGTGGTGGGGAAGATGCTGGAGTCAATTATAAAAGACGAAATTGCGGAGCATTTGGATAGCAGTAACAGGATTGTTCCGAGTCAGCATGGATTTACGAAGGGGAAATCATGCTTGACTAATCTTCTGGAATTCTTTGAGGATGTAACCAGGAAAATTGACAGGGGAGAGCCGGTGGATGTGGTGTACCTTGACTTTCAGAAATCCTTTGACAAGGTTCCACATAGGAGATTAGTGGGCAAAATTAGAGCACATGGTATTGGAGGTAGGGTACTGACATGGATAAAAAAATTGGTTGACGGACAGAAAGCAAAGAGTGGGGATAAATGGGTCCCTTTCAGAATGGCAGGCAGTAACTAGTGGGGTACCGCAAGGCTCGGTGCTGGGACCGCAGCTATTTACAATATACATTAATGACTTGGATGAAGGGATTAAAAGTACCATTAGCAAATTTGCAGATGATACAAAGCTGGGTGGTAGTGTGAACTGTGAGGAAGATGCTATGAGGTTGCAGGGTGACTTGGACAGGTTGTGTGAGTGGGCGGATGCATGGCAGATGCAATTTAATGTGGATAAGTGTGAGGTTATCCACTTTGGTGGTTCGAATAGGAAGGCAGAGTATTATCTGAATGGTGTCAAGTTAGGAACAGGGGATGTACAACGCGATCTGGGTGTCCTAGTGCATCAGTCACTGAAAGGAAGCATGCAGGTACAGCAGGCAGTGAAGAAAGCCAATGGAATGTTGGCCTTCATAACAAGAGGAGTTGAGTATAGGAGCAAAGAGGTCCTTCTGCAGTTGTACAGGGCCCTAGTGTGACTGCACCTGGAGTACTGTGTGCAGTTTTGGTCTCCAAATTTGAGGAAGGATATTCTTGCTATTGAGGGCATGCAGCGTAGGTTTACTAGGTTAATTCCCGGAATGGCGGGACTATCATATGTTGAAAGACTGGAGCGACTAGGCTTGTATACACTGGAATTTAGAAGGATGAGAGGAGATCTTATCGAAACGTATAAGATTATTAAGGGGTTGGACACGTTAGAGGCAGGAAACATGTTCCCAATGTTGGGGGAGTCCAGAACAAGGGGCCACAGTTTAAGAATAAGGGGTAGGCCATTTAGAACTGAGATGAGGAATAACTTTTTCAGTCAGAGAGTTGTGAATCTGTTGAATTATCTGCCTCAGAAGGCAGTGGAGGCCAATTCTCTGAAAGCATTCAAGAGAGAGCTGGATAGAGCTCTTAAGGATAGCGGAGTCAGGGGGTATGGGGAGAAGGCAGGAACGGGGTACTGATTGAGAATGATCAGCCATGATCACATTGAATGGCGGTGCTGGCTCGAAGGGCCGAATGGCCTCCTCCTGCACCTATTGTCTATTGTCTATTGTTGTCTTTATCAAGTTGAAACTTTAACTTCAGGCATTATGCTGACTTAAATTAAAAGAAAATCCCTTTCAAGATATATGGAGAAATCCTTCCAAATGCTCCAGCGGTCTGAATGGCTAGTTGTACCAAGGTCAAGGTTTCAAGGTCAGTTTATTGTCACATGTACCAATTAAGGTACAATGAAATTCAGATTACCAAAAGATTATCATATCATATCATATCATATATATACAGCCGGAAACAGGCCTTTTCGGCCCTCCAAGTCCGTGCCGCCCAGTGGTCCCCGTACACTAACACTATCCTACACACACTAGGGACAATTTTTACATTTACCCAGCCAATTAACCTACATACCTGCACGTCTTTGGAGTAATATTGCAGTAATATACAAGGCCAAGGAGTAAACGGATATCATCAAATCTTGGTTGTTTGCTTGCGGTACTTAGGTTGGGAAATAGAGATTGTTTACTTGAGGTAGACACAAAAAGCTGGAGTAACTCTGCAGGCTAGGCAGTATCTCTGGAGAAAAGGAATAGATGATGCTTCGGATCAAGACTCTTAAGACTTCCTTTTCTCCAGGGATGCTGCCTGACCCGCTTAGTTACTCCAGCTTTTTGTGCCTATCTTCGTTGTATGCCTGCTGTTGCTTCATATACATTGTTTGCATGAGATAATTGGCTGAGAGAATGGAGATTTGCAGAGGAAAACAACCTTTAAAAGGGACATTTTAAATAACCGTAACCTAAAATTATGTGTTTTGTTTGCTTCTACTAGATCTTATTTTTTTACGCCTATAACGTAAAACCCATCACACTGATCAGTGTCAAGACCAGCACCTTGACTAATGCTTCCTGTGGCTGCAAGTGGATTTACTTAAAAAGGTATATCTATATATATTTTTGTCAAAATGTATAATCTTTATAAACTGAATGTGACTTTGTTTCTTGACTATCTCTGCAGAAGGATAATTATCTTAGGGAAGCAATGTTCATTAACCCAATGTTAATTTTGGCTTGTGATAGTATATTAAACTGAAAAACAGTTATCCGTAAATTATTAATTTCACACATGAGTGATCTTCACATTGGTATGTTAAATTGCAGAACTTTAGTCGTAGAGTTGCAGAGCATGGAAACAGGCCTGTGGACCCAACTCCTTGATGCTGATCAAGATGCCCATCCAAGTTACTCCCACTTGCCCGCGTTCAGCCCATATCCCTGTCAGGCACGGGTTACTGGTTGTAGATGATCAGCCATGATCACAATGAATGGCGATGCTGGCTCGAAGGGCCAAATGGCCTCCTCCTGCACCTATTTTCTATGTCTATGTCTATGTCAATGTCAACCTTTCACCAATGCAAATGTCTTTGAAATGTTGTTATTGTACCTGCCTCAACTACTTTCTCTATTTTCTGTTTCACCTTATTTGTGAAGAAGATGCCCCTCAGTTGCCTTTTAAATCCTTTGCCTCTCACCTAAAACATCGGCCCTAAAGTTTTTAACTTCCCTTCCCTATGCACCTTGTGCTTTTATATACGTCTATAAAGTACCCCCAGTCTCCTACTCTCCAAGGAAGAAAGGCTTAGCTTGCCCAACCTCTCCCTAGATCAGGTCCTTGAGTCTTGGCAACATCCTCTTTCCGGCTTAATGTCATCTTTCCAAAGCAGGATGATTGCTATAGTAGGTCAGCACAGTGCTGGAGCTGGTAGAGCTACTGTCTCAACGCCGGAGACCCAGGTTCAATCCTAACCCTTGGTGCTGTCTGCATGGAGTTTGCACGTTCTTCCTGTGACCACGTGGGATTCCCCCGGGCACTTTGGTTTCCTCCCACATCCCAAAGACAAGTGGGTTTGTAGGTTAATTAGCCTCTATAAATTGCGCTCAGTGTGTAGGGAGTAACTCAGCGGGTCAGACAGCATCTCTGGAGAAAAGGAAGAGGTGATGTTTCAGGTCAAGGCACTTCTGCAGACTGAGAGGGAAACAAGATATATAGATGGTGATACAGAGAGATATAGAACAAATGAATGAAAGATTTGCAAAAAAGTAACGATGATAAAGGAAACAGGCCATTGTTAGTGTTGGGCTAGGTGAAAACGAGTTACGGACAATGAGACTCAACAGGACGACAGTGAAACTAGTACGAAGACCTGGGTGGGGGAGGGACGGACAGAGAGGGGATGCAAGGGTTACTTGAAGTTAGAGAAATCAATATCATAACGCTGAGTTGTAAGCTGCCCAAGTGAAATATGAGGTACTGTTCAGCACCTTCAGAGGACCAGCACCTCATAACAGCGGTATGAATATTTATTTCTCTAACTTTGGAAAAGGAAAGAGGTGAGCCAAAGCCTGAGAGATAATAGGGCGACACAGACAAGGCTTTTTTTAACAGGCAGATGATTGGAACAAAGGCCAGAGATAGGAACACAGGTTTAGAGTCGCTGATGGAGAGAGAGAGGGAAAGCAAGGGTTACTTGAAGTTAGAGAATTCAATATGCGTACCGTTAGGTTGTAAGCTGCCCAAGTGAAAGTGAGTTCAGAGACAGAGACTTCCTGGAAGTAGAAAATACCATACAAGTGAGAAGATGTGGGTACCGAGTATATAGATGAGTTATAGCCATCTCAGAAAGAGAGGCTTCCTGAAATTAGAAAGTAAAGCCTGGGATGTGACAGGCAGTTGGAACTATTAATAGGGACTGGTCTGCCTTCAGTCAGAGGGCAGTATAAAGGATTTGCTTGGGTCGGGATTGTGGGACAGAGGTAGGATAGATGCTTTCACTGCTTTCTGAAAAATGGAATCAATTCTGATATCATTCCAAAATGTCATGCAGCAATTTTATTTTACAAATCCATCACTGGCAGGGACTAATGAACTTTCCAAAGTAATCCAAACAAATATTTTTGCTGCAATTTTTGCAATGATGCTAACATTGGATCTCCACTATCATGTTCATAAGTTATAGGAGCAGAATTAGTCCATTTGGCCCATCAAATCTACTCTGCCTTTCAATCATGGCTGATCTATTTCTCCTTCCTAACCCTATTCTCCTGCCTTCTCCCCATAACCCTCGACACCCGTACAAATCAAGAATCGATCTATCTCTGCCTTAAAAATATCAATCGAATCCAAATATGCTATCAATCAATGTTGAATGGAGAGACAATATTTTTCAATAACTTCTTCACTTTAATTTTTTTTAATTGATTAATTAATTAAATTGTTGAAAACATTAGCGATGCAGTGATGCTGGTTTCCGACGGGCACGGTGATGGACGCACCACACATCTCTGTCCTCCATACAGCTGGCAAGCTCCTCTTTGTCTCTACGTATGCGTCTTCCATCAACGCCTTCAGCATCGTCTTGTTTGGTCGTCCAGGGTTTGCAAGTGTAACTTCTTTACACTTGGGGGTAAAAAAAGTCCTGCAGTTCAAGCAGTTCAAGCAGCATCTCTGGAGAACATGGATAGATGACATTTTGGGTCAGGACCCTTCTTCAGACAATCTCCATTCTTGACAGTTTGTTGCTGCTGGGGATAGGAAAGGGCTTAAGATGGAGTGTAGGGATGAATCGATAGGTTTCCACAGTTAGGAATTTCCATGGTCTTGTATTCCAATGAACACTGATTTTATAACGTTTCTCCAATACTCCAGACTAATTTTCTTGCGCAAGAAACTGTCTGCATTGATACTAAAGGTTGAGATGTACTTGCAACCGGAAATTTCAAGATCTGCTTCAAGTCAACGCAGTTTTGACAAACTAAGGCAAAGGTACACTCGAACAGACTCTGCAATGAATATCAGAAAACTATCGACACAAACAGAAGTACGTTGAAACAGACATGATTATACCAGTTCTTATTCTTAATTTGTATTCATTTTTTGGAAGCACTCCTGTTCTCATTAAGTGAATATTCTTATATAATATTCATCAATTCTGAGATTACAAATGTTGTGCTCTTTATTATAGGGGTTGTTATCCTTCCGTGAGGGATATCCTCCATTGAACAAGCACATTGCATTGGATGTATCTGTTCAGTAATACTGGATGTGGGTACAAACATAACTAGCATCTACCATACAAATGCAAGCAATGACTTTATTTCCCCTCGTGTTTAATGACAAAGTACAACAGCAGAATAATTGGTTTTGTCGGGAAAATGACAGTCCAAACTTAAAGGACCACTTTTAGAAAAGTCAGATCTGCATCTGCAAACATAGTTGCAGATTGGTTGAAAGGGTTGACCAGATGGGTCAAAATTCAGTCCATGAGGACCCCTTTTAAACACAGCTGATAAACAACTTGATCAAGGTATGCAGCAAGCAACTATTAACGGCCATTCACACAAAATATAAAGTGGAAAGGTAGTAAAGATCAGATATTGCATGAACTTCAAATCTACTCTGCCTTTCAATCATGGCTGATCTATTTCTCCTTCCTAACCCCATTCTCCTGCCTTCTCCCCATAACCCTCGACACCCGTACAAATCACGAATCGATCTATCTCTGCCTTAAAAATATCAATCAAATCCATATTGCATTTGAAGTTCATTAGTCCCTATGACTCCTTCATAGTCTTCTTCCTCACACAGCCTCCAGATCGAGGATCACTTTCTTCCACTCTGGTTTTGTTGGATCCAAGGTGGTTAATGAAGCCAATGTGGGAACCATAGACTCATCTGCAGCTGGGGCAGTGGGTACCTGATGGGGTGGGTTGGTGAGGTGCTGCCACTTAGGCAGGGCTTCTGTATGGATTGAAAATTCTCATTCACTATCATGTTTGTTCCTCTGAACAGTTATCATTCAAAGGTCCCCACACATCAGTGGGCATGTTGCCTTTTGTCAAAAGGCTTTGAGCATTTCCTTGAATCTTTTCTTCTATTTGATAATCTTTTCACATGACAGAGGCCTGAACAGAATGTCTAGTTGGTGAACATGTGTACGCATGGGAACAATATGCCTGACCAAGGTAGTCAACCGTATCACAAAGGCCTCATTGCTGGAATTGTTCTGGGAAAGAAGACTAATGTTGGTGTGTTTATGCCTTGGCGAATTTAGAAGTTTTTACAGAGATAGCTTTGAGGTGACTGCTGCAGGTTGCCCAAGAGCGGGAAGCATTTAGAAGAGCAGGGATCATTGTTATCCAGAAGACCGTGCATGTTGTGCTAGATCTAGTCTCACAATCTGCAAATATTTTCTCTCAATGAGCAAATTATTGCGGTAAAGAATAAAAATCATTAGAAAATACCTCACCCTACCTCCCTCAGCCCATTGAAGCCAGTCTACGAGATAACACAGGGCAAGAATTTCATAAAGAGAAGAAATGTGGAAAGAGCTGGAAAGAGTGCAGGGAAGATTTGTGGGGATGTCGCCTGCTTGAGGCCTGCTTTTGGGAGAGGTTGGGCCGGGTAGGTCTTTACTCCTTGGAGTGCAGAATAAAGGGGGTGATCTTATAGCAGTTTATGAGGTCAAGAGAGGAATAGATAGAGTATAGATACAAAATGCTGGAGTAACTCAGCGGGTCAGGCAGCATCTCTGGAGAGAAAGAATGGGCGACATTTCGGGTCGAGACCCTTCTTCAGACTGATAGAGTAGATGCACAGAGTCTTTAACCCAGAGAAGAGGAATCAAGAACCAGAGTCAGAGCCAGAGTCATCGGTTCAAGGTGAGCGGGGAAAGATTACACAGGAATCTGAGAAAAAGATTTTCAGAAATATCCTCAGATTTTCATCTGGAATGTTTTATGTTCAACCTCTCCCTGTAGCCAAGTCCTGCACTCATCACCTCTTTCACACCTCCTTGCCAGAAGTGCTGCCACATACTCTAATTCTTAACCCTACACAATTTGGTTATTCTGTTATTCCACTTTCATTTTCTTTGCACTACTTTCAGAATTCACTACAATTTTGCACTGTTTTGCTTTTGTCACTGTATTTATTGTTGTAATTATCAATAATAAAATATATACTGCTTACTTTCTGAGCTTCTTGGGAACAAGGAATTTCATTGAATGCTGGTGCATATGACAAGAAAGTAATCTGAAACAGAAAGTAATTAAAATTCAGTTTCGCAAAACAACACACAAGACATATATAAACATGACAGAGCGTCCTTCTTGGTCATAGAGTCATAGTCATAGAGTCATGCAGCATGGAAACAGGTCATTCAACCCAACTTACTCACACTGGCCAACATGTCCCATCTACACTAGTCCCACCTACCAGCGTTTGGCCCATATCCCTCTAAACCTGTCCTATCCATTTACCTGTCCAATTGTTTCTTAAACGTTGCAATGGTGTTCTAGCCAACAGGCACTTCCACTCATAAATTCGGATCATAAGTTCAAGGAGCAGAATTAGGCCATTTGGCCCATCAAGTCTACTTTGCTATTCAATCATGGCTGATCTATCTTTCCTTCTCAATCCCATTCTCCTGCCTTCTCCCCATAACCCCTGACACCCGCACTAATCAAGAATCTATCAATCTCCACCATAAAAATATTAATTGACGGCCTCCACGGCCATCTGTGGCAACGAATTCCACAGATTCACCACTCTCAGACTAAAGAAATTCCGCTTCATCTTTCTAAAGATGCATCCTTTTATTCTGAGGCTATGGCCTCTGGTTCGAAACTCTCCCACTGGTGGAAACATCCTCTCCACATCCACTCTATCCAGATTCATGAGAGATAGGTATAACAATACAGAATTTAGAACCAATAGAAAAGCAATTAAATCAATAGATTATAATTTCAGCATTATGTATCCACAGTGTCACTTCATGGTGTAATTCTTTATCAGTCATTAATACAATCATGTAAAGGGCTCTTTTTTAACATTCTTCTTGTTCACAGTCACATAGATTTTAGACATATAAAAATTTGTCCTTCCATTGAGTGCACTATTGCTAGTAAATTACGTTATTAGTTTGTTATTATGTTTTAGCCTATAACATTCTTTATACAACCAATTTTCAAATATTCTAATCCATTTTATAGGAGATGGCGATAAGCTTATGCAGAGAAATAAAGGAAATGTTTCTTCCTGGATCATTCATCAAGCCAGAAACAGAGGTATTTGTATTTTTGTTTCCTTCCTTGTGGTCATCTTGACAATGGTTATCTTTACACCATGAATCACCAGCTATCCTGCTACTCCAATGAGTTCATCGAATGTGAATCCTATGAGTCACAAATGACTCGGTCCCATCCTGAGATTATTGAATCATCTGACTTTACAGCTGGAGTTGATTTAGTTTAGTTTAGAGATACAGTGCCGAAAGGCCCTTTGGCCAACCGAGTCCGCACCGACCAGCGATCCACACTAATGCTATCCTACACAAACTCAGGAGAATTTACAATTTTACCATGTCAATTAACCATCAAACCTGCACGTCTGGAGTGTGGGAGGAAACCGGAGCTCCCGGAGAAAACCCACGCAGGTCACGGAGAGAACGTACAAACTCCGTACCAACAGCACCTGTCGTCAGGATGGAACCCGGGTCTCTGGCGCTGTCAGGCAGCAACTCCACCACTGCACCACCGTGCAGCCCTTGATCTTGAGCTTCCGGAGAGCAAAGTCACCCAGAGTTCCCACCGCGCATAACTCCCCCATGATCCTCATTCTGCAGATTTGTTCCCAGTACATCCAAATCATCCCAAATCATTAACACATATCAAGAAATGCAGTTCTCACCCTGAGGGACTCCTTGAAAAAAATCTTAACCATCCTTTTCTGTTTTCTGTTACTGAAGCACTTTTCTGTCCAGACTGCTATCCGATTATTTTTTATTCCCTGACCTGCAGTCTTGATGACAAGCCTATAACCTGATGATTGGCTCTTGATCTAATGCCTTTTGCAAGTCAGCATTTACCATTGAGTAAAGGTTCCCTTGTTGATCTTGTTTGTTCCTGCACCAACAACTCTACAAGGTTATTAAGCAGAATGTACTTAATTTACTTTTTACAAATCCATTCTGGATTAGTCTAGTCGATTTGTCAGCCTGTTCATATTTAGCATTTGTGTAGGAAATCAAAGGTAGACACAAGATGCTGGAGTAACTCAGCGGGACAGGCAGTATCTCTGGTACTCTGGCGCCATCAGATTTGAGAGATTTTGGCCAGGGTCACTGTAGTTTCTTTCCTTTCCGCTCTCAACAACCTACAGTACATGCCATGTGGACCAGATGACTTGTTCACTTTATGAGCAGCTAGCTTTCCAGTCCCCCCGCTTTATCATGTTTTTAAAATCATGTCTAACTTCATTTTCCTCTGCTGAGACTCCAGCAGTTTCACCTTCCTAGGAGAAGGCTCATTTTGTACCTCAGCCTACATTCTGTACTTCTGTCCACTGATTCCCATTTCTCAAAGTTGCTGTGAGAAGCAGAAGTGATGTCAGGGGTAATGTCACTGGCCTGGGACGACAGCCATTAACAATGACTCTGCCTATGATTGGACAGACATGATGGACCAGAAATGGGACACGCTGGAAATTTAATTCTGACACAGGCTTCCGAGCAGAAACGTTGGATCTGTTTCTCTTTCCACAGTGTTGGCGCAGAGGTAGACTTGCTGCATTACAGCGCCGTAGACCCAGGTTCGTTCCTGACTACGGCTGCTGTCTGTACGTAGTTTGTACGTTCTCCCCGTACAAACCCGTTCTCCCCGTAAGAGGTTTTCACGGGGACCTCCGGTTTCCTCCCACACTCCAAAGTTTGTAGATTATTTGGCTTGGTCTAAGTGTAAATTGTCCCTAGTGTGCGTAGGAGAATGTTAATGTGTGGGGATCGCTGGTCGACGCAGACTCGGTGGGCCGAAGGGCCTGTTTCCGCACTGTACCTCTAAACTAAGCTAAAATACTCCCTGGCCCAAGTTTCCCAGCATGTTCTGTTTTAACTTCAGTATTCCATTGTTTCAAAATAGGAATGGAACCAGATAGGCACAGTGCCACCTGCTATGGCTGGATGATGGTGGAGAATCCTGTAGCCAACCAGGGAGAGAGAGGGAATGGGGAAAGATGATTAGCCATATGACATTCACAAAGGATGTGCCTTTGAGTAGAGCCGTCTTTGTATCATGGCCTGGCTGGAAAGCTATCTGGAGGGATTCAAGTAAGAAATTCTGGTTAAAATAAGGAGTAAATGAGCGAAGTGAACTCTTTAAAAATTGAAACCAAACCAGCCCAAAATCTTCATTCCTCACAGGAAGCTAACGTGCAACATGAATGTCTCTCTCACCTGCTCCTTCACCAGTAAGTGGGTCCCTGGTCAGTTTCAGGAAAGTGATTGAAGCAGTCTGCAGGGGAGGCTGCCCAGTCATTGCATCTGTGGGGAGGGGAAGCACCTGACCTTCTCTGGCTACATAGGAGAGTTTTAAAACATTCAAAACATTTCCGAGGGGCAGCTGGTGCTTTGCTGAGAAAGGAACGTAAGTGGCATTGTTGTTCAATTTTTGTGATGGAAGCTAGCTGTTTTCCATGGGCAAATAAATAAGTTGGGACAAAGGTGCAAGATGAAATCAGACAATACAGCCCTAAGAACAGCTAAGTATGAACATTTGCCTCATGTCTGCCATAACTTTGGCAGAGACTTTGGAGAAGTGGTGATGATGATTAGTTTTAGGGATTATATATATGCACCATGTCCTTGGAGGGTAGAGTTGCTGCCTCACAGCGCCAGAGACCTGGGTTCAATCCTGTCTCCGGGTGCTGTCTGTAGTGGGTTTCTACATTTTCCCCGTGACCTGCGTGGGTTTTCTCCAAGAGCTCAGGTTTCCTCCCACACTCCAATAACATACAGGTTTGCATGTTAAGTTTGCTTGGCTAAATTGTAAATTGCCCCACGTGTATGTAGGATAGTGCTAGTGTGAGGGGATTGTTACTGTAGACCAAATACTGTTAATTTTATAATGGAGAATCAGCAGCAAATTTATAATCGCTTTCTCATATTCTAGGAGCAAATTCCAAAGTAAGCTATTTCACAGAACCCAATTACATCAAATATTGTGATTATATTCACAATATTCACAATTGTGATTATATTATTTATTTCTCAATAGGTTCCCTTTGACATTACCATCGAGACCCTCAAGGAACTGGAAAAAGTATTTAATCCTGCCACAGGATATGTCCTGCACCAGGGCAGTCTGTTTAAGTGGTTGATTTCCTTCATCGACTCGAATTGAATTAACTGGCAGCCTCCCAGAAGATTGCCGTGCAGATTGTTTTCTTTTGATTTTATTCTTATACTTTTACATTGTATCCATAAATTAACAGAGGCCCCAAACTGAACATTCATCTGGAACTTTATTCACTTTATCACTTCAAACAGATGGATCTGTATTAAACCAAATTTTAATTTCAAACTCTTGAATAAATTCTTAAGTAAACTTCCAATCTATCCAATAATTTTAGTTTTTGGTCTCTATGTTTCAGTCCACCATACAATTTATAATCCACGTTTTCTTTGTATGAGAATCAAATGAGTATACAAGTTGATGACATATCATGATTAAAACAGCTGCATTATTCCATTGCTGTGTTGACTTTAATTACTTATTAGACCAAGTGGACCCGTTGGGCCCAAACCTCTCCCACATTGGTGCAGCACCCTCTCCTCTCCCTCCCCTCTCTCCCTCCCCCCTTTCCTCCCCTTCTCCCTCCCCCTCCCCTCCCCCTCCCTCTGCCCCCTTCCCCTCCCTCTGCCCCCCCCGCCCACTCCATCCCCCTCAACCCCCCTTATCCTCCTGAATTTGCAGCCATCTGAAAGGCAGCCACTTTCTAGAGGCTTCACTCAGGAGTGGGTCGCAGCTCCCCAGCTGTTCTCGCTCTCTTTGAAGGAGGCGCCACCCGGCCCAGCGGGTGGGCAAACACCGGGCCAACCCGTAATATGAGTGGGAGCATTTTCTCAGTCAGACTTTATCGACAGTTGGGGTGGGGGATCTGGGAGAGAGAGATCTGATGATGCTGCACAGACGGAACAGTTTAAAAACGACCTAATAAAACCCGCCCTTTGGCCACTCGGCAACCTGGGCTGATCTGATCTGACAGCCCTCTCACTAGCTCGCTGCGTGCCCGATCCCAATGCAGAACCTCCACAAAACCAAGAACTTCAGGTAAAACCTGCAAAAAGAGTCTCTGCTATGTGATCACCCAATTATCGCAACTAGGACGTCAACCTACGACCGCACCTACATCAACCTATGACCGCACAGGCGACCTACGTCCACCCGCGACAAGCTACGACCCTTGAAGACAACTAAAAACAATTCACGTCAAGAATGGTGAGCAAAATTAGAGCACATGGTATTGGGGATAGGGTGTTGTCATGGATAGAAAATTGGTTGGCAGACAGGAAGCAAAGAGTAGGAGTAAACGGGTCCTTTTCAGAATGGCAGGCAGTGGGACCGCAACTGTTTTCCATATATATTGATTTGGATGAGGGAATTAGAAGCAACACTAGCAAGTTTGCGGATGACACAAAGCTGGGTGGCAGAGTAAACTGTGAAGAGGATGTTAGGAGGTTGCAGGGTGACCTGGACAGGTTGAGTGAGTGGGCAGATGCATGGCAGATGCAGTATAATGTAGATAAATGTGAGGTTATCCACTTTGACAGCAAAAACAAGAGGCAGATTATCTCAATGGTGTCAGGTTAGGTAAGGGGGAAGTGCAGCAAGACCTGGGTGTCACTGAAAGTTGGTGTGCAGCTTCAGCAGGCAGTGAAGAAAGCTAATGGCATGTTGGCCTTCATAACGAGAGGATTTCAGAATAGGAGTAAAGAGGATCTTCTGCAGTTGTATAGGCTCTGGTAAGACCACATCTGGAGTATTGTGTACAGTTTTGGTCTCCTAATTTGAGGAAGGACATCTTTGTAATTGAGGCAGTGCAGCGTAGGTTCACAAGATTGATCCCTGGGATGGCGGGACTGTCATATGAGGAAAGATTGAAAAGACAAGGCTTGTATTCAATGGAAGGATGAGAGGGGATCTTTTAGAGACGTATAAAATTATAAAAGGACTGGACAAGCTAGATGCAGGAAAAATGTTCCCAATGTTGGGGGAGTCCAAAACCAGGGGCCACAGTCTTAGAATAAAGGGGAGGTTATTTAAAACTGAGGTGAGAAGGAACTTTTTCACCCAGAGAATTGTGAATTTGTGCAATTCTCTGCCACAGAGGGCATTGGAGGCCAAATCACTGGATGGATTTAAGAGAGAGTTAGACAGAGCTCTAGGGGCTAGTGGAATCAAGGGATATGGGGAGAAGGCAGGTACGGGTTACTGATTGTGGATGATCAGCCATGATCACAATGAATGGCGGTGCTGGCTCAATAGACAATAGGTGCAGGAATAGGCCATTCGGCCCTTCGAGCCAGCACCACCATCCAATGTGATCATAGCTGATCATCCTCCATCAGTATCCCGTTCCTGCCTTCTCCCCTATCCTTAAGAGTTCTATCTAGCTCTCTCTTGAATGCATTCAGAGAATTGGCCTCCACTGCCTTCTGAGGCAGAGAATTCCACAGATTTACAACTCTCTGAGTGAAAAGGTTTTTCCTCATCTCCGTTCTAAATGGCCTACCCCTTATTCTTAAACTGTGGCCCTTGGTTCTGGTCTCCCCCAACATTGGGAACATGTTTCCTGCCTCTAACGTGTCCAACCCCTTAATAATCTTTTATGTTTTGATAAGATCCCCTCTCATCCTTCTAAATCCATTGTATACAAGCCTAGTCGCTCCAGTCGTCCAACATACGACAGTCCTGCCATTCCTAGTAAACCTACGCTGCACGCCCTCAATAGCAAGAATATTCTTCCTCAAATTTGGAGACCAAAACTGCACACAGTACTCCAGGTGCAGTCTCACTAGGACCCTGTACAACTGCAGAAGGACCTCATTGCTCCTATACTCAACCGAAGGGCCAAATGACCTCCTCCTGCACCTATTTTCCTTGTTTCTATGACTCTCATATGGTTTCTATTGTTATCCATAATGAAAAAATCAGGTGTGTTCATTTAAATACCTGTGTGTGATGGCAGACCACTTGCTATCCTGGAAAGACCACATGGAATCTGTCTGCGAAAGGACAAAACAAAGAATTTATTTTCTCCGCCGCCTTAGGTCCTTTGGGACGAGTAAACAAATTTTTATTTTGTTCCTTACTTCTGTGATTATGAGTGTTCTTCAGTATTGTAATACTACATGGTACAAGTGTTTGTCCACCACTTTAATATCAAAACTGCTCCACCAAATGAAAATCTACTCAAAGATCGTCGGTCAACCCCTTACGAAACTCTATGAATCAGCCAACCACAATAACATGCTAAGGTTGGCCAACAACATTGTCCCTGACCCCGACCATGTCTTGAACAGTGAATACGATCAAATCGGAGGTACAAGGTGCCAAGATTTAATAAGGTGAGACTGAAGCACTCTTTTGTGCACCAGTCAATCCTGAAACTAAACATAGAACTTAATCCCAGATCAAATGTACGTTGAATGTGCTGTCATTTGTGATTGTAATATTATGGTGAATATATGTATCCTCGTTTCTTTTCTTACATTCTTTGACGTTGCAGATGTTGCAAGTGGAGCTGCTGAGATGCAAGAAACATTTTAGACTTGATCTGACAATAAAGTATTATCGTATCGTATCGTATATAAACTTCAATAAATTTTAATAAACTTCAAACTTTAAATATAAAACTTCAAACTGGATTCAAGTGCAAAAACATGCAAAACCTAACGTCATTTATATGTACATATGGGTGATTAGATTGAATATCCAAACTAAAGTCCACACGCATCCTGGGTCTCTGTTCTGGAGGTACTCCCTGGTGTCACTGGTGCAAGTGTGGGCTCGTCTGTTATTGCAGGCTGCAATACAGTGTATGCCTGCTGTGATGGTAATGATGTTGCCTGCCGATAATATGGCATCACTGGTGGTGGCATCAGTGGTGGTCCCATCAGTGACTGTGGCGGCAACACAGAAACATATCAATATTAAGTGAAAGGCAAAGAAATCAAACCTTTTTAACAAGCTGGGTGTGACAAAGAATTCCAAGTCCAATTCACACAAAGCATTATAAAATGAGATACCTGGTGAGCCTGAAACAACAAAGAACTGCAGATGCTGGCTTACAAAATAAGACACAAAACGCTGGAGAAACTCAACGGGTCAGGCAGTGGCTGGAGAACATGGATATGACCCAAAATCATATGTCCCGACCCAAAACATCACACATGTCCTATCCATGGTCTCCAGAGATGCTGCCTGACCCACTGAGTTACTCCAGCATTTTGTGTCCAGTTTTAAATATTCACTGTTGCTCTGACATGCAATACATATGTCCACATCAAAGAGAATTTATGGCAAGTATAGGAGTAAAGAGGTTCTTCTGCAGTTGTATAGGGCTCTGGTAAGACCACATCTGGAGAATTGTGTACAGTTTTGGTCTCCTAATTTGAGGAAGGACATCCTTGTAATTGAGGCAGTGCTGCGTAGGTTCACGAGATTGATCCCTGGGATGGGGATCAAATGAGGAAAGATTGAAAAGACTAGGCTTGTATTCACTGGAGTTTAGAAGGATGAGACGGGATCTTATAGAAACATATAAAATTATAAAAGAACTGGACAAACTAGATGCAGGAAAATTGTTCCCAATGTTGGGGGAGTCCAGAACCAGGGGCCACAGTCTTAGAATAAAGGGGAGGTCATTTAAAACTGAGGTGAGAAGGAACTTTTTCACCCAGAGAGTTGTGAATTTGTGGAATTCTGTGGCACAGTGGAGGCCAAATTAATGGATTAATTTAAGAGAGAGTTAGATAGAGCTCTAGGGGCTCGTGGAATCAAGGGATATGGGGAGAAGGCAGGCACAGGTTACTGATTGTGGATGATCAGCCATGATCACAATGGATCGCAGTGCTGGCTCGAAGGGCCGAATGGCCTCCTCCTGCACCTATTTTCTATGTTTCTATAAGAGGGAGTTAGAGAAGGAGTGAAGGAGAGAGGTGAGAGAGAGATGGGAGGGAGAGGGCTTTTTGAACCCCCCCCCTGCCATCTTCCTCTCCCCCCTCTCTCTCCCTGTCTCTCCCCCCTCTCTCCCTCTCCCCACTCTCACCCTCCCTTCCTCCCTCCCTCTCTCCCTCTTACCCTCCCACCTTCCCTCTCTCGCTCCTTCACCACCCCTCTCCAGAATCAACCACATTTCTTCACCGCTGGTCTCTTCAGATTGTTGATTTTTAACCTCGATGTCTAGATTTAGACGGGCCTGCTCATCTTTCTGACATTTTGGTACCAGGAAGTTCACACTATTAAACATCTGGAGGGGAGAGGGGAGGGGGAGAGGTGTATCAGTGTTACAGTGAATAATGAAAGTGAGGGGGTGGAGGAGAGGGGGGGAGAGGGGTGTGGAGGAGAGAGGGGGGGAGGAGAGAGGGGGGGATGGAGAGAGGGGGGGATGGAGGAGAGAAAGGGGTGATGGGGAGAGGGGGGGTGGAGGAGAGAGGGGGGAGGAGAGGGAGGAGGAGGAGAGAGAGGGGGGGAGGAGAGAGAAGGGGAGGGGGAGGAGGGGGGAGAGGAGGGGGAGGAGGGGAGGAGGAGGAGGAGGAGGGGAGGAGGAGAGGGGGAGGAGGAGGGTGGGGGAGGAGGGGAGGGGGGGAGGAGGAGGAGGGAGAGGAGGGGGAGGGGAGGAGGGGGAGGGGAGGAGGAGGGGAGGGGGAGGAGGAGGAGGAGGGGGGAGGAGGGGGAGGAGGGGAGGGGGGGGAAGAGGAGGAGGGAGGAGGAGGAGGAGGAGGGGGAGGAGGAGGGGGGAGGAGGAGAGGGGGGGGAGGAGGGGAGGGGGAGGGTCGTTGCGACTCGCACACAGTCGTCGCCCTGGAGACTGGGGACGTGACGCCGGCAGCGCTTGCTTGCGTGGTGCGTGCCAAAGATACTAGAGGAGCAAGATAGACCACTCGACCCTAAATAACGCAGTACGTCAAGGCGCCATTTTAGTAGGCAGAAACTTGCAGAAACATTTTAAAACAAAATAAACAAAAATCTGTGGATTGATAGATGAGATGTATTCTGCATTTTAATGGTATCCCCCCACAACATTGATTACACTGCGAGAGGCAGAGCGGACGGCGGGTTTGCTTACTGAAATGGCTCCTTTGCGTACTACACCAGTGTAGACCAACTCAACGCAGTGGTCCATCTCGCTCCTCTAGTGTCTTGGTGCGCGCGCGCGCGCCCGGTGGAGCGGTTGGCGCCAGTGATTGGGCGGGTGGACGGCCTGAGCTGTCCTGTCCTGTCCTGTCCGCACAACTGCCCACACTCGGCGGTGCGAGAACCTCCCTCACCCGCAGGACCCGCTCACAGCTCGGGCTTCCGTGCTCATCCACCCCTGCCTTGTCCCAGGTTGGCCCGGACCCCCGGGAGGCAGCCGTGGCCCGCAGGTAAGACTCCTCACGCCGTCGGAGGCAACTGTAGCCACGGCGGCGGCCGCGGATCCCCCTCGGCCCTGACTGTCCACGGGCGCGCACACACGGTCTGTCGGCAACAGTAACAGTGGGCAGGGAGAGTACCAGCCCTTCCTTGTAGCCCCTGCACCCATTGCACTTTACACCTTCTGGTTTTGTAATATCATCCAAACAGCGGGGAGGAATCACCCGTTGACTGTCCAGGACTTGCTCCTCCCTGGGCTAGTGTAGTGTTCACTTGTATCAGAGAGACATACAGAGTAGAAAGAGAGACCCTTATTCCCAACTTGACAACATGTCCCAACTACATTAGTCCCACCTGCCTGCATAGGACCAATATATCCCTCTAAACATGTCCTATCCGTACACCTGTCCAAATGTTTCTTAGACTGCCTGTGTAGCCAGGAACTGAGAATGCTGGTTTGCACTGATGAAAGGATGGCAGGACTTTCATATGAAGAAAGACTGGATAGACTCGGCTTGTACTCGCTGGAATTTAGAAGACTGAGGGGGGATCTTATAGAAACTTACAAAATTCTTATGGGGTTGGACAGGCTAGATGCAGGAAGATTGTTCCCGATGTTGGGGAAGTCCAGAACAAGGGGTCACAGTTTAAGGATAAAGGTTCCCCCTTATCCTTAAACTGTGACCCCTTGTTCTGGACTTTTAGGACCGAGATGAGAAAGTTTTTTTTCACACAGAGAGTGGTGAATCTGTGGAATTCTCTGCCACAGAAGGTAGTTGAGGCCAGTTCATTGGCTATATTTAAGAGGGAGTTAGATGTGGCCCTTGTGGCTAAAGGGATCAGGGGGTATGGAGAGAAGGCAGGTACGGGATACTGAGTTGGATGATCAACTATGATCATATTGAATGGCGGTGCAGGCTCGAAGGGCCGATTGGCCTACTCCTGCACCTATTTTCTATGTTTCTAAAACGTTGGAGTAACAGCGGGACAGGCAGCATCCGTGGATAATAGGAATGGGTGATTTTCTGGTTGAGACCCCTCCCTGCCTCAACTACCTCCTCTGGCAGTGTGTTCCATACATTCACCACCCTCGACCCTTTGTGTGAAAGGAGACCAAATCTGCTCCCAACAGAACAATTTCTAAATCATTTTATCCAGAATATTACATCCCAGACGAAAGCAAGTTCAGGAAGAAATGGGTGTAACTGTTGCACAACTGGGTAGATATAAATTCTGTCAACAGGTTTAGTATAGAGACACAGCATGGCAACAGGCCCTTTACACTGACCATTGATCACCTGTTCACGGTAGTTCTATATTATCCAAAGTTCCATATTATCCAAAATTGCCATTAGGGACAATTTACAGAGGCCAGTTAACCTGCACATCTTTAAGGTGTGGGCAGAAACCAAAAGACTCGGAGGAAAACCATGCCGATACAGGGAGAACGAGCAAACCCCACATGAACAGCTCGTGAGATCAGGATTGAACCTGAGTCTCTGGTGCTGAGGCAACAGTTGTGACACCATGTCCCCCTGGTGTTAAGTAATCGGTATTTGTGAGGACAAGGAGAAAGACAGTCAGGTGGATAACTGCATCCAAAGCACTCTGAGAAGTAAGAAGACAAACAGAATTGAAATGTTTCTGATGTGGTAATTTTGAAATGTGGAGTAAATCCACAAGGATATTCTGTGGGTCATCTTCCTCATGTATTGCTATCACTTCATCTGATCAGATTAGTTCATTGCTATATGCGCCGGGGTACAATGAAATTTGTTAATCACATGAAGCTCAGAGAGTAAACGGTAATGATAATACCATAATAAATACCATAAATGCAAAACATAATGGTGTGATTGTGGTCAGTCTAAAGTAAAGCAAAAAAAAAGTTCCATAACACATATCTCTTCCCCTCTGTTTTGAGCATTTTGCTTTATCCCAACACTGAGTACAAATGCGACCCCTGACCTCCCTGTTGCCTCTTGCTTTAATTCTCTCTTTTCTCATGATCTGTCTTTGGTCTCACAGATATGAGGATCTGCTAAATCAAGATCGTAATTCCTTCCCCCCCCCCCCCCCCCCCCCCAAATTCCCAGGTGTATCAGCATAGTTGTATATTGCTGACATGGTTTCACTGTGGTTATGTTACCTGAAAATCAATCCCGTGATTCTGAATTAGTGTCCCAACGCACAACATTATCTGTTCATTGTCTGTTCATACTGCTTGACCCGCTAAATTTCTCTAGCACTTTGTTTTTTTAAAGTAATCCAGTGAATAGGAGACAATTCGAGAGACATTTACAGCTTAACATCTGCAGTTGGAATGTTACTAAAGAATATTCTGAGGGATAGGATATACATGCATTTAAATGGACAAGGGCTGATTAGGGATAGTCAGCATGGTTTTGTGTGTGGGAGGTCGTGTCTCACAAATCTGAGATTTTTGAAGACGTGACCAAAAAGGTTAATGAGGGCGGAGCTGTAGATGTGCACATGGACTTCAGCAAAGCATTCGACAAGGTTCCACATGGTAGGCTGCTCTGGAAGGTTAGATTGTATGGGAGAGATAGCTGAATGAATAGAAAATTGGATTCATGGAAGGAAGCAGAGGGTGATGGTGGAAGGTTGCTTCTCGGACTGGAGGCCTGTGACTAGTGTGCCTCAGGGTTCGGTGCTGGGCTGATTACAGTATGTCATCTATGTCAAAGATTTGGATGAGAACGTACACGGAAAGATTAGCAAGTTTGCAGATGATACAAAAGTGGGTGGTTTTGCAGTTGATACAAAAGTGGGTGGTTTTGCAGATAGTTAAGATGATTATGAAAAGTTGCAGCAGGATCTTGATCAATTGGCCAGGTGGGCTCAGAAATGGTTAATGGAATTTAATAGTGAGAAATGTGAGGTGCTACATTTTGGGAAGTCTAATATAGGCAGGACCTAAACAGTGAATGACAGGGCTGGAATGACAGTGCTGAGGGCTCCAGAGGGATCTAGGAGTGCAGGCGCATGATGCCTTGAAGGTCAAGTGGTAGGTAGATAAGGTGGTCAAAAAGGCTTTTGGCATATTGGCCTTCATCAGCCAGAGTATAGAAGTTGGGAGCTCATGTTGCAGTTGTATAAGATGTTGGTGAGGCCACATTTTGAGTATTGTGTTCAGTTCTGGGCACCATGTTATAGGAAAGTTGTTGTCAGGCTGAAAAGGGTACAGAGAAGATTTACGAGGATGTTGCCAGGACTCGAGGGTCTGAGCTATAGGGAGAGATTGAGTAGGCTGGGTCTCTATTCCTTGATGGAGGAACTGAAGGAAATCCACATTAGGCAGGAAATGGTTTTAGGTAGACTGATGGGACTGAAGGCTGATAAATCCCCAGGGCCTGATGGTCTGCATCCCAGAGTACTTAAGGAGGTGGCTCTAGAAATAGTGGAAGCATTGGAGATCATTTTTCAATGTTCTATAGATTCAGGATCAGTTCCTGTGGATTGGAGAATAGCAAATGTTATCCCACTTTTTAAGAAAGGAGGGAGAGAGAAAACGGGTAATTATAGACCAGTTAGTCTGACATCAGTGGTGGGGAAAATGCTGGAGTCAATTATAAAAGACGAAATTGCTGAGCATTTGGATAGCAGTAACGGGATCGTTCCGAGTCAGCATGGATTTACGAAGGGGAAATCATGCTTGACAAATCTACTGGAATTTTTTGAGGATGTAACTAGGAAAATTGACAAGGGAGAGTCAGTGGATGTGGTGTACCTCGACTTTCAGAAAGCCTTTGACAAGGTCCCACATAGGAGATTAGTGGGCAAAATTAGGGCACATGGTATTGGGGGTAGGGTACTGACATGGATAGAAAATTGGTTAACAGACAGAAAGCAAAGAGTGGGGATAAATGGGTCCCTTTCGGAATGGCAGGCAGTGACCAGTGGGGTACCGCAAGGTTCGGTGCTGGGACCCCAGCTATTTACGATATACATTAATGACTTAGACGAAGGGATTAAAAGTACCATTAGCAAATTTGCAGATGATACTAAGTTGGGGGGTAGTGTGAATTGTGAGGAAGATGCAATAAGGCTGCAGGGTGACCTGGACAGGTTGTGTGAGTGGGCGGATACATGGCAGATGCAGTTTAATGTAGATAAGTGCGAGGTTATTCACTTTGGAAGTAAGAATAGAAAGGCAGATTATTATCTGAATGGTGTCAAGTTAGGAGGAGGGGGAGTTCAACGAGATCTGGGTGTCCTAGTGCATCAGTCAATGAAAGGAAGCATGCAGGTTCAGCAGGCAGTGAAGAAAGCCAATGGAATGTTGGCCTTCGTAACAAGAGGAGTTGAGTATAGGAGCAAGGAGGTCCTTCTACAGTTGTACCGGGCCCTGGTGAGACCGCACCTGGAGTACTGTGTGCAGTTTTGGTCTCCAAATTTGAGGAAGGATATTCTTGCTATGGAGGGCGTGCAGCGTAGGTTCACTAGATTAATTCCCGGAATGGCGGGACTGTCGTATGTTGAAAGGCTGGAGCGATTGGGCTTGTATACACTGGAATTTAGAAGGATGAGGGGGGATCTTATTGAAACATATAAGATAATTAGGGGATTGGACACATTAGAGGCAGATAACATGTTCCCAATGTTGGGGGAGTCCAGAACAAGGGGCCACAGTTTGAGAATAAGGGGTAGGCCATTTAGAACGGAGATGAGGAAGAACTTTTTCAGTCAGAGGGTGGTGAAGGTGTGGAATTCTCTGCCTCAGAAGGCAGTGGAGGCCAGTTCGTTGGATGCTTTCAAGAGAGAGCTGGATAGAGCTCTTAAGGATAGCGGAGTGAGGGGGTATGGGGAGAAGGCAGGAACGGGGTACTGATTGATAGTGATCAGCCATGATCGCATTGAATGGCGGTGCTGGCTCGAAGGGCTGAATGGCCTACTCCTGCACCTATTGTCTATTGTCTATTGTCTATTGAAGTACAGGAGGATGAGGGGGTGATCTTATGGAGGTGTAAAATATCGTGAGAGGAATAGTTTGGGTAGATGCACAGAGTTGGGGAATTGACATTCTTGCTACGGTGGTGCAGCGGTAGAGTTGCTGCCTCACAGCTCCAGAGACTGACTGCGGGTGCCATCTGTACGGAGTTTACGTCCTTCCTGTGACCTGCGTGGGTTTCCTCTGGGTGCTCCGGTTTCCTCCCACACTTCAAAGACGTGCGGGGTTGTAATTTAATTTGCTTTGGTAAAATTGTAAATTCGAGCCAGCACCGCCATTCAATGTGATCATGGCTGATCATTTACAATCAGTACCCCGCTCCTGCCTTCTCTCCATACCCCCTGACTCCGCTATCATTAAGAGCTCTATCCAGCTCTCTTGAAAGCATCCAGAAAATTGGCCTCCATTGCCTTCTGAGGCAGAGAATTCCACAGTTTTACAACTCTCTGAGTGAAAAAAAATTCCCCATCTCTGTTCTAAATGGCCTACCCCTTATTCTTAAACTGTGGCCCCTGGTTCTGGACTCCCCCAACATTGGGAACATGTTTCCTGCCTCAACCATGTCCAATCCCTCAACAATCTTATGTTTCAATAAGATCCCCTCTTACCTTTCTAAATTCCAGTGTATACAAGCCTAATGGCTCCAGTCTTTCAACATACGACAGTCCCGCCATTCCAGCAATTAACCTAGTGAACTTACGCTGCACTCCCTCAATAGCAAGAATGTCCTTCCTCAAATTTGGAGACCAAAACTGCACACAGTACTCCAGGTGCGGTCTCACTGGGGCACTGGACAACTGCAGAAGGACTTGTTCTGTATATGTTCCTATACTCAACTCCTCTTGTCACAAAAGGCCAACATGCCATTAGCTTTCTTCACTGCCTGCTAATTCTGCATGCTAACCTTAAGTGACTGATGAACAAGGACACCCAGATCTCTTTGTACTTCCCCATTTCCTAACGTGACACCATTCAGATAATAATCTGCCTTCCTCTTCTTACCACCAAAGTAGATAACCTCACATTTATCCACATTAAACTGCATCTGCCATGCATCTGCCATGCATCTGCCCACTCACACAACCTGTCCAAGTCAACCTGCATCCTCATAGCATCGTCCTCACAGTTCACACTGCGACCCAGCTTTGTGTCATCCGCAAATTTGCTAATGTTACTTTTAATCCCTTCATCTAAGTCATTAATGTATATTGTAAATAGCTGCGGTCCCAGCACCGAGCCTTGTGGTACCCCACTAGTCACTGCCTGCCATTCCGAAAGGGACCCGTTAATCCCTGCTCTTTGTTTCCTGTCTGCCAACCAATTTTCTATTCATGTCAGTACCCTACCCCCAATACCATGCGCTCTAATCTTGCCCACTGATCTCCTATGTGGGACCTTATCAAAGGCTTTCTGAAAGTCCAGGCACACTACATCCACTGGCTCTCCCTTGTCCATTTTCCTAGTTACATCCTCAAAAAATTCCAGAAGATTAGTCAAGCATGATTTCCCCTTCGTAAATCCATGCTGACTCAGAACGATCCTGTTACTGCTATCCAAATGTTCCGCAATTTCTTTTATGATTGACTCCAGCATCTTCCCCACCACTGATGTGGTCTATAATTTACTGTTTTCTCTCTCCCTCCTTTCTTAAAAAGTGGGATAACATTAGCTATGCTCCAATCCACGGGAACTGGTCCTGAATCTGTAGAACATTGGAAAATGATCACCAATGCATCCACAATTTCTAGAGACACTTCCTTAAGTACCCTGGGATGCAGACCATCAGGCCCTGGGGATTTATCAGCCTTCAGTCCCATCAGTCTACTCAACACCATGTCCTGCCTAATGTGAATTTCTTTTAGTTCCTCCGTCACCCTAGGACCTCTGTCCACTAGTACATCTGGGAGATTGTTTGTATCTTCCTTAGTGAAGACAGATCCAAAGTACCTGTTCAACTCGTCTGCCATTTCCTTGTTTCCCATAATAAATTCACCTGCTTCTGTCTTCAAGGGACCCACATTTGTCTTAACTATTTTTTTCCTCTTCACATTCTAAAGAAGCTTTTACTATCCTCCTTTATATTCTTGCCTAGCTTACCTTTGTACCTCATCTTTTCTCCCTTTTTTTTGTCACCTTCTGTTGCTCTTTCAAAGAGTCCCAATTCTCTGGCTTCCCGCTCATCTTTGCTATGTTATACTTCTTCTCTTTTATTTTTATACTATCCTTGACTTCCCTTGTCAGCCACGGTCACCTCTTACTCCCCTTAGAATCTTTCTTCCTCTTTGGAATGAACTGATCCTGCACCTTCTGTATTATTCCCAGAAATATCTGCCATTGTTGTTCCAGTCTTCCCTGCTAGGGTCTCTTTCCAGTCAACTCTGGCCAGCTCCTCTCTCATGCCTCCATAGTCCCCCTTGCTCAACTGCAATACTGACACTTCCGATTTTCCCTTCTCCCTCTCAAATTGTAGATTAAAACTGATCATATTATGATCACTACCTCCTAATGACTCCTCTTTTATCTTGAGTTCCCTTTATCAAACTGTTTCATTACACAACATTAAATCCAGAATTGCCTTCTCCCTGGTAGGCTCCAGTACAGGCTGTTCTAAGAATCCATCTCGGAGGCACTCCACAAACTCCCTTTCCTGGGATCCATTACCAACCTGATTTTCCCAGTCTACCTGCATGTTGAAATCTCCCATAACCACCGTAGCATTACATTTTCGACATGCCAATTTTAACTCTTGATTCAACTTGCACCCTAAGCAGGCTACTGTTTGGGGGCCTGTAGATAACTCCCATTATGGTCTTTTTACCCTTACAATTCCTCAGTTCTGTCCATACTGATTCTACAGCTCCTGATTCTATGTCACCCCTTGCAAGGGACTGAATATCATTCCTTACCAACAGAGTGACCCCACACGCTCTGCCCACCTGTCTGTCTTTTCGATAGGTCGTATACCCCTGAATATTCAGCTCCTAGCCCTGGTCCTCTTGCAGCCATGTCTCTGTAATTCCCACAACATCATACTTGCCAATGTCTAACTGAGCCTCAAGCTCATCCACTTTATTTTTTATACTTTCGCATTCAAATACAACACTTTAACTTAGGTATTCACCTCCCCTCTCACACTATTGGCCCTGACCTTACTCTCTTATCCCTTCTCGAACTTTCCTTCCCATTAATTGTCCCTAGTGTGTCGGATAGTGTTCGTGTATGGGGTGATCACTGGTCAGCGCGGACTCGGTGGACCGAAGGGCCTGTTTCTTTGCTCTATCTCTAAACTAAACTAAACAAAAAAAATCTATTGATTGCACAAAATCAAGAGGGTAATTGCTTGTCATGGAATACGTTGCTCCTTAGCTGCTGTTGCCGTGTTAGAGTTTGTGCCTATTTCAGTTGTTACTGCTTAATGTTGGAAGTTGGGTGGAGTGAAGGAAATGCTGTTGAATGTCAAGGGTAGATGTTTAACTTCTTGAGACATGGTCATTGCCTGGTGTTTGGGTTGCACAAATGTTGTCTTATTTCACAAACATTGACTGCAACGTAGGCTGGGAATGTAAGAATAGTACATTGTACCATTGTAAAGTCTGACTTATGTTGTGGTGCAAGGAAGGTCATTGATAATACAGCTGAAGATTGATTGATTATTATCACTTTATTATCACATGTAACTTGTCACAGTGAATACCGTACACAAGGTATGCAAAGAATCGGCAAGTATGGAATGCCGACAAAGTTACACTGGGTCTTGATGACCCCCCACACCGGCAGGCTCCCTCTTTGTGTCCTTGTCTGACCACTGGCACCCACCGCGGGCTTGTCCTCGGCCGCCCGCAGCCAGCTCCTCTCCTGGATGGCTCCGCGGCTCTCACTGGGAGCTTCCGACGGCCCTCCTCGCTTCTCGACGGCCTTCCTTGATCATGACCACCTTGTGCTGGATGTTTGGAAAAGGGCATTCATTCTTCCCCTTTATCATTTGATGAGCGAATTTTTTTTAAACTACTGAGCTGCATGAATTTTGTCTCTTCATTTTCTATTTATCCAATTTTTGATATCAATTCAGTTTTCGTGAAGCTAGTGTTTTGTTAATGAAAACCTTTTATTTTGGCTCATACTTTCCAGGACATACCATGCAGGACAGCATCAGATTAGCCTCGTGTGGGGATGACATCAAAATCTGGGATTCTGCTTCCATGACTATAGTGGAACAATTTAATCCTCATAAGAAGCCCTGTGAAATAACTTCTGTTTGCTGGACTGCTGATAATATCCTTTTGGGCATGTAGCTGCCAGTAACAACTACAAGCGTGTGATTCAAGTTCAATGGTGTTTTTATTGACACGTATGCGAAGTGCTAACACAGTGAAACTCTTTTACGTACAAACAGTCCAGTAGAGAATTGCCAAATCCCTGATTCCCGGTAAGAAATAGTTTACTGAGCCCACCTGCAAGAGGTGCCATGCCATGTTTTGGTGCCATTCTCAAAGTCCACGCTCTAGTTCTGGTGAGCGGTGCCTGTTCCAGGCAAGTCCAAAGCTGTTGCGGGCCTCCATGCGTTGGCTTCCTTGAACATCCTTGGCGTCCCTCTTCACGCCCGTCCACCTTTGCTCCCTAGGGGTGTCTCCTGCAGCCGACCATGACGGAGTGGTAGGCCAAACCCCGGTTCCCCCTCTACTACCGGCCTTGCTCCTTGCCTGTCGTCACTGGCTCCGTCCTCCTAGTCTCTGGTCTTTGGGGACGAGGAGGGGCTGGCACAGCAGCCTCTTCCTACCAGGCCAGTGGTCTGCTGGGTCCAACGAGCTGGGGTCCAACCCAGCAACCTCCTCCAGCAGGCCACGATCCGTCCAGTCTTCCATTTGGTCACAGAGGGGCGGCTCGGCGGACTCCCACTGAAGCCACATCCGCTGGATTTTCTATTGTATTCGGCCAGTTGTTCTTAAAATGTGGCAATAATTTATCTTAATAATAGTGTCCCAGGACCACAATTTATATTAATCACTGATGATTGTGAATTATGTAAGCAAGGACTTTGTTGACTTTTGCATGCACTTTGTTGTTATTCTTAGTGAGATTCAAGGTTTTCCTGATCCCTACTTGACTTGGCGTTTATTACCTCCTGCCATTTTAGTGAAAGACCTTTTTATGCTTTTTGTTTTACTGCATTTTCCTGCTTTCCTGTCATCTCTGCCCTTTTCATCTAACAAAAGTCTCATGCTGCCATAATTGCTTGTTAATTCCCTTGTATATTGTTATGTATGGTTACATTTTTAACAATACAATAAAATCTTGTGTTTAGCGCCAATGTTACTAATATTTGGCTAAAATAGAGCAGAATATAATAACATACAGAATTTTTTATATCGAGATTATATGTGCCTACAAATTTCATGCAGAACTGAGTTTTGCTAGTTTATGAATGCCTCAAAATCTTGAGTTGCAGCCTTATTTGCATGTGTTTTTTTTTCTGTCAATGTGCAAATAATTTGTTTCTTTTAAGTGAAGCAAAGTATCAGGGTTTTTTCCAGTTGTTTTGCCTTGATTCTTCCACATCAGAGTTTGTGGAGTTCATCCAGCAGTGCGGATAAGATTGTATTATCAGCATGCAAATCTACTCCAGTTCCTATAAAAGAATTGGCAGAAGGGGTAGGTAACCTTTTATCCAAGCTTGTGTTGATGTATGACTATTAAGTTGGGGGAATTCTTCAAGAACAAAAACATCAGTTTCGTTTGAATGTTTTCCATTTAATATACCATTTTGATGGGTTTTTTTTCATTCAACAGAGCAAACAGACATGTATAAGTCTGGGTTCCACTGGCAAGTGTATTGTAAGTGGCGGTCTGGATAACACAATTAATATCTGGGATGTGAAGTCGATGAGATGTCATAGAACACTGAAGGTATTCTATTTAACAATGGGTCATGCTAAAATATGTTGGTTTATTGTACCAAGTACTTGTAATGACAGGAAGAAATAGTTTTGTCCTCGATCCTAATTAGCATTCGGTAGGATGTGACTTATGTTTATATCCCCATATCTCTTACTATGTTTGTTTAATAAAAGATATTATCTAGTATATGAAATTGACAATACCCATCATTAATTGCCATTTGAGGACGTTGCAGATTTATCTAACTATGTAAAAGTATTTCACTGCAAAAAAAATAGGTTCTGTTATTTTTGAAGAAATTCTCCTCCATTTCCTTGATTCCTCAACTAGCACAATATTTACAAAAATCGAACATTTTGTTCCCTGAAATAGTTTTAAACAAAGCACCTCTTCACCTGGGCAATCTACATTCAGCTCCTTTTTGAATTGCTGTCAGTGCCTTGGGAACAATCTAGCTAGGCTTGTGCACTACTGTAACAAACCTTGTTTACTTTTAGTTCAGAGATATAGGGTGGAAACTGGCCCTTCAGCCCACCTGGTCTAAACCGACCAAATCTCTACAATATACAATCCTGTACAATAGTTGTATCCTACACACCAGAGACAATTTGCAGAAATCAATTAACTTACAAACTTGCACATCTTTGGAATGTGGGAGGACCCGGAGAAAACACACGCGGTCACAGGGAGAACGTACAAACTCTGTACAGATACTACCCATAGTCAGGATTGAACCCGGGTCTCTGGCGTTGTAAGGCAGCAACGCTACCGCTGCGTCACTGTGGTTAACTGCCTTCTGTAAATTGCACTTGATTGAGAAATACAGCTTGGAAACAGGCTCTTTAGCCCACCACCCACACCGACCTGTTCGCACTAGTTCTATTTTATCCCATTTTCTCATCAATTTCCTAGACACTAGGGGCAATTTACATAGGCCATTTTAACCTGCAAATTCAACCATCTTTGGGATGTGGGCGGAAATTGGAGGAAACAGCCGCATGGTTACTGCCTCTCAGCGCCAGAGAGACCTCTGTGTCTCTTGACCTCTGTGTGGAGTTTGCATTTTCTCCCTCTCACCACATGGGTTTTCTCCAGCTGCTCCTGTTTCCTCCAACATCCCAAAGACATGTGGGTTTGTACGTTAATTGGCCTCTGTAATTTGCCAGAGTGTGCAGGGAGTGGATGAGAAAATGGGATAACACATAACTAGTGTGAACAGGTGATCGATGGCTGGCATTGACACAGTAGTCTGAAGAGCCTGTTTCCGTGCTGTATCTCTAAAGTAAGAAGCCCATGCGTTCACAGGGAGAGTGCAAACTCCACATAGACAGCACCTGAGATCAGGATCAAAGCCGGATCTCTGGCACCGTGAGGCAGCAGAAAGTTAGGCTGGTCTTCTTTTGAAAAGATGTGACTAAGAGAGATGTAATCAAGTTGTCTAAAATTAAATGACCTGTTTAGAGTGTACAGGATGGATCTATTTTCCTTAGATGTCAAAAACAATGGGTTACAGTCATAAGGGAGTGGTGGGAAAGTTGAGGAGAGATAAAGAAACATTTTTCTTTCTTAGTGCATCAGGGATCAGGAACTGAATGAATCTTAGAGGCAGAAACCTTATTGCATTTAAGAAAAGCACGTGAAGAGCTGACAGCAGGATTATGGGCCTGAAAGGTGAATTTAGGCTGAGCTGCTTTTCATCAACCACTAGAGACACCATGGACCAAATGTCAATTCTGTATTATTTCGTCTTTTCCTTGGGAACAATATAGGGTCCAAAGGATGTAGCAATCTTTGAGGTTTTGCTCTTTCGCGGCTTTGTTACAGCAACTGATAACCCAAAGGAATGGATTTGGGTAGGACTTGAGTGATCAGAGAAAATAGGTGCAGGATGAGGCCATTTGGCCCTTCGAGCCAGCACCGCCATTCATTGTGATCATGGCTGATCAGTAACCTGTGCCCAACTTCTCCCCAATCCCTTGATTCCACTAGTCCCCAGAGCTCTATCTAAGTCTCTCTTAAATTCATCCAGTGATTTGGCCTCCACTGCCCTCTGGGGCAGAGAATTCCACAAATTCACAACTCTAGGAGAAAAGGTTCCTTCTCACCTCAATTTTAAATGGCCTCCCCTTTATTCCCCGCCAACATTGGGAACAATTTTCCTGCATCTAGCTTGTCCAGTCCTTTTATAATTTTATATGTCTCTTATAAAATCCCCTCTCCTCCTTCTTAACTTCAGTGAATACAAGCCTAGTATATAAAGATAAGTTCAAGATAGTGCTCACTGAGCAGATAGAAACATAGAAAATAGGTGCAGGAGTAGGCCATTCGGCCCTTCTAGCCGCACCGCCATTCAATATGATCATGGCTGATCATCCAACTCAGTATCCCTTCTTTCCATACCCCCTGATCCCTTTAGCCACAAGGGCCACATCTAACTCCCTCTTAAATATAGCCAATGAACTGGCCTCAACTACCTTCTATGGCAGAGAATTCCACAGATTCACCACTCTGTGTGAAAAAAAACTTTCTCATCTCGGTCCTAAAAGACTTCCCCCTCATCCTTAAACTGTGACCCCTTGTTCTGGACTTCCCCAACATCGGGAACAATCTTCCTGCATCTAACCTGTCCAACCCCTTAAGAATTTTGTGAGTTTCTATAAGATCCCCCCTCAATCTTTTAAATTCCAGCGAGTACAAGCCAAATCTATCCAGTCTTTCTTCATATGAAAGTCCTGCCATCCCAGGAATCAATCTGGTGAACCTTCTCTGTACTCCCTCTGTGGCAAGAATGTCTTTCCTCAGATTAGGAGACCAAAACTGTACGCAATACTCCAGGTGTGGTCTCACCAATGCCCTGTACAACTGCAGCAGAACCTCCCTGCTCCTATACTCAAATCGCCTCGCTACGAATGCCAACATACCATTCGCTTTCTTCACTGCCTGCTGCACCTGCATGCCTACTTTCAATGACTGGTGTACCACGACACCCAGGTTTCGTTGCATCTCCCCTTCTCCTAATCGGCCACCATTCAGATAATAGTCTGCTTTCCTGTTCTTGCCACCAAAGTGGATTACCTCACATTTATCCACATTATACTGCATCTGCCATGCATTTGCCCACTCACCTAACCTATCCAAGTCACGTTGCAGCCTCCTAGCATCCTCCTCACAGCTAACACTGCCCCCCAGCTTCGTGTCATCCGCAAACTTGGAGATGTTGCATTCAATTCCCTCGTCCAAATCATTAATATATATTGTAAATAACGGGTCCCAGCACTGAGCCTTGCGGTACCCCACTAGTCACTGCCTGCCATTCTGAAAAGGACCCGTTTATTCCTACTCTTTGCTTCCTGTCTGCCAGCCAGTTCTCTATCCACATCAATACTGAACCCACAATACCGTGTGTTTTAAGTTTGCATACTAATCTCTTATGTGGGACCTTGTCGAAAGCCTTCTGGAAGTCCAGATATAACACATCCACTGGTTCTCCCTTATCCACTCTACTAGTTACATCCTCGAAAAATTCTATAAGATTCGTCAGACATGATTTACCTTTCATAAATCCATACTGACTTTGTCCAATGATTTCACCACTTTCCAAATGTGCTGCTATCCCATCTTTAATAACTGACTCTAGCATTTTCCCCACTACCGATGTTAGACTAACTGGTCTATAAATCCCCGTTTTCTCTCTCCCTCCCTTTTTGAAAAGTGGGGTTACATAAGCTACCCTTCAATCCTCAGGAACTACTCCAGAATCTAAAGAGTTTTGAAAAATTATCACTAATGCATCCACTATTTCTGGGGCTACCTCCTTAAGCACTCTGGGATGCAGCCTATCTGGCCCTGGGGATTTATCGGCCTTTAATCCATTCAATTTACCTAACACCACTTCCCAACTAACCTGGATTTCACTCAGTTCCTCCATCTCATTTGACCCCCGGTCCCCTGCTATCCTTAGTGAAGACAGAACCAAAGTAGTTATTCAATTGGTCTGCCATGTCCTTGTTCCCCATGATCAATTCACCTGTTTCTGACTGCAAAGGACCTACATTTGTTTTAACTAATCTTTTTCTCTTGACATATCTATAAAAGCTTTTGCAGTCAGTTTTTATGTTCCCTGCCAGTTTTCTTTCATAATCTATTTTCCCTTTCCTAATTAAGCGCTTTGTCCTCCTCTGCTGGACTCTGAATTTCTCCCAGTCCTCTGGTAGGCTGCTTTTTCTTGCTAATTTGTACGCTTCATCTTTTGTTTTGATACTATCTCTAATCTCCCTTGTTAGCCACGGATGCACTACCTTCCCTGATTTATTCTTTTGCCAAACTGGAATGAACAATTGTTGTAGTTCATCCATGCGGTCTTTAAATGCCTTCCATTGCATATCCACCGTCAACCCTTTAAGAATCAATTGCCAGTCTATCTTGGCCAATTCACGTCTCATGCCCTCAAAGTTACCTTTCTTTAAGTTCAGAACCGTTGTTTCTGAATTAACTAAGTCGCTCTCCATCGAGTGTTTTGCAGCTCTACCCATATCGATTCCACATCCTCCAAGCTAATGTCCTTCCTTTCTATTGCGTTAATCTCCTCTCTAACCAGCAACGCTACCCCACCTCCTTTTCCTTTCTGTCTATCCCTCCTGAATATTGAATATATCAGAGGCTATGCACATCCTTCTCTTTTGTAATAAACCTAAATAACAGTTTTCAAGTTTTTTTCTTGCATAACCTTCAGGGTGAAAGACATGAATAAGTGATTCTGGTTATATCAAGGTACTGGGTCTTCAATTAGAATTTTTGGGTGTTCTTAAGAGAAAACGCATGGTGGTGCAGCGGTAGAGTTGCTGCCTTGCAGCGCCAGAGACCCGGGTTCCATCCTGACCACGGATGCTATCTGTATGGAGTTTGTATGTTCTCGCTGTGACCTGTGTGGGTTTTCTCTGGGATCTCCGGTTTCATCCCACACTCCAAAGATATACAAATTTGTAGGTTACTTGGCTTGGTATAATTGTAAATTGTCATCAGTGAGAAGTTATCATCAGTGAAGAAAGAAATATGTGACAGTATGAACGAACATATGGTGGAAGTAAACTCTAAACTACAAAAGCTGGATTCCGACTTTACCAGTAAGTTGGAGCATATTACTACTACGGTACATCAACATGACGAGGCTATACGCGAGTTGGAAGTTCTAGCTGAGACAAGCGTTGAAACAACAAAAAGGGTATTAACGGAGACTCAACGCCTATCTGATCTACTAGCGAAAGTAACCGAGAAATGCATTGACTTAGAGGGTCGCTCTAAACGTCAGAACCTAAGGATTGTTGGAGTTAAAGAAGGCCAAGAGAAAGATAAAAACCTCTGTGATTTCACTGCTGAACTCCTACGGGATGTTTTGAAACTGGACACAAAACCTTTGCTGGATCGAGCCCACAGAGCACTGAGAGCTCGGCCAGCTGCTGGCGCTCCCCCAAGGCATCTGATATTAAAGGTACACTACTCTCACGTCTTAGAAGATATTCTGTCGAGAATCGCTATCAACAGAAACTTATCATTCCAAGGCGACAATATCCGTATTTTTAGAGATTATCCTGCTGAGGTGGTTAAGAAAAGAGCACTTTTTAATGAGACAAGATCAATTCTGAGGAAGATCCCATCGCTCAGATTCGGAATGTTGTACCCGGCCAAACTGCGAGTCACCTACAAGCAAACAGAAACTTTTTATACTGATCATAATAAAGCATTCGAATTCGCCCGAGAGATTGAAAACTCGCCGAAGGGATGAATACCACTCCACGGCTGTAATCACAGGCAGAGAACTGATTGGGCTATAAGGCGTTATAATTTAAAGTTCCAAGACCAGTGAATAAGCTATATGACTATTAATCTTTATTAACTACTATTAATAAAAAATATTATTAATCACTACCAATAAGAAGTTCAAGTAACACTTGACTCGTGTAAATTTTACTTTTAACATTTAACTAATATACCCTAGGGGGGAAAACTGGTCTATTTTGGATTAAATTTCTTTGGGCCTGTCCTGTTTATTTCCCCTTGCTTCTAAAAATATATATATATTTAAAACCGGGAAAAAAAATAAAAAAATAACTCTGTTAAAAAACGGAGCTAGTATTAATTTTTTTTTACATCTCACGGAAGTCCTTAGATTTTTTGCCACCTTAGGTTGGCTAACACTAACTGCACTAATTGTAGTTGTAGTTTTAGTTGTCTCTTCTTTTTTCCTGCACTCTTTTAACTTTTTATATATTGATTTTTTTTTTTAGATTTAACTTTTATTATCATGTCATTTTTCAGAAATTATATACTTTTGGGAGATATTTCCGGGAGGCACTCTACGCTGTACAAAAGATCATCCACCCCTCATTCAAGAAAAATGTTGTAGTCCGGGTGCCAGACCATTTGCTTTATTATAGACCATTTATCGGTTAAGATGCAAGATTCTATTAGGAAAACAGGGGTTAAAGGTATTACATTTTGTAGTTGGAATGTCAAGGGTGTTAATGAACCAATTAAAAGAGGTAAAGTACTTTCACATTTAAAATCTATTGATGCAGACATAATGTTCCTTCAGGAAACTCATCTAAAAAGTGTAGCACATAATAGACTGAAAGGCAAATGGATTGATAAAGTATTTCACTCATCGTTTCCCTTTAAATCAAGAGGTGTTGCTATTTTAATTCGTAAGGGTATACCATTTATAAATACTTCCTCTATAGTCGACACTGAAGGTAGATATGTTATATTAGTGGGAGAACTATATTCTACAAAATTGATATTGGTGAATGTCTACGCACCAAATTTTGATAATCCGTTATTTTTTAAAAATATATTTAATACCATTCCAGAATTTGGACAATATAACTTGATAATTGGAGGAGATTTAAATTGTACATTAGATCCTTATTTGGATAGATCTTCAACTCAAAGGAAAACAAAATCCAAGTCGTGTGAATTATTAAACACTTATATAAATAATGCAAATATAAAAGATGTTTGGAGGATTGATAATCCTTCAGGCCGAGAGTATTCATTTTATTCACCTGTGCATAAAACTTATTCAAGAATTGATTATTTCTTGGTGGACTCCAAACTTATTCCTTATACGTATAATTCAAAATATCATAATATTATTATATCCGATCATGCCCCTTTAACATTTAGGGTAAAACTCCAAGGAGTAACGGGGAAACAGACTAATTGGAGATTTAATCCGCAAATCTTAAATGAAAAAGCATGTTATGACTATCTTAAATCGCAATTTGAGATTTTTTTTAACGCAAATGACCTTCCTGAAACACCTGCGTCCCTGCTTTGGGAAACATTTAAAGCATTTGTGAGAGGATGTATTATTGCTTTTCAAGCGTCTCAAAACAAGAAGAACCGAGCTGAACAGAATGACCTGGAAAGTCAGATAAGACAGTTAGACATAACAAATGCCATCGCTCCCTCTATTGAAATACATAATAAAATTGCAGTGCTCAAATATAAGTTAAATTATATCCTTTCAGCTCATATTTTAAGGCTTTTTCAATATACTAAACAAAAACATTTTGAATTTGGAGATAAACCACAGAAATTGCTAGCACGTCAACTCCGTAAATTAGAAGATGATTCTACAATTCATAAAATTAGATCAGAAAATGGAGATTTTCTGAGGATATTAATCAGAGATTTTCTAAGGATATTAATCAGAGATTTTTGCAATTTTATCAGTCATTATATTCATCAAAAATAACAGATACTTCTGCGCAGATGCAAAAGTTTTTGCAGGAATGTAACCTTCCTGGTTTGAATGTGAGTGATAGAAATTTACTGGGCGCAGAAATAACTATGAAAGACGTTGAAGAGACTATTAAATCCATGAAAAATGGGAAGACTCCTGGCCCTGATGGCTTAAATAATGAATTTTATAAAAAATTCAGTGGTTTGATCTCTCCACGTTTGCAAACTGTATATAGTCACGCCTTTAAACAACAGAGATTGCCACAAACTCTGACTGAATCAACAATAATCCTCATTCCTAAAAAAGATAAGGATTCTGAAGACCCTGGTTCGTATAGGGCGATAGCTCTTTTAAATACTGATCAGAAAATATTAGCGAAAATCTTAGCTCAGAGATTAAGTCTAGTTATAGACAAATTGATACACCCCGATCAATCAGGCTTTATAGCCAAACGATATTCATTTTTCAACTTGAGACGCTTGTTTAATATAATTTATTCAAATAGACTATTAAATGAAGATTTAGCAATCATCTCGCTAGATGCTGAAAAAGCATTTGATCAAGTAGAATGGCCCTATCTTTTCTCAGTGATGGAAAAATTTCAACTAGGTGAAAATTTTTGTGCATGGGTGAAACTTTTATATACATCCCCAACAGCTAGAATATTAACTAATCAAATGCTGTCATCTAAATTTCATTTAGCTAGGGGTTGTAGACAAGGATGTCCACTATCACCACTTTTATTTGCCCTTATTATAGAACCACTTGCTGAGAGTATTAGATCAAATTCAGATATTTATGGCTACAACACTAAACATACAACCAATAAAATTTCTTTATATGCGGATGATGTATTAATATATATTACAAAGCCAGAAATTAGCATTCCGAATTTATTAAATCTCATAACTCAATTTGGTTCATTTTCAGGTTATAGAATTAACTGGTATAAAAGTGAAATTATGCCAATAATGGAGCATAATCCGGCCATACTTCAACAATTTCCTTTTAAAATTGCCTATGAAAAGTTTAAATATCTTGGAATTTACGTGACTAGGAAATATACTTCTTTATTTAAATCAAATTTTCCTCCTTTACTTGCTAAATTACACAGAAATATCCAATTTTGGAAAACACTTCCTATATCATTAGTTGGTCGTAGTAATGCTATAAAGATGATCTTTCTTCCACAGCTACTATACTTATTTCAAGCAATTCCGATCTACCTTCCAAAAAAATTTTTTTTAAAAATTGATTCAATTGTTATTAATTTTATTTGGGACTACAAGACTCATAGAATAAATAAAAGACACTTATGTAAGTCTAAAATTAATGGAGGAATTGCTTTACCTAACTTTTTATTTTATTATTGGGCGGTTAATATTAAAAATATAACCTGCTGGTTGGATGATTCTGATCAACAACCGGATTGGTTAAAGATGGAGAAAGAGGATTGTTTACCATTCGATATTGGTGCGATCCTCTTAGCTCCAATAAATTTAAATAAAAAAACATATGGAGGTAATCCCATTATACATAGTGTTATCCGTACCTGGAAACAATTAAAGCTTACGTTAAAATTGAGTAAATTATCTGTTTTCCTTCCTATTGCGAATAATCCTTTTAAACCGTCTGTCTTAGATAGAGGCTTTGCTCAATGGAAAAGTTATGGAATCAAAAGGGTGGGAGATCTTTATCATAAGGGAACTTTTCTTTCGTTTCCGGAGTTACAGCAGAAGTACGGATTACATGTTAATAATTATTTTAGATATTTACAACTTAGAGATTATGTAAAATCACACATGCAAGAATATAAGTTTAGAGGTCCAGAAACACTTGATGTATGCCTGAATCGACATTATAACTCAAATAAATTAATATCTTCTATTTACAATATTCTCCTTGACATTGACATTCCGTCATCAGAATCTTATAGACGAGCATGGGAGGACGAATTGAATCAATTTATAATGCAAGATATATGGGATGAAAGTTTACAACATATACATCAATGTTCATTGAATACTAGACATTCCTTAATACAATTTAAAATAATACATAGATTACATTATTCGAAGACGAAATTAAATAGGATTTTTCCTAGTATCTCTCCTATGTGTGATAAATGTCAATTTCAAGAAGCTAATTTAACTCATATTTTCATAACTTGTATAAAAATGCAAAACTTCTGGTTGGAGATTTTTAAAATAGTTTCTAAAGTTATTAATAAAAAATTAGATATGGACCCAAAATTAATTATATTAGGATTATCAGAACACACTACAAATTTTACAGTAAGTCAGGTACATTTTCTTGATTACAGTCTAATAACTGCGAAAAAACTAATACTAAAATTTTGGAAAAAACCAATAACCCCCACAATTAAAATGTGGACTATGGAAATGACAGAGACCCTGCATTTGGAAAAAATAAGGTTTGCCTTAATCGACAAACCTGAGTTATTTTTAAAAATATGGTCTCCATTTATTGAATTTTTAGAAAAGTAAATGGGTTTGGCACAGGACTAAAATAAAAAATAAAAAATTTAAATAAAAAGTTGAAACTTGAGTTGGGGGTTGGATGTACAGCTGTGGTTTTTGTCTCCCGGATCTACTCCCGTTAATTTTTATTGTTAGATCCTTTTTTTTTTCTTTTTTTTTTTTTTAACCCTCTTACTCTCTCTTCCCAAGTTTATAGTTTTATATTTTTATTTTTACTTTCTCTCTTCAAAAATTTAAAAATTGAAGCTATGTAAGAACTTTGTAACAAATGTGTTTTTTTTTAAATTTCGATTTGTACATATGCTTTTATAAAAAATTTTAAAAAATTTAAAAAAATAATTGTAAATTGTCTCTAGGCTATAGGTAGTGATGGTGTGCAAGGATCGCTGGTGGGCCGATGGGCCTGTTTCCACACTGTTTCTCTAGGTTAAACTAGAAATACTGAATAGATTGAGTTCGTTCCTTCTTTTGCTCAGATTGTTAATAGTTCAGAGAAGGTGTACGGCAATGGCCCCTGCGCCGATACTCCAATAAGTTCCTCATCTGCCATGATGTTGAGCGCTTCCTCTGTCGCCGCTGATGCCGTGCCTATTCCTCCGGCAGGGAGTCCTCACGCCCATATCTTGGCCATCTATTTCATATCTAACCCAGTCCAATCTCACCTCCCTCACTGAGTACCAGTCCCAATTTTGTCTTCAATGTTGACCAGGACGATGCTATTGCAGTTTAGCAGACATGTCCACTGTGCTGAGGCCAGGTGTCAGCTTTAGGACACCTCATATTTACCCTGTGGTCATGATCCCATTGACGAACACCAGGTCACGATCTCCCAAACTATCAATGATCTTATTCCCTCCGCTGCCTCTAACCATATAGTTCCCCGACATTGAACTGCCTGTTTCTATCTCCTTCCCAAATGTACGGTAGCTCAGCAGTAGAGTTGCTGTCTTAGAGTTCCAGGGACCCGGGTTTGATCCTGACTACGGGTGCGGGTCGAGACCCTTCTTCAGAAGGTGGTCTCGATCCGAAACATCACCCATTCCTTCTCTCCTAAGATGCTGCCTGACCTGCTGAGTTACTCCAGCATTTTCTGAATAAATACCTTCGATTTGTACCAGCATCTGCAGTTATTTTCTTACACTGACTACGGGTGCTGTCTGTACGTCCTCCCCGTGATTTTTTTGGGATCTCCCGTTGCCTCGCACACTCAATGCGCACAGATTTGTAGGCTAATTGGCTATGTATCATTGTAAATTGTTCCGTGTGTGCGAAGGACAGTGTTAGTGTACGGGATCGCTGGTCAGCGTAGACTCGGTGGGCCAAAGGGGCTGTTTCCCCGCTGTATCTCTAAACTAAACTAAACAGGTTCACGCACCTCTTCTAACCGTATCTTTTGCATTTGATGCTCTTGTGGTCTCCTTTACATCGACGAGGTGTAGACTAGACGTCCATTTCACTGAGCACGTGGTCAGTCTGCCTAAGCCTGTTGGAGCTCCCATTCGCTGACCATTTTAGCTCCCATTCACATACTGACCTTTCTGTCTTTGGCCTCCATTGTCAGAGTGAGCGCCACACAAACTGGAAGAATAGCACTTCATATTCTCCTTGAGTAGTCTACAACTCAATGGTATGAACATTGAATTTTCTAATTTTAATTATTGCTCTTTCTGTCTCCCCCCTTTTCCCTCCCCCGACCTTGGCAAGTGCACATTTCTCCCATCACCCAAGTCACCCTGCTCCTTTCCCCTCCTTCGTGCACTCATCTCCAACCCATCCAGTCCCCGTCTTAGTTTAGTTTAGTTTAGAGATACAGTGCGGAAACAGGCCCTTCTGCCCACCGGGTCCACCCCGACCAGTGATCTCCTCTCATTAACACTATCCAACACACACTGGGGCCAATTTTTACATTTACCAAGCCAATTAACATACAAACCTGTACATCTTTGGAGTATGGGAGGAAAACGAAGATCTCGGAGAAAACCCACACAGGTCACGGGGAGAACGTACAAACTCCATACAGACAATTTCTTCCATTTTCCTCAAGTCCTCCATTTTCCTTTCATTCCCTATCTTTGCCCTCCCAACCATATTCCACACCCAGGCTCTATAGTTTACTTCTTTCTTTATTTGACACCCTTTTGCCTCCTTTTTACCTCTAATTGTTGTCATTAAGTGCACCACCCTCACCTGCATCTACGTATTGTTAAAGTTCGATTCTAATAGACAGACAACAATACCATAAAGTGGTAAAACATTAGAGTCTTTATTACGCCAGCGGGAGTGGGAGAGCTGCAACTACTAGCAGCCACTCGAAGACCCCACTCCCTTACAGAGTGTTTCAGCAACCTTTTTATGCACCAAGTACAATGGGTTTTTAGAAGTGATAACAGAACCAGACACCCCAGACAGGTGGTCTTGCAAGAGGGATGGGAGTTCAATGAATCATCAGCACATTACAAAATGGCGGCACTGCCCTAGCAGCTGCCGCTCACCTGCGGTCCATTTGTCTTTGTGTTTTTGTTGTTTTTTTTGTCTTAGTTGTAGTTGTGATGTGGTGTTTTTGTGTGTGTACTATGTGTGTATGTGGGGGGGAGGGGGAAACTAACACTGTAAATATGTGTCCCTTCCGAACGGAGACCCGACCTTTGTTTTCTGGGCCGTGTCTCCGTTCCTGCTGCGGCCTACCATCGGCCCAACTCCTGGAGCTGTCAGCCTCCATCGGACTTACCATCCAAGTCCGTGGATCGGACTTACCACCACCGGAGCCGGCCGTCTTCGGAGGCTGCGGGAGCGGCTGCGACTTGCCTTAGGTTCGGGCCGCGTGGATGCCGACATCGGGAGCTCCGGCAGCGGCAGCGTGTTCGCCCGCCCCGGATCGCGGGGCATGGGGCGCGGACATTTCACCGTCCGGCGCGGCCTAAGATGGCCGCGGGATATTTCTCTGCTGGGCGGGGGCTTCAATGTCGGGTGCCACGACCGCCCCGACGTGCAGCAACAGCGGCAGCGACAGCGTGTTCGCCCGCCCCGGATCGGACTTATCATCAGCGGAGCCGGCCGTCTTCGGAGGCTGCGGGAGCGGCTGCGACGCGACGCGCCTTGGGCTTGGCCCGCCCGCTGTGGACCGTCCGGTGCGGCCTGCAACCACAACAACCTGACCGCGGGCGAGGACAGCAGGAGAAGGGAAAGACATTGTGGCCTTCCATCACAGTGAGGAGAGAGAGGACTGGAGGAGACTCACTGTGATGGATGTTTCTTTGATGGATGTTTCTTTTTTGTGTGTTTTTGGGGTTGGGTGGTTTGAGTGCCTGTTTGATGCTTTTATTGTTGGACTGTGTTTTTGGGGGTTTTGGGGTGTGTGATTTGAATGCCTATTTAATGCTTCTATTGTTGGACTGTGTTTGGGGGGTTTTCTTTGGGGTTGGGTAATTTGGGTGCCTGTTTAGTGCTTTTATTGTTGGACTGTGGGTGATTGAATTAACATTTTGTTCAAGATGGCCGCGCCGTTGTGTTTGGCTGCCTGCCACTGTATGTTTCTTTTTTTTTTTCCTAGTCAGATGTGCAGCACTTTGGTCAACGTGGGTTGTTTTTAAATGTGCTATACAAATAAATTGACTTGACTTGACTTGACCCACTATCACTGGCCATTGTCCGAGGTTAACAATTGAGTATATTAACATAAACACATCTTCCTAGTGCTCAACTTTAGAGTGATTGTAACGAGGCTCAGTCTATTAACATAAACACATCTTCCTGGGGCTCAACCTTGTGGTAATTGTTTAAGAGGCTCAAGTCTACTGGTGCTCTTCTGTATCCGTATCCTGTCCTTTGTAAGATTACAACACCCCTTCTGCAATCTCAAGCCAGCATCTACACAGAGGTAGACTTGCCGGCATCTGAGGTATGCATTTTAATTTAGTGACAGTTCATCTTCATGTAGCATTTGGTCACATACACCTTAACCCTTAAATCCCCTTTTCTCCTTTACAGTATCACTTGCTAGACTTTGTCCCACCTCACTTCTCTTCCTGTTTTCTCCACTCTATTCCATCAATCTGAAGAATGGCCCTGATTCCAAATGTCATCTTTTCATTCCTTCCAGCTTAGTTTAGAGATACAACGCAGAAACAGGCCCTTCAGCCCACCGTGTCCACACTGACCAGCGATTCCCGTACACGAGCACTATCCTGCACACTAGGGACAATTTGCAATTTTTACTGAACCCAATTAACCTACAAACCTGTACGTCTTTGGAATGTGGGAGGAAACTAGAGCACCTGGAGAAAACCCATGCGGTCGGTCATGGGGAGAACGTACAGACAGTACCTGTAGTCAGGATCGAACCTGGGTCTCTGGCGCTGTAAGGCAGCAACTCTACCGCTGCGCTACTGTGCCGCCTCTTGCGCCACTATGACCCGCTCCCTGACCTGCTGAGTTCAGCCAGCACTTTGTTTTTAGTACCACATAAATGTATTTGTTTTATTGTCGTCTCATTTCCCTAGCTAATGTAACCCTTGCTCAGTACCAGTGCTTTAGTGTTTGTTGTAAAGAATTTCATACTTATATTCTTCAGATTCATTTGCCAAACACTGCAGCCATGATTCTATACTGTTAATTCTAGAGATACAAGTAATACCAATTTTCTACTTTAATTACTAAATGCTGCCTCCTTAAACTCTAAATGTTTCATCTTTCGTAGCTTTATGCTGATCAACAGTATGTGTGTTGCAGGATCACAGGGAAGCCGTGACTTGTGTATGCTTCAATTGGAATGATTACTACATAGCCTCGGGCTCTTGCAGCGGTGATATTATTGTGCACAGTCTGACAACAAATATTTCCAGTTCTCCGTTTGGCCGTGGGAAAACTCAGGTACCTTTTATATGTTCTGCCTAATTTCCCTAATATAACCCTTGCTCTGTACCAGTGCTTTGGTGTTTGTGTTCTAAAGAATTGCATACTTTTTAGAAGTGTTCCACCAAATACAACACTTTCTGAATCTAAATGACATTTTAGAGAAATTTCAATCTGGCTTCAGAGCAAATTATAACACTGCCCTGATAAAAAACAGTCAGATTTTAGAGTTAACAGTGATGAGGATAAAGTCTCAGTGCTGATCCTCTTAGACCTCACAGCAGCTTTTGACACCATAGTCACAGTATTCTTATAGATCGCCTAGAAAACTGGGTCGGCCTGTCAGATCAGGTACGTTGGTTTCAATCCTATATAAGTGGAAGGAAGTATTTTGTTAGCCTTGGGGAGTATGTATCCTTCCTGATATACCCTTTGGTGTAGCACAAGGTAGCTGCCTTGGCCCGTTACGCTTCCTTGTATATGCTGCCGCTAGGAGGAGTTATCAGACAGCATCATGTAAATGTTCTAAGTTATGCCGATGACACTCAGTTATACCTCTTTGTCGAACCCTCTGATGCAAATGCCTTGAGTTCTTTGACCTCATGCCTATTTTCCATTAAAAAATGGATAAGTGCCAACTTTCTTAAACTCAACAATGACAAGACAGAAATGTTATTACTTGAATCAAAACCCAAGAGAGATGTTACTCGGTAAACTGGGAAATTTGACTGCCTATGTCAAACAAGAAGTCACAAGCCTGGGGGTAATAATTGACAATGATCTTAATTTTAAATCTCACATAAATAAGGTAACAAAGTGTGCTTTCTATCACCTCAGAAATATTGCTAAAGTATGGCCTTTCCGACTCAACATGACTGTAAAAAACTCATACATGCTTTCATATCTAGCAGGCTTGATTATTGTAATGCCTTACTTACAGGTCTGCCTTCAAGATCCACCAACAAGTTACAGCTCATTCAAAGTGCCGCACCCCGGCCATTAACAAATACCAAGAAAAGGGAACATATCACCCCAGTATTATACTCCCTCCATTGGCTCTGTGTAAGATCAAGAATAGACTACAAAGTCCTCCTCATTGTCGACTTAGCCCTAAATGGCTTAGGATCTTAGAGTCCCTCCTTCCGTCTGCCCCTACTCGAGCGTTCGGGTCTGCTGATTCTGGCCTGTTTAACCACTCAACGCCGCAGCAATACAAAAATGGTGAAGTGGCCTTTCTCAACTACGCCCACAAGCTGTGGAATTCCCTACCCAGGGCTATGAAAGACGCCCACTCAGTTGACATTTTTAAACAGAAGTTAAAAACATATCTGTTTAATCAAGTTTTTAACTGATTTTACTTCGTTTGTCTTTTTACACTCTGAATTTTACATTTTGTATTTTTATATAAATCTGTGTTTTGTGTGCGATCAACAGCCAATGTCTTTACTGTTTTAAATTGTATTTTTGTTTAGACATGTGTTTGTTTTTGTGGAAAGCACTTTGGGCTGCATACAATTGCATGAATATAATACAATACAATATCCTTTATTGTCATTGTACAAGTACAACGAGATTTTGATTGTCGCTTCCATATCGATGCTATCAAATCAAATATTTAAATAAATCATGGCGAACATCTAAACAACTGGAAGGGGGGGGGGGGGAGGAAAAAGAAAAAGGGGGGAACAAGGTAAAGTGAAAAAAGGTTCATGCAGGGGTCAGTTGTGCCAGATGACCCTGGGGGCAGAGACAGATCATGGCGGGCTCTCAGCATGACCGATTCAGAGCAGCTATAGCTCTAGGGATAAAGCTGTTCCTTAGTCTGGATGTGCGGGCGTAGAAGGCCTTGTACCGTCTGCCAGATGGAAGTAGTTCAAACAGACGGTGGCACGGGTGTGTGGAGTCCTTGTAGATGCTGGTGGCTTTTCTGAGGTAGCGTGCGTTGTAGATGTCCTCCAGGGCTGGCAGCTGTGTCCCAATGATCCTCTGTGCTCTGCAGACGACCCGCTGAAGAGCTTTCCTGTCCGCTGCCGTGCAGCTGAGATACCACACATAGTCAGTATGCTCTCTGTGGTGCAGCAGTGAAAAGTGCTATATAAATAAAGTTATTATTACTATTATTATATTCTTCAGATTCATTTTACTTACTTTAATTTATTGTCACATGTACCGACATACAGTGAAAAGTTTTTATTGTGTGCTAATCAGTCAGCAGAAAGACAATTCTTGATTACAATCAAGTCGTTTAGAGTATACGACAAGGGAATTACGATTAGTGCAAGGTAAAGCCAGTAAAGTCCGATCAAGGTAGTCCGATGGACACCAGTGAGGTGGATAGCAGTTCAGGACTGCTCTCTAGTTGTGGTAGGATGGATGGTTCAGTTGCCTGATAATAGCTGGGAAGAAACTGTCCCTGAATATGGAAGTGCGTTTTCACACTTTCTGTACCTTTTAGGAGAGGGGAGCAGAGGGAGTGGCCAAGGTGCGACTCGTCCTTGATTATGCTGCTGGCCTTGCCGAGGCAGCGTGTGGTGTAAATGGAGTAAATGGAAGGGAAGTTGGTTTGCGTGATAGGCAGGGCTGCATCATTTTTCAAACGCTACAGCCATAATTCTGTACTGTTAATTCTAAATATGGAATTTCACAGATAATTGGTGAACTATTCAAATTTTTCGGTTTACATGGAAAGTACGTGAGACTAATTTAGTTCAAGAGTCAAGTGTTTTAGTGTCAAATGTCCGAAAAGGGGAACAACAAAATTCTTACTTGCAGCGACACAACAGATATGTCAAGATATGCCATGTGTTGACTATTCCCCCTTACTGATTCCGAATGGTGTATCCTCAACAGAGGCCTCACCTTTGCCCCCCTCTGCCCCCACCTTAACAAGTTCCGGGACCACCACGATGTAGAGCTCTTCTTCCGTCGCCTCCGCCTCCGGGCCTTTTTCTGTGGGAAGGAGTCCTCACCACCCAGTGATGAACCCTTCTCCCATCTCCAACGGACTCCCCTGGATAGCCCTCTACCTTTTTTAGACCTTTTCATTTCCAACTGCTGGCAGGACATCAACCACCTCAAATTTTCCACTCCCCTGACTCACTCTAACCTCTTCCCCCCCCCCCCCCCCTCGTGAACGTACAGCCCTCTGCTCACTCTGCAGCAACCCCGACTGGATAATCAAACCCGCCGACAAGGGAGGTGCCGTGGTAGTCGGATGCACTGACCTCTATCGGACTGAGGCCAGGCGACAACTCTCAGACACCTCCTCCTACTTATCCTTGGACCATGACCCCACAGATGAGCACCAGGCTTTAATCTCAAACACCATTACTGATTTCATCACTTCCGGCTCTCTGCCCTCTAAAACCTCCAACCTTATCGTTCCCCAGCCCCGCACGGCTCGATTTTATCTTCTCCCCAAAATACACAAACAGACCTGCCCTGGCAGACCCATTGTTTCTGCTTGTTCATGTCCCACCGAATTAATTTCAACATACCTTGACTCCTTCCTATCCCCCCGGTCCAATCCCTCCCTACCTATGTCCAAGACACCTCACACGCCCTTCATCTCCTCAATTTCCTCTGTTTTCCAGGCCCCCACTCCCTCTCTTTATTATGGATGTCCAGGCACTCTACACCTCCATCCCCCACCAGGAAGGTCTTACAGCCCTCCTTCTTTCTCGACTGCAGAACCAGCAAATTTCCATCTACCAATACTCTCCTCTGCCTAGCAGAGCTGGTCCTTACCCTCAACTACCTCCCACAAATCCAAGGCGTAGCAATGGGCACTCGCATAGGCCCCAGCCTGCCTCTTTGTAGGGTACGTCGAACAATCCCTGTTCCAGGCGTACACTGGCCCTATCACCAACTCTACCTCTGCTACCTCCTGCACCCATGCAGAACTCACTGACTTCATCAGCTTCACCACTAATTTCCATCCTGCACTCAAATTCACTTGGACCATCTCTGACATCTCCCTACCATTTCAATTTTCTAAGGAAGTAGTGGCGTTGTTGGGCTTGCTTCCTTAAGGAACTAACTTTGGTACATGGTTTCAGTTGGTCATCCATTTGTTTTCAAATGTTTAACTGAAATTCAGTCTAACTTTAGAATTGGGCATCAGTTTACTCATTTAGCACATTATTATAATTTAGACAATAGACAATAGGTGTAGGAGTAGGCCATTCAGCCCTTCGAGCCAGCACCGCCATTCAATGCGATCATGGCTGATCACTCTCAATCAGTACCCCGTTCCTGCCTTCTCCATACCCCCTCACTCCGCTATCCTTAAGAGCTCTATCCAGCTCTCTCTTGAAAGCATCCAACGAACTGGCCTCCACTGCCTTCTGAGGCAGAGAATTCCACACCTTCACCACTCTCTGACTGAAAAAGTTCTTCCTCATCTCCGTTCTAAATGGATTTGGCTGAATTATTAAAAATCAAGAATTATTAAAAATTATTAAAAATCATTGTTATGAATTCATTTTAATGAATTTTTCATTAAAATGGAACCTACATTGTAACCATGATACTAAAATTTACTCCAATCAGTAGTGGTGGAAGAATGAATCATTGTGTTGCAGTCTCCTCTTTTTTTTGTTCTGTAGACCTACAATTTTGTTTTATCTGTAAGCATTTACCCACTCAAGTGAAAATACATAGTCATAGAGTGATACAGTGTTGAAACAGGCCTTTCAGCCCAACTTGCCCGCACTGGCCAACATGTCCCAACTATACAAGTCTCACCTGCCTGCATTTGGCCCATATCCTTCTTGAATCTGCATCAACCAAGCCCAGTAGAGTGCATCGTCACTTCATGTCGGAGGAGAATAAATGTCACTCCTGGGCCATTTGCAAATCACTAAATCTATGTCTCTCATCCTAGACACCACCACCATAAACACCAGGTCCAAAATTCTTGGATACCTCTGCCAAAAAATCCCTGTCTGGAACCATCTAGATTTTACATACCTTTCAACTTATTAATGTGGTAGGCTTTAGAGAGTCTCCAGAACAAAAGCATTACATGCTGCAAGCAGTAAATGTGAAGTGAGCAATAGAGTTAATTTTCACCTGAAATGTGAAATCTCTTCCTCAACAGTCACCACCTGTCCTGAGCTTTTCTAGCATTTTCATTTCATAATTACAACACCTGCCATATTTTGCTTTTGCTCCCAGATTCTTCATCATATCCCTTGTCAATACTTGAAATCCATTTGAGGGGCTTTACTTCCTTGGTGAAATGTGGTGACCAGAATTGTACTGAAATTTTGAAATAGCCTCTGCTGTTTTTCGCTCTGTGCATTCATTTAGTAATTCTGAGAATCCATACTGAGAATCCATATATTTTATTGACAGTTTTCTGAACCAACCCTGCCACATAAAAGATCGATATAAATATATGTCAAGATCTCACTCACTGTAATATCCTTTTTACCACCTCGATGTTTTGCAATGCGCACAACACCATCTTAAAATCAGCATGCCCCAGTAAATCAGCACCAGCCTCCTTTATCTCAGCCATGTCTTGTGGAATTCTGGTGCAAAGTACACGTCTAGGACCTTGTTCATTTCCTCTGGTCCCATGTAAAAATTCCTTGTCATCGAGTGGATCTTTACTTTAAAATTTATTTGCCACTGCTCATTCCAGAGGGATATAATTGCGTCAGCATTGAGTTTTTTGCATAAATTAAGAGTTTGTTTGGTAAGAACAGTTTATGCTGAAACAATGGAGCTGCAGATAGCAGACTTAAAGATAGCAGAGTCTGGGGGTATGGGGAGAAGGCAGGAACAGGGTACTGATTGAATGATCAGCCATGATCACATTGAATGGCGGTGCTGGCTCGAAGGGCAAAATGGCCTACTCCTGCACCTATTGTCTATTGTCAGATGCTGGTTTACATAAAACAGACACAAAGTGGTTACAATGCAATAAAAATTAATATTTAATTCTCCAAATTTTCTCCCCACCATTTTTTTGCCCATCACTTCTCCCCCCCCCCCCATCTTTTCCTTGTTCCCCATCTATGCTTCCCTTCCACCTACATTCCTTCTGCTGGTTTCACAATTTGCAACTCTTTCCTTATCTCACACCTTTAGTCTTTTCATCTATGGCCTTTGTCAAATCATCTGTGCATCAACCCCTCCCCTCACCTCTATCCACTGAGGTGAGTTAATCCAACCGTCTGAGACGTCACCCATCCATGATCTCCAGCGATGATACCTGACCAGCTGGGTTACTCCAGCACTCTGTGAAACTCACCTCTATATGTTCATCAGAGATGCTGGCTGACCTGCTGAGTTACTCCAGTACCGTATATTTTTCAGTTGATGCTGGCCTGTTATGAAAAAGTGAACTGTGTTTTCATTTCTATCTCATAAAGGATTATTTGTTTCTACTCTTCAAGTCCATTGTCCTCCATTAATATATTGTGCAGAGGTGAGGAAAGAGAGTTAGATTCTTCTGATTGCTCTCCTTACAATAGTGAATACTGCAACCTACATTTCTGACAGCAGCATTTTTGGACATTATTATTTATATGTTGTCATTTACTCAAGTCCAAAAGATAAATATTGCTTAATCAAATACAAAAATGAATTCAGCTGAGCTTTCTGTTTCTCCACACCCTTATAAATAAATAAGTACCAGAATAGCTCTGTTCAAGTTTAAACACTTTTACCTTTATCTAGTGACAAGTTACTCTGGTATTTTGTGTTTATTTGTAACCAGCAGCTGCAGTTCCTACATATTCATCTCTTACTTGTTTCCAACAAAAATGCTTGAAATCTGCAGGAAAATCTATCAGTAAATTGGAACTGTTGCAGTATTTATCCTTTGTTCCCTAAATAATTACTTGACAATTGTATAACGTAGAATGCTTGTTAAATTAGCCAGATTAAGAATGTAGCAAAAGACTATTTCTCTTCAGATTTAATTTCTGATTTAAGAAGTATTGTTTTGTCCCAACAAAACAGTTTAACGTTGTTTCTATCAGTGGTTAATTTGGAAATTTTCATTTCATGACAACAGAAGTAGGCTATTCAGTCCATTGAGTCTGCTTCGCCTTTCAATCATAACCGATCTATCTTTCCCTCTCAACCGCGTTCTCTTGCCTTCTCCCCATAACGCTTGACATCTGTACCAATCAAGTATCTGTCAATCTCCACCTTAAAAACACTCCAATGCCAGCACATCCTTCCTCAGACATGGGGCCCAAAACTGCTCATAATACTCCAAATGTGGTCTGACCAGTGCCTTATCAAGCTTCAGCATCACATCCCTGTTTTTGTATTCTAGCCCTAACAAAATAAAGGCATTTGCCTTCCTTACTACCGATTCGACTTCAAAATGAACCTTTTGGGAATCCTGCACCAGCACTCCCAAGACCTTTTGCACCTCTGATTTCTGAATCCTCTCCCCTTTTTGAAAATAGTTACATCTTTATTCCTACTACCAAAGTGCATGAGCTTGCACTTTGCACTGCTGTATTCCATCTTCCACTTTTTTGTCCACTCTACCAACCTTTCCTAGTCCTTCTGCAGACTTCCATTAATATGAACGTGGAATTCATATGGAGGCCCAGCACCGATCCAGCAGTGGCCACGAGTCACTGGCAGCCAACCAGAAAAAGCCCCTCCTATTCCCAGTCTTGGCTTTCTGCCATTCAGACAACTTCCAATACATGCCAGTATCATCACTCTAACACCATGGGCTCCCATCTTCTTTAGCAGCCTCACCATATCAAAGGCGTTCTGAAAATCATAATAGACAACAACCACTGAATCCTTTGTGTATCCTACCATTAACTTCCTCAAAGAATTCCAACAGATTGTCAGGCAAGATCTCCCCTTCACGAAACCATGCTGACTTCAGCCTATGTAATCATGTGCTTCATAAGTACTCGGAAACCTCATCCTTTATAATGGACTTTCCTTAATGGACTACTGACCACTGAAGTCAGGCTACCCAACCACTGAAGTCAGATGACCAAAATTGGTCTTGTACTGTATTTTTTGATACTTGAGCTCATATTTGTCTCTTCCACAAGTGAACTTTTAATTTTTCTTTGTCTTTTTCAGCCAGTGCAAGACTTGAAGTATTCCATCTTTAAAAAAGCTTTGCTGGGAAGTGTCCACGATAGTGGGACTGTAACTCTTTGGGATGTTAATACACAGCAAGTTCACCATACGTTTGAAAATGCTCATAAGGCACCAGCTTCCAGCTTGTGCTTTTCACCAGTAAATGACTTGTTGTTTGCCACAGTTGGTTTGGATAAAAAAATAAACTGCTATGATTCTTCCAGCAAAATGTAAGTTATACAAGTGATGTGAAATGCAATGGGCCCACTGCAATTTGTAATTAGCAAATACAAGTAAAACCTGATGTAGGTCCACCACCGATTTTCCAGGACAACATTACAAGAGCATTGCATGTGGCTAACGCTCTTTCAGGACATGTGCCTCTGTCCCGAAAGAGTGAATTGTTCTCTTCTTTGTTTATTTTAAATTCTTTAAGTTTCTAGCAGTCCGTGGTGGTTTAGAGTCATAGGAGGGGTATAATTACTGGGTTAGAGGTGTATTGTTGAATTATTATTATGTGACCTCTGATCCGGCATAATGGATAGGCTCTGGTATCAAGGGTGCTGGAAAATCGATGATGTATCTGTATTTAAGAGTACTGTACTGAGAATTGAAGAATGTTTGCATGGAATTTAAAATCCATGTCAAATTTGGACGTCTTTTTAAGAACAAATCCTCAAGTCCCCATGAGGTGTGGTGGGGGAGTTGTCAAATGCTTTTGTTTAACATTTCTGAATGGATGAGAACATACAAGGCATGATTAGTAATTTTGCAGATGGTACTAAAGTGAGTGGTATTGTACAAACCACAAAGATTGTTATCAAAGGTTACAGCAGGATCTTGATCAGGTGGGCGTGTGGGCAGAGGAATGGAGTTTAATGCAGATGCATTTTAGGAAGTCTAACCAAGGCAGGACCTTCACAGTAAATGGCAGGGCTCTGGGGAATGTTATAGGGCAGAGCGATCTACGAGTGCAGGTACATAGTTCCTTGAAAGTGGCGCCACAGGTAGATAAACGTGGTCAAGAATGTTTTTGGCACATTGGCCTTCAGTCAGGGATTTGAGTATAAAAGTTGGGATGTTATGTTACAGCTGTACAATGTGCTGGTGAGACCACAGTTGGAGTATTCTTTAGTTTTGGTCACCCTGTTATGGGAAAGGTGATGTTAGCTGGAAAGAAGATGCAAGAGGATGTTGCCAGGACTTGAGGCCCTGAGCATTCAGGAGAGGTTGAGCAAGCTAGGACTTTATTCCTTGACACGTGGGAGGATGAGAGGTGATCTTATAGATGTGTATAAGATTATGAATACATTGGGTAGATGCAGAGCATATTTTACACATAGTAAGGGAATCAAGAACCAGTGGACTGCTCTCATTGAAATGCAGAAATTCTGGAACCGGGGATGTGGTCTCCAAATAAGTGGTCAGCCATTCAAGACAAATGGGAAAACATTTGTTTCAACAGAAGCTGATGAATCTTCAGAGTTTTCTTTTCAAATGGACAGTGGAGGCTTGACCATGAGGTGTATTCAAGACAGATTGGTACATTTTTGGATATGATGGGACTCAAGCAGTATGTGGTTCATGTAGATAAGTTGCAGAGTTCAGAACAAAATCAATGATCTGATTTAATGGTGTAACATGACAATAGGCTGAATGGCACATCCTATCTTCTGTGAAAGTGAAGAAGGGTAATGAACGGTCACAAGCTTTTCATTTCCAGCAATCATGGAGGCTGCATCTCAGCATATATCACCAGGAGAAAGAGAAAAAGCACAAAATTCAAACATTAGAAGCAAAAAAAGTGCTGGAGGAACTACAAAAAATATGCAAAATAAATCTGTGTTCAGAGGTTTTTTTAATAGATTATTGAATTGCACTGTCTTATTTTTGAGGTAAAATTAAAGTTTAAATATTTTGGATATAAATTGTTGCTGCTGATCAACAAATCTAGAGTCATAACGAGATACAGCACCAAAACAGGCCTCCTGGTCCACTGTGTCTGTGCTGACCATCAAGCAACCATTTATAGTAATCCTACACTAATACCATTTTATTTGACCTACACTCTAAACAACTTCCCACAATTTCAACCACTCACCGACAATCTCGGGGAAATTTGCAGTGACCATTACCCTACCTGCTCATTCTGGGATGTGGGGGTAAATCAGATCATCAAAGAAAACGCGTCCGATTACAAGAAGAACCAAGGTTAGGATTGAACCTGTGGTCTCTGGTGCTGTGAGGCAGCCGCTCTTCTGGCTGCCCACCCAGTCTTTAATCTGTTAGAGTTCTGATTCCTCCAATCCTTATCCGAGCATCATAAATCTTTAGGATTCTCTATCTGTATAAAGCAGACTTGATCTGCTAAGGAGACTCGGGTCCTTTGGAGTGCAGGGGGCACTCCTAAGGGCCTTCTACAACATGGTGGTTGCATCGGCATCTTTTATGGAGTGGTCTGCTAGAGCAGCAGCATCTCAGCGGCGGAAGGGAAGAGACTCGACAAGCTGGTCAGGAAGGCCAGCTCTGTCCTGGGTTGCCCCCTCGGCTCAGTGCAGGTGGGGGAGAGAGGAGGATGATGGCAAAGCTAACATCGCTGCTGGACAACGATTCCCACCCCGTGCAGGACACTGTCACTGCACTGAGTAGCTCCTTCAGTGACAGACTCCTTCACCCCAAGTGCGTGAAGGAGAGATATAGGAGGTCCTTCCTTCCCGCTGCTGTGAGACTGCACAACCAGCACTGCTCCCAGCAGACCAGTCAACAATAACAGCTAAGAACACACAGAAAACTGATGACAATTTATGTATCTTTTATTTATAATGAATGATCTCTTGCTCTCTTGCTGTCCACTTTGCTGCTGTAACACTGTAAATTTCCCCGGTGTGGGACGAGTAAAGGAATATATTATTATTATTATTATTATTATTATCTCAGATGAACCATTATTATTATTATTATTATTATTATCTCAGATGAACCATTAATTTGAGGTGAGAGTTACAGGGATCAGGAAAGATATTTCCTTTGAAAACTTATTTTAAGGGTGAGTGTTGGGAAGCTCTCCCCGTAACACCAAACAAATTGTCTGAGAACTTACTTCTGTCTCAAACTTAATTACTGCAACATCATAAAAATACAATTTCAAACGCATGTGGATTAAATAGTTCCTATAAATTTATGTTACTTTAAATTTGTGCAAATCTAAGTACTCGGCTAAGAACTGAAATGAGGGTCAAAAATTTTCAGGAAATATTTTTGAGCAATTTAGTTTGGTGCCTTTTTAAGTGGGTTTCATTTCAGCTTGCAACCTGCTGCTTGATTTTATACCTGCCTTTTAAATTATTGATGTTTATCCTTTGAATTAAATTTCATATTCATTAAAACGGGTGCAAGAGTGGCCTGTCACCTAAGTTTCTGCACAATTACACAGCACATGGAATGTGGTAACAGTTTTCCCATTACAGTAAACCCTTGTTTTAACGGACCCCCTTGTGATAGTTGTAGCGGATGAACCTGCAGATGCCATCCCCGGCCACTTCCAGCCTAGGCTTCAACGCCATCCCTGGCTCATAGGGTGTGCCAGTGAGCCCTTGACCCATTGCACCGTCCGGTTGATGCGGCTCACGTTGTAGCCTCTGGGACTGTGCTTTCTTCAGGCCGCTGCCACCGACAGGGCGCACTCGATCATCATGCAGCTCCCTCCCCTCTCACTAGCCGGTGATTCTTCCTGTTGGACGTTGCTTTCCACGCTGCTGCCGCCTCCTTCTCCCATCACTGTGTCTAGAAGAACCGATAGTTGGTGAGAGGGTGAGGGAGCCCCATGATGATCGGTAACGGCGGCCTGAAGAAAGCGTTGCCGGCCAAGGGCTACAGCGTGAGCCGCAACAACAGTCACATAAACCACAGTGCTGGAGTAACTTAGCAAGCTGAATGAGTCTGAAGAAGGGACCTGATGTCACCTATCCATGTTCTCCAGAGATGCTGCCTGACCCACTGAGTTACTCCAGGAAATTATGTCCTTTTGTGCATTAACCATCATCTGCAACGCTTTGATTCCACAACTTACCATGATAATCCCTCACTTGGTAAAGTGGACAATTGGCAATAACAATCCCCTCCCCCTGTTCTCGCATGATCCATCTTAATGAGGGTTTACTACATAGAAAAGTTATGGAATAATCCAAGGATTTTAAAGAAAAAAACATGAAATGGCACGTGATTGAATCAACTCAGTCGTTCAGAAAACAGAACTGAGAAAGGAGTTTAAGCCAAGATTTATCATGCTAATTTTCTTTTCTGAATTTCTTTTGCACAGGATATTACGAAGTATTTCTGTTGAGGCCCCTTTGACTGCAATAGGCTTTATGACAGATGGAGCAACGTTGGCTGTAGGATCCATCAGAGGAAAAATTTATGTGTATGATTTGCGAGTGACCACTTCACCATTAAAAGTTGTCAGTGCCCACAAGAAATCTGTGCGCTGCTTAAAGTTTCAGAATGGTCCAACACAAATCAGGGTAGGTAGTACTTGTGTAATACTGATATACTTTTAAATCCAAGTGAATTGAGGTGGAATGCAGTTTTGCCGCTTTATATTGGAGGCGCTTAAACATCCGCTGTTACTTGTGGCGTCGGGGACGATGCCGGGTTTGGCAGTGACCACACAGTAGGGTAAACTCGTGACATGTTTTATTTACAGTGACGAGAGTCTCTCATCGTCAGGGCACATGCACAGTGGCAATCTCGGGCATGTCCCAACAGCTCAGTGCTGGTCTCAAAGGAGGAGGCCTGGTGGTCCCAGGCATATCAAGGCAGCTCAGCTTTGGGCTTGCAGAGACGGTGCTGGCGGTCTCTGGGTTATCCTAGCCACTCGGCCTTTGCCTCTGTGTGTGGCTGCAGTCCCTCGTTGTCCATGGACAGGAAGAGGCACTGGCATCTCCGGCCTTCCCCAGCCACTCAGAGGCACTGGCCGTCGAGGACTTCCCTCCCAGCAGCTCAGGGCCGAACACACTGTAACACTGGTGGTCTCAGGCTTTCCCAGTGGCTCGGTCTTCCTCGAACCTGGACAGGGGAACACAGGTAGCAAGGAGGCACCCCACTTTCTCTCCATTACTTTCTCTCTCGCTTCTCTCACCCATCCCTTCTCCCCTCTGGCTAGAATGCGTGTTTTATGAGGAGGAGGCTGATGAGGTTAAGTGGGCCATTCCAATGTCACCTAATTGGACCCGGCTGTTACCAAAGATGCTGAGGATTGGCCTCTCCTGTCCTGTCAGCTAGTGAAAGGGATCAGAGTGACATCCGAGGGAGGTGGCGCGGTCACAAATTAAATATTTGGTTTCATAGAAACAGAAAATAGGTGCAGGAGGAGGCCATTCGGCCCTTCGAGCCAGCACCGCCATTCATTGTGATCATGGCTGATGGTCCCCAATCAATAACCCGTGCCTGCCGTTTCAAAACGTAGAATTTGATAATTTGGCAGCCATTGTCCAGGTTCTCCATATGACCTCCAAGCATCAAGCCATATGAAAATATGAAATAAAATACCAATAACTTGAGTAAAGATATGTTTTTGCAATGTATGTGAGAGAATGGGTTGAACTTCTGATATTCTGGCCCAGTAAGTTGAACATGCAGCCAAAAATGGGGGAGCAATGAAATCCAGGGTTCATTTAGTGCATTGGAATAGTGAAATCTAAAGATTACAAAAGTGTTTTGTAATCTTTCATTAAAAAAATTTTAAACTTTTTTATTTAGTTTTTTAGTTTAGAGATACATTGCAAAAACAGGACCTTCAGCCCACCAAGTCAATAGACAATAGGTGCAGGAGGAGGCCATTCGGCCCTTTGAGCCAGCACCGCCATTCAATGTGATCATGGCTGATCATTCTCAATCAGTACCCCGTTCCTGCCTTCTCCCCATACCCCCTGACTCCACTATCCTTAAGAGCTCTATCCAGCTCTCTCTTGAATGCATTCAGAGAATTGGCCTCCACTGCCTTCTGAGGCAGAGAATTCCACAGATTCACAACTCTCTGACTGATTTTTTTTTTCCTCATCTCAGTTCTAAATGGCCTACCCCTTATTCTTAAACTGTGACCCCTTGTTCTGGAGTCCCCCAACATTGGGAACATGTTTCCTGCCCCTAACGTGTCCAAACCCTTAATGATCTTGTACGTTTCGATAAGATCTCCTCTCATCCTTCTAAATTCCAGTGTATACAAGCCTAGTCGCTCCAGTCTTTCAACATATGACAGTCCCGCCATTCCGGGAATTAACTTAGTGAACCTACACTGCACACCCTCAATAGCAAGAATATCCTTCCTCAAATTTGGAGACCAAAACTGCACACAGTACTCCAGGTGTGGTCTCACTAGGGCCCTGTACAACTGCAGAAGGACCTCTTTGCTCCTATACTCAACTCCTCTTGTTATGAAGGCCAACATTCCATTGGCTTTCTTCACTGCCTGCTGTACCTGCATGCTTCCTTTCAGTGACTGATGCACTCGGACACCCAGATCTCGTTGTACATCCCCTGTTCCTAACTTGACACCATTCAGATAATACTCTGCCTTCCTATTCTTACCACCAAAGTGGATAACCTCACACTTATCCACATTAAACTGCATCTGCCATGCATCCGCCCACTCACACAACCTGTCCAAGTCACCCTGCAACCTCATAGCATCTTCCCCACAGTTCACACTACCACCAGCTTTGTATCATCTGCAAATTTGCTAATGGCACTTTGAAAGGGACCTATTTATCCCCACTCTTTGCTTTCTGTCTGTCAACCAATTTTCTATCCATGTCAGTACCCTACCTCCAATACCATGTGCTCTAATTTTGCCCACTAATCTCCTATGTGGAATCTTGTCAAAGGCTTTCTGAAAGTCAAGGTACACCACATCCACCGGCTCTCCCCTGTCAATTTTCCTGGTTACATCCTCAAAGAATTCCAGAAGATAAGTCAAGCATGATTTCCCCTTCGTAAATCCATGCTGACTCGGAACAATCCTGTTACTACTATCCAAATGCTCCGCAATTTCGTCTTTTATAATTGACTCCAGCATCTTCCCCACCACTGATGTCAGACTAACTGGTCTATAATTTCCCGTTTTCTCTCTCCCTTCTTTCTTAAAAAGTGGGACAACATTAGCTACCCTCCAATCCACAGGAACTGATCCTGAATCTATAGAACATTGGAAAATGATCACCAATGCATCCACAATTTATAGCGCCACCTCCTTAAGTCCACGCCGACCAACAATGACCCATTCACACTAGTTCTACACTACGCAATTTGTTCTGACATCGGAATGTAGACCATAATCCTCGACGTCGACGGATAGCCACGACGACGACACTACGCACTGGGGACAATTTACAGAAGCCAACTAACCTATAAAACTGCACGTCTTTGGAATGTGGGAGGAAACTGGAGCACTCGGAAGAAACCCACACAAGTCACAGGAAGAACTTACAAACCGACAGCACCCGTAATCAGGATCGAACCCGGGTCTCTGGTGCTGGAAAGCAGCAACTCTACTGCTTTGCCATTGTGCCGCCTCATTTTCGATAAAGGTTTTAGCAGCAGAAAAGCTAAGGAGGTCACCGTCATTGCAGAAGAGGCAAATAGGTATATCATGGAGGAGAAATGCTGAATGCGGCCTGGTTGAAGATGAAGCCAATGCTTTAGGAGCTAAACTTGGACAGTTACTGAAGATAATGGCCTCAATCTTCGCAAACTTCAATTGGAGGACATTTTTCATTATCCCGTAAGAATCGTGGAGTTAAAAACTATCTTAGGCATTGCTCACGTTGGTTGAAAAAGAGCTGCCAAACCTAATAGCAACCTAATCCCACCATCCTGCAGGAGGTCTATAACCCAACAAGTCACATCTCTTCATGTGCATATCCAAGTACTTCTGAAATGCACAGAGGCTTTTTACCTCTGCCACATTTTCACAGTAGGTTCTGGACCACCAAACAGCTGGGTGATGGCGGGGAGAACATACAAACTCCGTACAGACAGCGCCCGTAGTCAGGATCGAGCCCGGGTCTCTGGCGCTGTAAGGCAGCAACATTACCACTGCGTCATGCTGCCCCAGTCAATATTACATCATTTTAAATGAACTTTATTTTTTCTTCCAGTCAAATGGGAGTAAGAGCATTGTAAACAGGACTTCGACCCTGTTGTCAACTGCAGCCATAAAGAGGCCTTCAGCTAAGTTGAACAGTGCGCCAAAAGAGATCCTGGATTTTGCTGCACTAATGACAGCTGCTCCTACTGTCAAAGTACCCCCTGTCATTCCAGAAGTCAAAGGAGCTGAAGCTAATCTAGAAGGGAAAGGTAGGACTTTCTGTTTGAATGTGAATGAGATATATTATAAGTGTGTATGGGCATAGGTGTTTGTGAGCCCCTTTGAAGTACTGGACAGATAACGTATCTGCAAGGTATATGTGAAATTAAGAGCATAATTAAGTGACCATAAAAGCTGTCAAATTGGTTTATTTCATGGAAAGAGGGTGAATCTGCCATCCATATCCATTGTGGTATTTGTCTTAACTCCACTTCTACACCACGTAGTTAACTCTTCATGTCCGACAAGCGTCCAGTGATTACCTTGCCAATACATCTTGGGAATACTTCGTTTAATACTACGTTTAAGAAACATTTTTACACGTACGTGGATAGGACAGGTTTGGAGGGATATGGGTCAAACGCAGGCAAGTGGGACTAGTGTAGGTGGGACATGTTGGCCGGTGTGGGCAAGTTGGGCTGAAGGGCCTGTTTCCATGCTGTAAGTCTCTATAACTCTATGACTTGTTGATTGGTTGCTTCGAAATGTGCTTGGAGCTTTCAGTTCAAAGTTTTAACTAAGTGGTCTCAGTATTCTTTCTGTTGCGTTTGCCAATCCTTGTCAGATGTATGTTACCGTCACACAACTGTAACATTGGACCAGTATGCATGAGGCCAGAAGTACAAACCCTGCTCTGGTAAAACTGAATTCAGTGCATCAACCAAATTGGATCAAGCATCCAGAACCTCCAAGTAGGCAATTTCATGTAATTATTTCAGGCGGGAGTATTTGTCACTTCATCCTACTTTGAAATAGATGTAATTCCATTTCTATGTTGACTTTTAATGTCCGGACAACAGAACGTAGTAAATAAATACTGAATTGACTGTGGCAGTAAAATATTATCTAAATAAAAACAGTAAAAAATTTGCTAGGGTTTGAAAACTTGTTGAGTCATTGAGTCTCACAGGGTGGAAACAGGCCCTTCGGCCCAACCTGCCCACACCAGCCAATGTGTCCCATCCACACCTGCCTGCGTTTGGCCCATATCCCTCTAAACCTATCCTGTCCATGTACCTGTCTAAATGTTTCTTAAACATTGCGATGTTTAAAATTCATGGTTAAACCACTTTGATTTTAACTCAATCTTCTGTGTACCGTATGTTATAGTAAAGAACTGGACGATGATGCGAGAAGACAAATGAAGTTAGAATGAATCTCGTCATTTAGCTGAATATCCTTGCACTAAGGATTAGAAATTCATTCTGTTACTTGAGTGGCAACGTGTAGCAGCAATTGTGCATTGTACTCCACTTCTGCAGCTTATTCCATCTGAAATACAGTTACAATTATTTCAAAATAAAGATCAATATCCCACGACTACTGTATTACTGTTCTGTTCATGTAACTGAGAATTAATTTCTATTCTAAAGAATCCTTAATTTGTTTGGGATTATGACAGCATTGTTCTCTGGATAGCCGTCCTCTAATTATAAACCAAACAGGTGGAATAGTAATGTTTTCTTAATAGTAATAGCATGTTTGTCACTTACTGTGTTTCTAGGTTTATCACACAGTACCAGTTTAGATGTCATTCCATCCAAAGAGACGGAAAATACTAAAATAGCAGATAGCAGTGGTAACTTTAAGAACCTTGATTGTTTGGCTGGAAACAGCTTTGGAGATGTGTTCTCACCAGTTCGAGACGGTAAGTTGATTTAAATTAATAGGCTTTTTAATATATGCAGACAATTCACGAGCAGAGCAATTGGTCCTGATGAACTATGGCTTGGTTTTCCAGATGTTTCAGGGTCAAAGGCAAGTGAGGACAACGTGGCAAGAGGAAATGGTATGATGTATTTTGTTCAACGTTTAATTTAGTTGACCTGCATTAGAAAATGGGCCAATGGTGTCACACGCTGTTCTTTGAATGTAGCCTTGTCCGGCTGCATTCTTTTATAAGCCCTTGAAAACCTGTATAAGAGAACATTCCTTCATTTGCAAAGATCGTAATTTTATTGGGAGCCAGAAATTAACTAACGAGGTCATGCAGCATTTTCTGGGAAGAGGTACTGTTGGCATTTCAAGTTGGGTTGAGGACATTTTATCACAACTGGAAAAATAGAAAATAACTTTGTTATGTTTGAATGAGGAAAATCCCTAACAGAAGAAATGTCTGCATTTAGATACAGACAAAAAATACTTTCAAAACAGCAGTTAGAAACAGTTGGAAGATAATGAAACAAGTTAAAAATGAAAGTTGCAGCCATGTCTATTAATGTCACACAAAACACAAAATGCTGGTGGGTCAGGCTACATCTGGAGGAAATGCATAGCTGAGGTTTTGGGATGGGACCTTCAGGCAGAGAATTCAATACTAGTTTGCAGTTTCAGTCGTGGTATCGTTCTTGTCTACTCGTTGGGATGGATAATAAAGATCCTCTGGCATTATTTGAAAAGGAATGTAGACGGTATCTGACCAAGATTATTCTAACAAAAAACCTTTCACTGATTCGACGATTGCAAAATCTAGCTGTTCGGAGCTTGTGGAACTATTTTCCTTCTCTTCTGGAGAAGGAGAGAGGATTTTTCGCCAGTGGAAGTGCGTTGCCAGTGGTTGCTGCATGTATTTGCCTATCTTAATTGAAGTTGGATGGTAACATGCTGGAGAAAGACTTTTTAAGGCAAATGACTGGTTTATGTCGCATGGAATAGAAAGACGAACAAAGTCATTGTACAATTCAATCATTATATTTTGTGTCACAAAGAAAAGTTGCATCCTTTGAACCTGTTATGAGTTGGTCTCAAGATTCCAAGCCCTAAGCAAGAGTCCCTGGCAGGCCGTGTGTGTTTGTGTTCATTCTTCATGCTTTCCACAGGAATATGTCAGTTACTTTTTCACACTCGAAACCTGTAACTTTCTGCAGGAATATATTGACACAAGCATTAATTTCCAGGCAAAAATTGCAGATGCTGGAAATCTGAAATAGAAGTGGAAAATTTTGAAAATGCACGGCAGTTCAGGCCATGTCTGCGAGGAGAGAAACAATGTCCATGTTTCACGTCAGTCCACTGAGTCAATTAATCTAAAACATGTACATTTTTGAAGTGTGGGAGGAAACCAGAGAAAACATACGGAGGTCACGCGGAAAACTTACAAACTCCGTATGGATAGCACACGTGGCCAGTATCGAACCAGGGTCTCTGGCGCTGTAAGGCAGCAACTCTACCACTGCGCCCTGTGATTGTCTCAAACGCGAAAATCAGAAAACCTGGAGATGCTGGAAAGGTGAAATAAAACCGAAAACGTTGAGCACACAGTAAATCAGGCAACGAATCTGGGAAGAGAAACAGAATTAATCGGGTTAAGACCGGTTATCATTTCCGACAGACAATCTTTGTACAGAAAAGTTATTTCCATTTCCATAGTTATTTCATTCCATTCAAATAGGTGCTGGGACCGCAGCTATTTACAATATACATTAATGACTTGGATAAAGGGATTAAAAGTACCATTAGCAAATTTGCAGATCATACAAAGCTGGGTGGTTGTGTGAGCTGTGAGGAAGATGCTATGAGGTTGCAGGGTGACTTGGACAGGTTGTGTGAGTGGGCGGATGCATGGCAGAGGTCGGGAACAGAGCAAGGAAGACCGTTGGCTGAGAGCAAAGGAAGTGTTAATTGCTGTGTGTAAAGGCAGTTTAAAAAGAGCGCCAAGAGTCCGTTAGTAGTCAGTCAGAAAAGTGCATAACTCCAAGCTTGTCAAGAAGGCAGTATAGAAGTTCTTCGTCTCCAAAGGTGTTCAGAGAGCAAGACAGGGTAAGAGGGAATTGTGTCAACTCCAGACAGACTTGCAGCAACTGCTCCTTCTGCAGAGGAGAGGGTGGATGTGAGGGAGGAACTGAGAGAGTTGAAGGGCCGGCAAGCTCGGCTCTTTACCTCTGAATCCTCCAAGATCATCTTCCGGTCCAGGGTCCGCCATGTTGAGCAGGATGAGACGTGCTCACGTTTCTTCTTCCATAAGGTTCACAGGGGGAGCTCTGTGATCAAAAGCCTTAGGGAAGAGGACGGCTCGGTAACATCCTCGCAGACAGACATGCTAAAGATCTGCAGATCCTTTTATAAGGATCTGTACGATAAAAAGACCACAGACAGCACCGCCTCCCAGAACTTCTTGTCCTCCATCACGGAAGTCTTGGATGACAGCAAGCGGGAGAGTCTGGACCAACCACTGACCCTGGAGGAGCTGACTGGCTCCATCCGTTCCTTTGACTCGAGTAAAACTCCCGGAGGCGATGGCTTACCGGCAGAGTTGTACTTGGCTCTGTGGGACTGGGTGGGCCCGGACCTGCTGGAAGTGTACAACGATATACTTCTAGCCGGCAGCATGTCAGACTCTATGAGGAAGGGCAGCATCACCCTGATCTACAAGCAGAAGGGGGAGGTGAATGACATAAGGAATTGGAGACCCATCACATTGTTAAATGTAGACTACAAGATCCTGTCTAAGGCCATCGCCAACCGGGTCAAGTCTGCTCTGGGACAGGTGATCCACCCGGACCAAAACTGTGCTGTACCTAGCAGGAAAATCTCAGACAGCCTGGTGCTGCTGAGAGACACCATTGCCTACGTGCAGGACAGACGGGTGGATGCCTGTCTGGTCAGCTTGGACCAGGAGAAGGCCTTCGACAGGATATCGCACACGTACATGAGGGACGTGCTCTCCAAAATGGGCTTTGGGGAGGGAATCAGGAAGTGGATACAACTGCTCTACACCGATATCTGTAGTGCAGTCCAAATTAATGGGTGGGAATCAGACAGCTTCCCCGTCAGGTCTGGAGTCAGGCAGGGTTGCCCTCTCTCCCCTGTCTTGTTTGTCTGTTGCATTGAACCCTTTGCCGAATCCATCAGGAAGGATGCGAGCATAAGAGGAGTGACATTGCCAGGCAGTGGGGGCACTCAGGTCAAGGCCTCCCTGTACATGGACGATGTCGCCGTCTTCTGCTCGGATCCAGGGTCGGTCCGCAGACTGATCAGTGTCTGCGACCAGTTTGAGTTGACCACAGGGGCCAGGGTAAACCGCAGGAAGAGCGAGGCCATGCTCTTTGGCAACTGGCCCGACCGATCTTCCATCCCCTTCACCATCAAGCCTGACTTCCTGAAGGTGCTGGGGATCTGGTTCGGGAAGGCTGAGGCGTGTAACAAGAATTGGCTGGAGCGGATAGCCAGGGTGGGGAAGAAGCTGGAGCTGTGGAAGCAGCGCTCCCTCTCCATCACGGGGAAAAACCTGGTCATCAGGTGTGAGGTGCTCTCGGGGCTGCTGTACTTGGCGCAAGTGTGGCCCGTCCCTCCCTCCCACGCCAAGGGGATCACCCGGGCCGTTTTCCACTTCATCTGGGGGTCGGCGATGGACCGGGTGCGACGAGCCACAATGCACAAGTCGGCAGACAACGGGGGTAAAAGCGTGCCCAACGTCGCCCTCATTCTGATGGCCACCTTCGTGTGTGGCTGTATCAGGCGGAGCATAGAGCCAAGGCACGTGGGCACCAAATGCCACTACCTGCTGAGGTTCTACCTGTCCCCGGTGTTGCGAAGGATGGGCCTGGCGCAGATGCCACGCAATGTGCCAGTCAGCTGGACATTGCCGAACCATCTGTCGTTTGTGGAAAGGTTCTTCCGGACCAACACCTTTGACCACAAGTCCATCGGGCAGTGGTCAGCACGGAACGTCCTGCAGGCACTGCAGGGGAATGACTCCATGGATCCTGTGGCGTGGTTCCCAGAGCAGACCGCCCAGCTTGTCTGGCAAAATACCTCATCGCCAGAACTAACCAACAAGCACCAAGACCTGGCTTGGCTGGCGGTGAGGGGAGCCCTCTCAGTCAGATCCTTCCTGCACCGCCGGAACCTCACTACCAGCGCACGCTGCCTCCGGGACGGCTGCAACGGAGAGGAGACGGTGGCCCACATCGAGTGCTGCTGGAAGGTCATCAACTCGGTGAAAGACGCTCTTTGGTCTGCCCGAGCTTTGTTGGCCTCCCAGCGGAGCGAGATGTCCGTCAAGGAATGTTGCCGACTGGCCCGCTGCAGACTGCAGGAGTACGTGCTGAGGGACGCACTGAAGCTTGGTGCAGCCAACGCCAAGGCCCTGTGGGGGAGGACCACAGTCTAGGGTCCTTCCGCTGCTTGACATGGGGGGGCAGGGTGTGGTGGAGAGAGACGCCCCTCCAAATAAGGGATACTGGGTAAATGTCTAAATGTAAGTAAATGTCTAAGTGAATGTCCGTATCAAATGTAACCTCCGGAAATGTCGGATGGGCTTGTTTAAGAATATGTTTTGTGAATGATATTTATTATTTGAATAAAATATTTTTTGATTAAAAAAAAGGCAGTATAGAAGTGAGTACCTGGATTGGTTGATCAATTAAAGTAGAAGTTTGGTAAATTGGCCAATTAAGTAATTTAGTGACTGATATAAGCGAGACTTGCACAAGGGGTGAAGCCCTGTCTGGGTGCAGCCCTGTTGAGGGAAGTGCCCTGTGAGAAAAGTGCGCAGTGCCCTGTGAGAAAAGTGCGAGTCTTTGGCTGCGAGTCTTTGGCTGCGAGGAGGCTGAGGTGAGGAGGTTACGCTTGTTTTTGCGCCTGAATTGTTTTTGACTTCACTAAAGTAATGGCGGACAAGTTGGTGCAGTGTGTTTACTGCAGGATGTGGGAAGATAGGGACACCGCTGGAGTTTCTGGGAGCTACACCTGCAAGAACTGTGTCCAGGTGCGGCTCCTGAATGGACGTGTGGCGGAGTTGGAAAGGCAGCTGGAAGACCTCAGGGCCATCCGGGAATGCGAGAGTTTCCTGGACAGGACCTACTGCGAGGCTGTCACGCCAAGGGTCCAGGTCGAGCGAAGGTGGGAGACCGTTTCAGGGGGAAGCAAACGTGGACTACAGGGGACCCCGGTGGCTGTGCCTATTGCAAACAGGTACACCCTCTTGGAGCTGTCGGGGCAGAAGACGCTTCCAGTCCAAGCGGCGGACGTGTTGGCAGATCTAGCTCAGGCAAGGAAACTCGACCAGGGAGACCGAAGTCAGGAAGAGCCATAGTAGTGGGTGACTCCATTGTCCGAGGTACGGACAGTAGATTCTGTGGCGGCAGGAGGGACTCGAGGATGGTCTGTTGCCTCCCTGGAGCCAGGGTTCAAGACATCACGGACCGGCTTCAGAACATCCTAGCGAGGGAAGGCGATCAACTGGAAGTAGTTGTGCACGTGGGCACGAACGACATCGGGAGAAAGAGGAAGGAGATACTGCGACGTGAGTTTAGAGAGTTAGGAAGAAGACTGAGAAGTAGGGCGTCGAAGGTGGTTGTCTCTGGACTGCTACCTGTACCTCGTGCTAGTGAGGGCAGGAACAGAGAGATCGGGGATATGAATGTATGGCTGAGGGGCTGGTGCAGGGAGCAGGGATTTAGATTTCTGGACCACTGGGATCTCTTCTGGGGTAGGGGTGACCTGTACAAAAGGGACGGGTTACACCTTAACAGCAGGGGGACCAACATTCTGGCAGGCAGGTTTGCTAGTGCTACAAGTGTGGCTTTAAACTAAGTAGTGGGGGGGAGGGGTTGACAAACTGGGAATATGGAAATGGAGTTAAAGGGGAAGCAAATACAGTAGAAATTGCAAAGGACTCTCGAATGAATGGGAAGGGAAGTTCTAGATGGGATAAGAGAGTAAGGTCAGGGCCAATTGTGACCGGTGTGAGAGGGGAGGTGAATACGGAAATTAAAGTGTTGTATTTAAATGCGCGAAGTATAAGAAATAAAGTGGATGAGCTTGAGGCTCAGTTAGACATTGGCAAGTGTGATGTTGTGGGAATCACTGAGACATGGCTACAAGAGGACCAGGGCTGGGAACTGAATATTCAGGGGTACACGACATATAGAAAAGACAGACAGGTGGGTAGAGGGGGTGGGGTCGCTCTGTTGGGGAGGAATGATATTCACTCCCTTGCAAGGGGTGACATAGAATCATGAGATGTAGAATCAGTATGGATAGAAATGAGGAATTGTAAGGGTAAGAAGAGCCCAATGGGAGTTATCTACAGGCCCCCAAACAGTAGCCTCGACATAGGGTGCAAGTTGAATCAGGAGCTAAAATTGGCATGTCGCAAATGTAATGCTACGGTGGTTATGGGAGATTTCAACATTCAGGTAGACTGGGAAAATCAGGTTGGTAATGGACCCCAGGAAAGAGAGTTTGTGGAGTGTCTCCGAGATGGATTCTTAGAACAGCTTGTACTGGAGCCTACTAGGGAGAAGGCAATTCTGGATTTGGTGTTGTGTAATGAACCTGATCTGATAAGGGGACTCGAGGTAAAAGAGCCATTAGGATGCAGTGATCACAATATGATAAGTTTTACTCTACAAATTGAGAGGGAGAAGGGAAAATCGGAAGTGTCAGTATTACAGTATAGCAAAGAAGATTACAGAGGCAGGAGCTGGCCAGAATTGACTGGAAGGAGGCCCTCGCAGGGAAGACGGTGGAACAGCAATGGCAGGTATTCCTGGGAATAATGCAGAAGTTGCAGGATCAATTTATCCCAAAGAGGAGGAAGATTCCAAGGGGAGTAAGAGGCACCCATGGCTGACAAGGGAAGTCAAGGACAGCATAAAAATAAATGAGCAGAAGTACAACAAAGCAAAGAAGAGTGGGAAGCCAGAGGATTGGGACTCTTTTAAAGAGCAACAGAAGATGACTAAGAAGGCAATACGGGGAGAAAAGATGAGGTACGAGGGTAAACTAGCCAATAATATAAAGGAGGATAGTAAAAGCTTTTTTAGGTATGTAAAGAGGAAAAAAATAGTCAAGGCAAATGTGGGTCCCTTGAAGACAGAAGCGGAGGAATTTATTATGGGAAACAAGGAAATGGCAGACGAGTTGAACCGGTACTTTGGATCTGTCTTCACTAAGGAAGATACAAGCAATCTTCCAGATGTTCTAGTGGCCAGAGATCCTAGGGTGACGGAGGATCTGAAGGAAATCCACATTAGGCAGGAAATGGTGTTGGGTAGACTGATGGGACTGAAGGCTGATAAATCCCCAGGGCCTGATGGTCTGCATCCCAGGGTACTTAAGGAAGTGGCGCTATAAATTGTGGATGCATTGGTGATCATTTTCCAGTGTTCTATAGATTCAGGATTAGTTCCTGTGAATTGGAGGGTAGCTAATGTTGTCCCACTTTTTAAGAAAGGAGGGAGAGAGAAAACGGGAAATTATAGACCAGTTAGTCTGACATCAGTGGTGGAGAAGATGCTGGAGTCAATTATAAAAGACGAAATTGCGGAGCATTTGGATAGTAGTAACAGGATTGTTCCGAGTCAGCATGGATTTACAAAGGGGAAATCATGCTTGACTAATCTTCTGGAATTCTTTGAGGATGTAACCAGGAAAATTGACGGGGGAGAGCCGGTGGATGTGGTGTACCTTGACTTTCAGAAAGCCTTTGACAAGGTTCCACATAGGAGATTAGTGGGCAAAATTAGAGCACATGGTATTGGAGGTAGGGTACTGACATGGATAGAAAATTGGTTGACAGACAGAAAGCAAAGAGTGGGGATAAATGGGTCCCTTTCAGAATGGCAGGCAGTAACTAGTGGGGTACCGCAAGGCTCGGTGCTGGAACAACAGCTATTTACAATATACATTAATGACTTGGATGAAGGGATTAAAAGTACCATTAGCAAATTTGCAGATGATACAAAGCTGGGTGGTAGTGTGAACTGTGAGGAAGATGCTATGAGGTTGCAGGGTGACTTGGACAGGTTGTGTGAGTGGGCGGATGCATGGCAGAGGTCGGGAACAGAGCAAGGAAGACCGTTGGTTATCCACTTTGGTGGTAAGAATAGGAAGGGCAGAGTATTATCTGAATGGTGTCAAGTTAGGAACAGGGGACGTACAACGAGATCTGGGTGTCCTAGTGCATCAGTCACTGAAAGGAAGCATGCAGGTACAGCAGGCAGTGAAGAAAGCCAATGGAATGTTGGCCTTCATAACAAGAGGAGTTGAGTATAGGAGCAAAGAGGTCCTTCTGCAGTTGTACAGGGCCCTAGTGAGACCGCACCTGGAGTACTGTGTGCAGTTTTGGTCTCCAAATTTGAGGAAGGATATTCTTGCTATTGAGGGCGTGCAGCGTAGGTTTACTAGGTTAATTCCCGGAATGGCGGGACTATCATATGTTGAAAGACTGGAGCGACTAGGCTGGAATTTAGAAGGATGAGAGGAAATCTTATCGAAACGTATAAGATTATCAAGGGGTTGGACACGTTAGAGGCAGGAAACATGTTCCCAATGTTGGGGGAGTCCAGAACAAGGGGCCACAGTTTAAGAATAAGGGGTAGGCCATTTAGAACTGAGATGAGGAAAAACTTTTTCAGTCAGATAGTTGTGAATCTGTGGAATGCTCTGCCTCAGAAGGCAGTGGAGGCCAATTCTCTGAATGCATTCAAGAGAGAGCTGGATAGAACTCTTAAGGATAGCGGAGTCAGGGGGTATGGGGAGAAGGCAGGAACGGGGTACTGATTGAGAATGATCAGCCATGATCACATTGAATGGCGGTGCTGGCTCGAATGGCCTCGTCCTGCACCTATTATCTATTGTCAGATGCAGTTTAATGTGGATAAGTGTGAGGTTATCCACTTTGGTGGTAAGAATAAGAAGGTAGATTATTATCTGAATGGTGTCAAGTTAGGAAAAGGGGACGTATAACGAGATCTAGGTGTCCTAGTGCATCAGTCACTGAAAGGAAGCATGCAGGAACAGCAGGCAGTGAAGAAAGCCAATGGAATGTTGGCCTTCATAACAAGAGGAGTTGAGTATAGGAGCAAAGAGGTCCTTCTGCAGTTGTATAGGGTCCTAGTGAGACCGCACCAGGAGTACTGTGTGCAGTTTTGGTCTCCAAATTGGAGGAAGGATATTCTTGCTATTGAGGGCGTGCAGCATAGGTTTACTAGGTTAATTCCCAGAATGGTGGGACTGTCATATGTTGAAAGACTGGAGCGGCTAGGCTTGTATACACTGGAATTTAGAAGGATGAGAGGGGATCTTATCGAAACATATAAGATAATTAAGGGGTTTGACACGTTAGAGGCAGGAAACATGTTCCGAATGTTGGGGGAGTCCAGAACCAGGGGCCACAGTTTAAGAATAAGGGGTAGGCCATTTAAAACGGAGATGAGGAAAAACCTTTTCAGTCAGAGAGTAAATCTGTGGAATTCACTGCCTCAGAAGGCAGTGGAGGCCAATTCTCTGAATGCATTCAAGAGAGAGCTAGACAGAGCTCTTTAGGATAGCGGAGTCAGGGGGTATGGGAAGAAGGTAGGAACGGGGTACTGATTGAGAATAATCAGCCATGATCACATTGAATGGTGGTGCTGGCTCGAAGGGCCGAATGGCCTACCCCTGCACTTATTGTCTTTGTCTATTTCTCATTCCACTGCTGCTGCCGAACCTTCAGAGTACTGGAGTATTTCCTGGGTTTTATTTCAACCTGTGTAGGTGAGAGTATATATTTTTGATGTCTGCTCTAATCTGGTCATACCAATTAGATATTTAACAACATTGACTTCCTTGACTTGCGTGAATACACAACACAAATCTCAGCTTTTTGATTATGTATACAAAAGGTTTGATGAGGGCAGAGCTGTAGCCATTGTCTATATGGACTTCAGAAAGGCGTTTGGCAAGGTTTTGCATGCTGGGTTGCTCTGGAAGGTTGGATCACATGGGATCCAAGGAGAGATAGCCGACTGATTAGAAAATCGGCATGGAAGGAATCAGAGGGTCATGGTGGAAGGTTGCTTTTTGGACGAGGCTTGTGACTAGTGGGTTCAGTGCCGGGCCCTTTACTGTTTGTCATCCATATCAATGATTTAGATGAGAACATACATGGCATGATTAGCAAATTTGTAGATGACACAAAAGTGGGTGGTATTGTAGATAGTGAAGATGGTTATCAAAGGTTACAGCAGGATCTTGATCAGCTGGGCAAGTGGGTAGAGGAATGGTTAATGGAGTTTAATGCAGATAAATGTGTGGTTGTGAATTTTAGGTTGTCTACCAAGGGTAACACGTTCACAGTGAATGGCAGAGCTCTGGGGAGTGGTGTAGGGAAGAGTGATCTAGGAGTGCAGCTACATAGTTCCTTGAAGGTGGCCAAGATGGTTTTCGGCATATTGTCCTTCATCGGTCAGGATTTTGAGTATAGAAGTTGGGATGTTGTGTTACAGCTGTGCGAGGTGTTGGTGAGGCCACAGTTGGAGTATGGTCTTCCGTTTTGGTCACCTTGCTATGGAAATGATGTTAAGCTGGAAGGAAAGCAGAGATGATTTATGAGGATGTTGCCACGACTTGAGGGCCTAAACTATAGGGAGAATTTCATTTAGAGATGCAGCGTGGAAACGGGCCCTTCGGCCCACCGAGCCCATGCTGACCAACGATCAACCCGAACACTAGCACTATCCGACACCCTATGGACAATTCACAATTTACAGAAACCAATTAACCTACAAACGTGTATGTCTTTGGAGTGTAGGAGGAAACCGGAGCATCTGGAGAAAAACCACGTGGTCACAGGGACAATGTACAGCTCCGTACAGATAGCAAATGTAGTGAGGATCAAACCCAGGTCTCTGGTGCTGTAGGGCAGCAACTCTACCGCTGTCTCACTGTGCTGCCCACCAGGAGGTTGGGCAGGCTAGGACTTCCTTGGAGCGCTGGAGGATAAGAGGTGATCTTATAGAGGTGGAATGGTCATGAAGGGAATAGATAGGGTAGATGCACAGTCTTTTAGCCCAGAGGACAGGTTTAAGGTGAGAGGGGAAAGATTTAATAGGAAGTTTTCCGTATCCATTTCAAGTTTTCCGTATCCATTTAAGAGTGGAATGTCTAGGAACAAATTTTTGCAGAACTGAATAGTAAATGGAAATTAAAATATACATCGGATAAAGGAGAAATATGAAGCGAAGCAGTATAACAAGTCAAAGAACACGTCACTCTGAAGAAGGGTCTCGACCCGAAACGTCGCCCATTCCTTCTCTCCAGAGATGCTGCCTGACCTGCTGAGTTACTCCAGCATTTAGTGTCTACCAACATGTAATTCATCCTGATGAACACTTGTACAGTGATTTTAAACATAATGAATGAACTGTCCTAATCTCTTTTTACCCTTTTCTCACATGGCCAATCTTGTACCAAACATCATTAGCAACGTAGATGGCTGGTGTAGATATAATTTTATTTATTGCAGCATACACCCTTGAGCTACACATATTTTAAATTATCGGTAAGCAAGAACAAACAGCTCAAATGTATTTCTCTTTGCAGGTTTAGGAGTTTCGCCGGAACTGAACACCATGTTTTCCACAAGGACTAATCCAATGGGTTCTTGGACAAAGGGAGACTTACACTCCAACTCCTTGCATGGCTTTACATCGCCTTCTCCTGTGAAAGAACAGACACAGTGCCATGAGAAGATTTCCATCAGTAGCCAAATCCAGAGTGGGAGGCCACACTTGAAAGAGCCATTTGCCCAGGTACTTCAAAATCCAGCATTCATTTGTTGAGAAAGAAAAGTGGTTAATATTTTAGTTGATGTTTTCTTTCCAGAACTGGGAAGATTTGAGTGCCAACAACTTTTAAGGATGTTGGGGAAGGGGAGAGAGGGGAGCGGAAGGGTGGGGAAGCTCAAGTTCAAAGGTTCATGTCTCTGATTGGGTGGAGAGGAATGTTTAAACAACTGAAGGAGCGATAGGGCAGAATGTAAGAGGGTGGTAAAGGAATCAGCAGAAAGGAAAAAGATTGGTCTGGAATGGTGTAAATGGAACTAAAATAAATACCTGAAATTACCAGAGAAAAATCGGCAAAATTGGAAATGTGAAAAACAAATATAGGAAAATGATGATGAATTGGAGTTGTGGACCTTGTTGAGCCTTGAAGGCTACTGTGTGCCCATTGAGGACGTGTGCTCCATGCGTTTATGTTGAGATACTTTGAGTTTTTGAGCAAATTTTATTTTGGGTGTCAGGCGCCTGCAAAAACATGTTTTGAATTCATGTGCAGCGTTCTTGTTTCCAAATCATCCGTTTGTCCTTTCTGAACACCTTCACTCAGTCTGCTTTGGCCTACGTGATCTCCCAGTTGTCAAACACTTTAACTCTCCCTCCCATTCGCACACTGACCTTTCTGTCCCGGGCCTCCTCCACTGTCAGAGTGAGGCCACACGTAAATTGGAGGAACAGCACCTCATTTCTCTTGGACAGCTTACAGCCCAGCGGCATGAATATTGATTTCTCTAACTTCATGTAACCCTTGCATCCCCTTTCTCTCCATCCCTCCCCAACCCTAGTCATCGTACTAGTTTCACTGTCGTCCTGCTGAGTTTCACTGTCTGTATAACTCATTATTACCTTCCCCATAAAAGTTGTGGACTACATCTTTCCTTGATCATTGTTGCCAACACTGATTTGTTCTATACCTTTTCATACCTCTCGTTTTCCTCTCCCTTGGCTCTCAGTCTGAAGAAGGGTCTTGACCCGAATTGTCACCAACTCCTTTTCTCCAGAGAAACTGCCTGACCCACTGAGTTACTCCAGCTTTTTGTGCCTATCTTCAGTGTAAATCAGCATCTGTAGTTTTTTCCCTACTCGTCCATTCCAACCAAGGTGCCCCATCTTAGCCAGTCCTGTTGATCAAGTTTAACCCCCTAAACCTTTCCTATCCATGCACCTTGCTCTGCGGAGGAATGTTTGCATAAACCATTCTGTACTGAGTATTCATTAAGGTTCAACTTTTGTCCCTTTGGTCACAGCAGAGAGTGCTGAGTGCTGAATTTCCCATTAAGTTCAGGTCCTTAATATCAAATATTTCTAAGTAAGACGTTTTTCTTAGTCTTTCTTACAGGCAAAGAATGTTTACACAAGATATTATAGTCTTCCATAATATTTGCATCTTGAATTCTCTGCAGGGAATTGACAAGGGGTTCCTGAAATCAAAAATGATAGAGCAGAATGGTCAGATGGAAAATAAGAAATTGGAACAGGTGTTGGTTGGACTGATACTTTACAAAAATGAATGTAGGTTAATTTAAATTAGAACGTAGAACAGTGTACCACAAGAACAGACCATTCAGCCCACATTGTCTGTGCTGAACATGATGCCAAAACCATCACTTATCTACCTGCACATTATCCATATTCCTCCATTCCCTGCATATCCGTCTGCCTTTACGGAAGTCTTTTAAAGGTCACTAGTGTATCTGTTTCAACCACCACTCCCGGCAGTGCATTCCAGGCACACTGTTTAAAAGAAAATTTGCCCCCCACATCTCCTTTAAACTTTGTCCCTCTTACTTTAAAGTCATGTGCTCTAATATTTAATTTTTCCATCCTTGGAAAAAGATCCAAACTGTCTAGCCTGTGTTGAGGAGGCTTTTAGTGAGGCACAAGACATACAGGGAATAGAGGGAGTTGAACAATGTGCAGGCAGATGAGTTCAGGCACCCTGTTTGGCACAGACATTGTGGGCCAAAGGGCCTATTCCTATGCTGTACTGTTCTGTGTTCTGAACAAGTCGGTTTTTGTCAGAGTTGAACATAGAACAGTGAAGCATAGGGACAAGCCCTTTGGTCCATAGGGACAAGCCCTTTGGTCCATAGGGACCAGCCCTTTGGTCCATAGGGACCAGCCCTTTGGTCCATAGGGACCAGCCCTTTGGTCCATAAGGACCAGCCCTTTGGTCCATAGGGACCAGCCCTTTGGTCCATAGGGACCAGCCCTTTGGTCCATAGGGACCAGCCCTTTGGTCCATAGGGACCAGCCCTTTGGTCCATAGGGACCAGCCCTTTGGTCCATAGGGACCAGCCCTTTGGTCCATAGGCCTATCCAAGGTTCGTAGTTTTATTTGTATGTTTTTCATTTTCGGCCATCTGGAATGTAAAAGTTGCAAAAGTGAAAATAACTTAACGGCGATCGCTAAAGAAAATGTTATTGCCAATATGGAAAATTGGATCTGTTTAACATTTTCATTCTATTTAAAAATAAGAAGGAAAAGCATTCTGGGCCATTATACCTGAAAACCCTGAATATGTTCAGAAAATAGACTTCAGAAAATGGTCGGCGTGGACTGGTAGGGCCGGACAGGCCTGTTTCCATGCTGTAGTTGTTATATGTTATATATGTTATATGTTGTTCTGTTTTAACAAGAAAGTAGTTAATGCAAAGTTAGCACTGTGCAGATATAGCATTCATCCCAAGCGTCTTGCAACTGGTTCCAGAATGGCAGTTTTGTGCACTACTAATGGAGTGCTACATAATATGAGGAATAATTCTTGATGAAAAATCAGCAGTTCAGAGTCGGGTTGTACAATGTGATTTAGAGGATAATTCACAATTAGTCATTTTGCCACGGATTCCAATTAGATTCCAGAGATATAAATATAATACTGGATGAATAAAGGGAAATTCCCTCAGATTGTCAGAATACACTGATTTTTATGTACATTTGAGAATAGTGTCCTGTGTTATAAAAACATGGATTTATATGATGTGCAGATGAAACACGAGTATTGCTAGTTACAGATGACTGCTTTAGTCCTACAAGTTGTAGCTAATTTCCTGTATGTTGGCCAGAACGGAAGATCTTTGTTCTCTGAACCATATTTTGTACATCTTGTGATTTCCTGTCCATCTAGTTCTTCACTTTAACCTCCCACTTCACAGTCGAATAAAACTTAGCAAACTGGTGCCAAGTGATCATGCTCTCACTTGTAAAGCCAGAATGAACAGAGGATAGTGAGCTAGTCACTTTAGTTCAGTGATACAGTGTGGAAACTGGCCCTTTGGCCCATCCAGTCTGCGCTGACCAACGATCACCAGTTCGATCCTGCACACTGGGGGCAATTTACAGAACCCCATTAACCTTCAAACGTGCACGTCTTTGGGATGGGGGAGGAAACCAGTGGACCCGGAGAAAACCCACGCGGTCACGGGGAGAACGTACAAACTCCGTACAGACAGCACCGGTAGTCAGGATTGAACCCGGGTTTTGACGTAATATGGTCGCAACACTAATGCCGTGCCATTCTGCCACCTTAGGTTTTCTGTTACTGGCCTTCTGAGTCTCTTAGTTTGGACAACTATCCCCGCAGACTTTGACACCTTACATTCATAGAGGGTTTTTAACATTAAGCATGAGGTTGTGCAAATATATATCCACAAGTTACCCAGAATATGACAGTTCATGCTGCAATTTAGGTAGGTCTTAAAAATAGATGGGGAATTTCAGATGTTCAGCTGTATCTTTCCCAAAGAGCAATCAATTCAGGATCTGTTCCTTCAGATTGAAAATATCCAGAAGTAATGCCATTGTTTATGAAAGGACAAGCCTGCAATTGGGAGGAGTTATCAGTCTAACATGACACTTATTACCATATGTTTAAAACCTGTGCAGACTGAATCCAGTAAAATAAAAGTGGGCAAAGTTGAGAATAATGGATCATTGCTCCTTTCCGATTTTGTATTCCTTCTTCAACCCTCATAGTTTTTTCATGTTATTAAGTTCGTGTTAATGGCTTCAATTTGTCTCAAGTTAAGCTCTTCCATAACTGAGCCTGGAATCTTGTCAACGCCTCTAACGTCTTCTATGGTGAAAACACCTGACCAGTGGGAAAGGAAAGGAAGGGAATTACCTCTTATCCAGGAATCTATGGAGCATAATTCTCCCATATCTGGTGAGTATTTCACAGCTCAAACTGTGGTGTCATTGTCCCATTCTGAAAGGAATAGATTCAACAAGTTCAAACTCTAAAGGTATACCAAAAAGTGTGAAGATTTTTCTTAATAAAAGAAACAGTGAAATAATATTTTAAACTCTAAAATCTTATATTTTAAATACGGGCTGTTTTTTGCAGGTCTATGTTTTGCGTTAAAATGTGAGAAGTTGCTTTGCTCAAAATTAAAATGGACTTTGTGGTGACTCCTTTGCCGCATTGAGATTTGCCTTGGCCTTGCCACTGTATGTTTCTTTTTTTCCTAGTCAGATGTGCAGCACTTTGGTCAACGTGGGTTGTTTTTAAATGTGCTATACAAATAAATTGACTTGACTTGACTTGACTATATCACGTATGGTCTGAAGTGCAACATAATTCACATCACAGTCATTAATAATCTCAGTGGTACTTTTCAGTAAGAACTAAACCTATTTGTATGTCATCATCTTATCAAATTAGGATAGAGCTATAAATGCCATTTTAAAACAATAGGTGACCTGACTTTTTCAGCAGGAAGGAACTGCAGATGCTGGTTTACACCGAAGATAGACACAAAATGCTGGAATAACTCAACGGGACAGGCAGCATTTTTGGTGAGAAGGAATGGGTGATGTTGCAGGTCGAGACCCTTCTTTCAACTGAGTCAGGGAAGAGAGAGATACAGAGATGTGGAGGTGTACGGTGTGAAAACGAGACATCAAAGGGGATGCAGCTGAATGAAAATGTAGAACAGATCATTGTTAGCTGGAGAAGGGGACAACGAAGAATGCAGAGATAAAATTGAATCTGGGAGACAGACTGGTCTCAAACTAGGAAGGGGAGGGGGGGGTGGAGAGAGAAGGGGGATGCATGGGTTACTCGAAGTTAGAGAAGTCAATATTCATATTGCTGAGGTGTAAGCTCTCCAAGGGAAATATGAGGTGCTGATACATCAGTGATGGGAAACTATTGGACCCGACTCGAAACGTCACCCATTCCTTCTCTCCTGAGATGCTGCCTGACCTACTGAGTTACTCCAGCATTTTGTGAAATAAATACCTTCGATTTGTACCAGCATCTGCAGTTATTTTCTTACGGAAACTATTGGAGAGTTCTTTGAAACAGGATTTACTCCCGCTTGGAAGAGAATGGGGTAATTAGGATAGCCAGCACGCCTTTGTAAGCGGCAGGTCATGTCTTAATTACTTGGCTGAGTGTTTTGAGGAGATGACAAAGGAGATTGATGAAGGTAGGGTGGCGGATGTTGCACACATGGATTTTAGTAAGGCATTTGATAAAGCCCCCAGTTGATCCAGATCCTTTTGTTAATCTAAATGGCCTTCCTCATTGTCCACTGCACCACCAATTTGATCATCCACAAATTTACTAACCACTGCATTATCATCCAAATCAGCCAATACATTATGACCACTGACAGGCGAAGTGAATAACCTCTTGAAGTCTCTCAGATTCGTGGGACATGATTTCCCACATTCAAGCTATTCTGACTACCCTTAATCGGTCCTTCCCTATCCCAAATACAGGTAGATTCTGCCTCCTAGCAATCCACCGTAGTAACCAAATCAACTAAGATTAATTTTAATTTTACCAAGTAAATTAAAATAAGTTCATCATTCATAAGTGATTAGAGCAGAATTTGGCCATTTAGCCCATCAAGTCTACTCCGCCATTCAATCATGGCTGATCCATCTATCCCTCCTAACCCCATTCTCCTGCCTTCTCCCCATAATGATACTCGTACTGATCAAGAATCTATTTCTGCCCTAAAAATATCCATTGACTTGGCCTCCACAGCCTTCTGTGACAATGAATTCCACAGATTCACCACCCTCTGACAACATAAATTCCTCCTCATCTCCTTCCAAAAGGAACGTCCTTTAATTCTCATGTTATGACCTCTGGTCTTAGACTCTCCCACTAGTGGAAACATCCTCTCCACATCCACTCTATCTAGGCCTTTGACTATTCAGTAAGTTTCAATGAGGTCACCCATCAACAGAGTAAACAAACTAAGCTGCAACTGATATTCTAATGGAATATTAACCACTGGTATCAAAACTGTCTTCTGTAGGCTGGTCTTTTCATATTTTGTTGTCATCTGCAAGTGCCCAAACCTGTGCACTGGTCAGATCAGTGCTTATGAATGTGCTTATTTTACAGTTGCAAAGATGACTCCTGCCCCAGGGATTCCTAATATGTCTGAAAAATTTGTGGATGCGTTTGGAAGTGAAGGGATTGGGCAGCAATTAACATCCGCTCAAGTTCAGTTAATAAAGACCATGATACAAGATACCTTGGAGGATTACAAGTAAGGAACATACATGTTTCAAATAATTTAATGCAAGCCTTGTTTCAAGCATGGAACACAGAAGCAAGTTGGTTATGGATTTTTGGGTTCAGAGTTGTCATTTTGCTTGAAAAATGGGTGATAGAGCTATTTCTAATGTTCTGTATTCTTCATTTTCTATTTCAACTAACCTCTGTTTTGGACTTTTCATAAGTTAAGAGTGTCGTATGTCGTAGATAAAACAATGACATTGTTAATTGCAGTAGCACAACAGAACATGTAATCATTGTACACTAAACTATATAATAAATGAGGGAAGAAGGTTCAGTGTGTATACGCACACATAAAATACAAACAAACAATAATAGTGCTCTTTTTGCATATATTTGTCAAATTATGATACTGAAATTCTAAACTTTCTCTAATGAACCCAGGGATGCGTGGCACCGAGATATCGTAAACCTGCAGCTTGAGATGATCAAACAATTCCAAATCCAACAGGTAATTAAAATATTCAATGTCGTGGGTGTGATATTTTGGCTTTTGTGTGCAATTGGTATGTGTACAGTATCAACAAGAGACAATTGGAGGTATCTGCATCGTGGCTATTTTCCAAAATGTATCCCTGCAAATATCTTCTTTAATCCATCTGAAAATTAGGTGGTAGAACTTTTAGCCTGAAAAGAAGGAAACAGAGTTTGAGTTGAGTTGATTTTGTTGCGTGCTAGCCAGTTAGCGGAATGGCAATGCATGATTTCAATGGAGCCATCCACAGTGCACAGATAAATGATAAAGGAAATAACGTGAATAATGTTTAGTGCAAGGTAAAGTCTGATCAAAGATAGTCCGAGGTTCTCCAATGAGGTAGATACTAGCTCAGGACCACTCTCTAGTTGTTGGTAAGATGGTCAGTTCCCTAAGAGCAGCTGGGAAGAAACTGTCCCTGAATCTGAACATGTGCTCTTTCACACTTCTATACCTCTTGCCTGATGGGAGAGGGGAGAAGAGGGAGCAGCCAGGGTGCGACTTATCTTAGATGATGCTGCTGGCCTTGCCGAGGCAGCTTGAGGTGTAGATGGAGTCAATGGAAGGGAGGTTGGTTTGTGTGATGGTCTGGGCTGCATCCACAATTCTCTAATTTCTTGCAGTCTTGGATGCAGCCTTGCTGTGATGCATCCCGATAAATAGCTCTCCATGGCGCATCTGTAGAAGTTAATGAGAGTTGTTGGGGACATGCCGAACTTCCTAAGCTTTCTTTTAAAAACCCAACCTGCTCGGTTTTCCCTCATGGTAACCCATTAATCCTAGCCATCAACCTACTCTTTCCTCTCCCAATCCAAGTGTCTCTCTGGACCTGAGGAGATGTCCTTCACCATGATCTTCGGCAGCCAGCAGATCTTTCAAATTTCTGCTGCAAAGAATAGTATCTATCGTCCTACTGTGCCTAAGACGATTTTCATTCACCGCAACACTCTAGTCTTGAATACCCCCCTGTACCATGCAAGTGTGGCCAGTTTCTCATCCTCCCTGCTGTTCCTGCTCTTGTCCACACTGTGACAAGAAGTTCCAATTGATTGGACGAATGCCCAGGCAAAGATTTTGAGAGATGAAAAGTTCTTGCTGCTGACATTGAATTAATTAGAAGTCTTTAAAAATGTTCAGTAAGTCCAAGGGTGGTGCAGCGGTAGAGTTGCTGCCTCACTAGTTCCTGACTATGTGTGCTGTCCGTATGGAGTTTGTACGTTCTCTCCGTGATGTGCGTGGGTTTTCTCTGGGTGCTCCACATTCCTCCCATTCTCCAAATACATACAGGTTTGTCGGCTAATTGTACCTCGTGTGTGCAGGATAGTGCTAGTGTGTGGGGATCACTGGTTGGCTGAGACTCCGTGGGCTGAAGACCCTTTTCTTGCACTGTGTTTCTAAACTAAATTAAAACTAAAGTTAACCCAAAGTACTTATAAATAAAATTGTTGCCCTTTACTTTGTCTTATCTGATTCAAGGAAAAATGTGCAATTCCACAGGAGGGGTTGCATTGGAAATATGCATCTAAAACTGAAGGCTCAACCTAACGGTTATCTAACCAAAGAGAGGCAGGGCTCTGAATGTTCCCCCTAGCAGTGGTGCCATAATGCACAAGTAAATGCAAATGACAAGGTTGAAACAATAGACAATAGGTGCAGGAGGAGGCCATTTGGCCCTTCGAGCCAGCACCGCCATTTAATGTGATCATGGCTGATCATTCTCAATCAGTACCCCGTTCCTGCCTTCTCCCCATACCCCCTGACTCTGCTATCCTTACGAGCTCTATCTAGCTCTCTCTTGAATGCATTCAGAGAATTGGCCTCCACTGCCTTCTGAGGCAGAGAATTCCTCAGATTCACAACTCTCTGACTGAAAACGTTTTTCCTCATCTCAGTTCTAAATGGCCGACCCCTTATTCTTAAACTGTGGCCCCTTGTTCTGGACTCCCCCAACATTGGGAACATGTTTCCTGCCTCTAACGTGTCCAACCCCTTAATAATCTTATACGTTTCGATAAGATCTCCTCTCATCCTTCTAAATTCCAGTGTATACAAGCCTAGTCGCTCCAGTCTTTCAATATATGACAGTCCCGCCATTCCGGGAATTAACCTAGTAAACCTACGCTGCACGCCCTCAATAGCAAGAACATCCTTCCTCAAATTTGCGAGACCAAAATTGCACACAGTACTCCAGGTGCGGTCTCACTAGGGCCCTGTACAACTGCAGAAGGACCTCTTTGCTCCTATACTCAACTCCTCTTGTTATGAAGGCCAACATTCCATTGGAGATTGGAAACAATTAGAGACAGATTTTCCATTGGAAACAATTAGAGACAGATCGAGTTGAGTAAATAATCCATCTTTGACTCTTTCAAAGATCTCAAGTCACAGAAGAAAAGCCATCCTTCAGCCAAATTCATCCACTCCCATCTGAAATCCAGATATAGCAGAGAGCCATTAGTTCACACCCCACCTATAGTAATGGTGAAGGTTTGTGCTTCTGATGGTGACATCTCGCCTTAAGGTTCCAATCTCGTTGCAATGCTGGTATCTATCTTGTTAAAAATCCAGTTATGTTCAGTTGACAGAAAACTCAGCAAATCTGGCCAGGTTATGCCAAAGATAGATACAAAATGCTGGAGTAACTCATTCGGGACAGGCAGCATCTCTGGAGAGAAGGAATGGGTGACATTTCGGGTCGAGACCCTTCTTCAGACTGAGTCAGGGGAGGAGGGAAACGAGATAGGGAAGGTACATAGAAAATGTAAGGTGTATAAAGAACAGATCAAAGTAGACGATGACAAGGAAATGTAGAATGGTTCATTGTTGGCTGAGGAGAAAGTGACAACGAGGCATACAAACAGTAAAATAAATCAGGAGGCCAGTGAAACTAGTTGGAGAACTTGGGTGGGGAAGGGACGGAGAGAGAGGCAAAGCAAGGGTTACTTGAATTTAGAGAAATCAATATTCATACCACTGGGTTGTAAGTTGCCCGAGCAAAATAGGAGATGCTGTTCCTACAATTTGCGTTTGGCCTCACGCTGACAGTGGAGGAGGCCCAGGACAGAGAGGTCAGTGTGGCAATGGGAAAGCGAGTTAATGTTTAGATCACGTAGGCCCAGGCTACCATATCAGCCGGCTCTTGATGGCTGACCATTAGCATGCAACATTTGTACCACAGAACAGTTGAGCATTCGCAGCCTCCAAGGCAGAGTCCAATATTTAATTACATTTCTACCATCATCACCCTGGCACTCACGATTGAACAGTAACACACTAGGCTAGCCACAGTTCAAAAAGGCCGAAGAAATGAAGTGGAAAATTGAATAATGTTTGAAGAAAATATCAAATGCTTTTATTGCAGAGAAACCAAAGGTGACTTACAGGTTGGTTTATTTAAATTGTGTTTGCATTGAATTTGTTTGAACCATCTATCTTTCTCCTTTCAGAATGAAATCCATGGTTTACTTGAAAGATACTCCATTAATGAAGCTTTGGTGGCCGAAAATGAGAGATTGCGAGAAGAAAATAAGAGGCTACGAGCTATGTTTTAAGACATGTTGCTGAAAGCTCGCTAAAGCAAGAAGGGTTTGCACTGAGAAGCAGCAATAATTCCCTGCCACAAGGCAAGCGTAGATGGAGACTGACTTCAACGCTTTAATATTGAATACGTAAATGTTTTGTACATCAGACCATTAATCACAGAGCAGCTGGCCCATTTTGATTCTAAAATGAGCCAAAAAGTAGCTGTCTCAATGGATTGAATAGAAGTATTAAATGTCTTTTCAGAGGCTATACAACGGAATTCTGATAAATGTTACAACTAATTCCCGGAAAATGTGCTACAATCAGGAGTTTTACGTGATAGAATGAATCAGAAAGGTGTATCAATGCTCAAAGAAAAAATCAGACTAAAAGTTGGATTTCATGCATTTTTCAAGATTCTAATGCATAGGTTTTACAAAAAGAAAATAGCAATAAATGAAAATAAAGAAAGAAAATAAAGAAAGATTCAGCCCTCTGGGTAAAGATTATTTTATAAATTGGCATTTTCTACTGTTTACAAATTTGTACAAATGATTGTTTCTTTTTGTCTGACAATAACCATACTTAGATACTTAAATCGTAGATTGCTTGTTGTGAATATTTTGACTTATTTTCCATCGGCTGCCTAAAAACAATAACTGTTTTTGTTTGGTGCAAGCAGTAATTTTGCTCCTGGATAAGTGAATCTAAATATTTTAACATGTTGCATTATTACTGAGTAGATGGTTGAAAGTGCCTTTTTCAGATTTCTGGAATAAGCAGGTGACACAAGTGGTCACACAGGAATACACCGCCATTGCTTGACTTGACGTTCAGCAATTGTGTAGAATAGCCATTGTTTATATTACGTACACTATTTTGTAAAGAATTTCGTATGGATTCTGTTTTTGAATTAACATTTAAAATGTAGGATATTTTTGATGAAAAAAACACTATATTAAATGTGGTTTGCAATAAATACATTGGTAAGCATTTTGTGTTTAAGAAAGCACTTAAAAGTAAATTAGTTGGAATTGCATTAAAGAAAAGGTGGCATGTTGTTAAATTATCAAAATGCTTTAAGTAAAAAGATTGGTTCTAACAGCAACTTGATGATGATCTACTGTATTGTTGGGCATTTCAGATAGGAATTGAATATTTTTAAATACCATGAAGTCCTATCAAATCCAATCCTGTTTTTATCAATTTCCAACTATACTAGATTTTGGAGTATTGGAAGAGAGGGCTGGATACAGCAAAGACATTTTGCATTTTGTAATCTTCACAAGTTAAGGAAAACACTTTAAATAGGATGAAAAGTCTGATATTTCTTTGAGATCCATATAATCCTGGTGCTTCAGAGCTGAATTCAATACTCAGTGATGATAATTAGTCGGAATGAAGCAAGATTATGAAGTTTCTCTTAAGGATGTTTTTTGAGCTTCAGTCCAATATTTTTATAAAAGTGGCGATTGCTGGTAAATAAAATGTCATTACTCCCCTTTGATTTTTCAACTGTTCTGTTCAGTTCATCCTTTGAAAAAGGCCATTGGAGGCCAATGAGAAATGCCTTTACCCATTAATTTCATTGTTTTTTTAAAGGCGCTTTAGGTTAAGTTTAAGGATACATAAGTGAAATTGGGGCATCTTTTGCTGTTCACTTTCTGCCAATTCACCCAAGATTTTAAATTGGGACCCCTGTTGTAGTAGCTGAAAGATTATGCCCCTGACACGCTCAGGAGTGGGCCTGCATTATGAATGGAGCTCGAGCTTGCCTTTCTGATTAGCACTATTTGGTATCAAATAGGCAAAGCTGATTCTTATTGAGGAGCTGGAGTGGAAACCAGAGGACAAAGTGGAGGAAATCATAGGACAAGTGCACAGAAGAAGCTGCCAGAGGGAGTGGAAAGACGGCTACCATACAGCATTTAAAAGACACTCGGGCAGCTTTATGGATAGGAGAGGTTTAGAGGGACAAGAGAGAGGTGCAGGCAAATGGGATTAGCTTGCTCAGGCAACTTGGTTGGCATGGGCAAGTTGGGCCGAAGGGCCTGTTTCTGTGCTGTATAACCATTTGACTGTGACAAAATGCATAGAGATGGATTTTCTTAATCAGGAATGACAAAGCCATTGTATAGAATCACAAAGAATTGCAGCATATAAATATTCCCTTCAGCCCATTCAGTCCATGCTGACCATAAATCTTTAACATTATTTAACAAATTAGTTAATATTATTTAACAGAGATCATAAACATTTAGTTTAACCCAAGCTTAATTCTATTTTTCCAACATTCTCTCAACTCCTGGCAGATTCCACCACTCACCTACACACTGGGGGCAGTTTGAAGTGGCCAGTTAATCTACTCACCCGCGCATCTTTGGGATGTGGGAACAAACCTGAGGTGCTGGTGGTAACCCATGTGGTCACAGGGAGACCATTGGAAACCACACAGACAATGCCTGTGGTCGGGAGTGAACTAGGGTCTCTGCTTCTGCCAGGCAGTGGCTCTGCTAATAGCGTTTGAATTTAGAAAACTGGTGACTGAACATGATTAAAGCAAACATAGAGAGATCACATTGGGCAGAGTCCAGAATGGAGAGGACATACTAATATGCAGGATTAGAAAAATATTGCAGAGATGGGGAGGTAAGACATGGAAGGTCATGAGAATGAATTAATAGAGGTAATTGGCAATAATTGCTGTGGTTGTTTAGATCTGGTAGTTGTGTTCGAAAGAGCCTGAAGACCAGGTGGTATTTGCAAATTTCATCTACTCAGTTAGCATTTCTGTATACTAAAACTCTTGTTTGTTTGTTGTTGAATTACAGCCAAAACAGTACACAATAATGCAACAATTGTAGGCCCAACTTACCACCTAATGGTGCTAATGGAAGAAGTTTCATTGAAATTGGTGTTATATTTTAAAAGTCATTCACATTTTAAAGTTTAAATCAATCTCCAAAGGAGGAAGGGGGGTGGGAGGAGGGAGGGGGGGATAAGGGGGGTTGAGGGAGATGGAGTGGGGGAGAAGGGGGTGGGGAAGGGGGGAGGAGGGGGGTAGAGGGGAATAGAGGGGAAGGGGGGTGGAGGGAGGGGAGGGACAGTGGGGAGGAGAGGGTGCTGCACCAATGCAGGAGAGGTTTGGACCCAACGGGTTCACCTGGTCTAGTTAACCCGAAAATCATGGTCTTGTCACTGACTGACTGTCGACCAAGCCCCTGAGCCAAATCCCACTTCCCAGCTCTTCATCTGAAGCCTTGCAATTGAACACACGTCAAATGCTCAACTGTGTCTTTGTGTAGTAGTATTTGCTTTGTCTTCTTTTCAGGTAGTCAATCTCTCACTACTCAACAAGGTTCCAAATAATCCCGTCTAGGTCTTTGACCTATTGCCTTAAAGCCAAATCCTTTGTATTTTATCCCCTGTCAAGTGAAGTATGTTCCTTCTCTTTCACTGAAGCAATTGAATAAATTTATACACCAATTGTCTCAGATGCTTGTTCTTTTTTCACAACAAAGTCTATCTTGGCTAAACACCTTTGGTCATAACTAAAATTCATCATCCTTGTACCATTTTCCCTCAATCAACCAAAGGCTTTGGTGCATTGAAGCTTGTTGTAAATTTCACCGCTGCTTGCCTTCGTAAAGAGCTGGCTCCAGAGATTGTGAGGTAGTCCATGTTTTCCAAGTCTCTTATTGCTGGAGTGTGGTCAGATTTAGTTTAGAGATGCAGTGCAGGAAACAGGCCCTTCAGCCCACCGAGTCCAGGCCAACCAACAATCACCTGTATACTAGTTCTGTCCTGCACACCAGAGGCAATTTACAGAAGCCAATTAACCAACGTCTGCAATGTGGGAGAATACTGAAGCACCCGGAGAAAACTCACGATTATGGGGAGAATGTGTAAACTGTACAGACATCACCTGTAGTCAGGATCAAACCTGGGTCTCTGGTGCTGTGTGGCAGCAGCTCTACCACTGCACCACAGAGGATCTTCTTAGAGAATCTTGGTTGTGCAGGCATTGAGTCACAGAGTTATCCAGCAGGGACACGGACCATTTTGGCATTCTAGGCTAGTCCCATTGGCACCATATCCCTCTGAACCCTTCTTATCCATATACCTGGATGTTTTTTAAAATCATAATTGTATCCACTTCTATAACTTTCTCTGGTATTTTGTTCCAAATACTGACTACTTTCTGATTGAAAACGTTGCCCCTGAGATCCAAGCATGTCTTATAGGATAAGGCTTAATTACAGACAGACAGAATGCTCCTGCAAAAAGCTAATCAGAACTTGGTTTAGTTTAGTGATACAGTGCAGAAACAGGCCCTTCGGCCCATCAAGTCCATGACGACAAGTGATCCCCATACACTGGCACCAGTGGCAATTTACATTTCTTTACTGAAGCCAATTAATCTACAAACCTGTATGTCTTTGGAGTGTGGGATGAAACTTGAGCATCCAGAGAAAACCCACGCGGTCACAGGAAGAACGTGCAAACTCCATACAGACAGCACACGTGGTCAGGATTGAGCCCAAGTGCCTGGCGCTGTACCGCCGTGTGTGCCCATATTGATGGGTTGTACAGATTTCTGCTACCTCATGGAGTTGTTGGGAGATATGGCATGGAAACAGACCTTTGGTTCACCAAGTCAGAGCTGACAATTGTATTCACCAAGTCAGTGCCCATTCGCACTAACCTTACACCTAACCCTACACCTGGGTTAATGTGATGAGCATTACACTGGGCCTGTACTCGCTGGAGTTTGGATGAGGAGAGACCTCATTGAAACTTACTGAATAATGAGAGGCCTGGATAGAGTGGATATGGAAAGGATGTTTTCACCAGTGGGAGAATCATGGACCAGAGGTTGTACCCTCAGAATAAAAGGATGTACCTCTAGAAAGGAGATGAGGAATTTCTTTAGTCAGAGGGAATTTCTTTAGTCTGTGGAATTTATTGGCACAGACGGCTGTGGAGGCCGCCAATAGGTAATTTTGAGGCTGGAATTGACAAATTCTTGAATAGTAAGAGTGTCAGGGGTTACAGGGAGAAGGCAGGAGAATAAGGTTGAGAGACAAAGGTGGAGCAGCCATGGTTGAATTGCGGAGTAGACTCAATGGGCTAAATGGCCTTATTCTGCTCCTAGAACTTATGAACATGAACATTCTGGTGCACATTGCAGTGCACATCATGAGTGCTGACCTCCCGTCATCAAAGGATTCTATGTGAGGCACATCCTCAAAAAGGCAACCAATATTATCAAAGACCAACACCCACCCTGACCACACTCTCATTTCACTCCTACCATCGGAAGGAGCCTGAAGAATGTGACCTCCAAGTTCAAGAACAGCTTCTTTCCACCAACTATCCAGCTCTTGAAACCTGCATGACATCAACCACAACCTCAACAACTTTCATTTTCTACGGACTTGTGCTACAGACTTTGGCTTTGCACTGTTACAGTTATCTAATATTATTGATTATTAATTTATCATATTATTGATTGTTGTATATTTGTTTGTGGGTTATTGCCAGAATGAACCAGTTAACCGGCAGCAAGTACATTGTCAGTATGTACGTCAACCAAACATCCTTGACTCTTGAGGACCGTATACCTGGTACTTCTAATCACTCCAGCATTAAGGGCTGTGGTGCAGCGGTAGAATTGCTGCCTCACAGCGCCAGAGACCCGGGTTCCATCTTGACTATGGGTGCTGTCTGCACGTAGTTTGTACGTTCTCCCTGTGCCCTTGTGGGTTTTCTCTGGGTGCTCCGGTTTCCTCCCACACTCCAAAGATGTACAGGATTCTAGGGTAATTTGACATGTAAATTGTAAATTGTCCTTATTGTGTTAATGTGCGGGGATAGCTTGGCAGCACAAACTCAGTGGCCTGAAGGGCCTGTTTCCACGCTGTATCTCTAAACAACAAGGGAAGTGTGGCTATGGTAAACATCGGTGCAAAGGATCTTCGACTTGAAACGTTAACTGTTTTCTCTTCCCTCAACTGCACTCTGACCTGCTCATTATTTTCAGCATGTACCATTGATTTTACCAAACAGATCGGGCTTTTTTTTTTATATCAAAAAATACTTTATTCAAATAATAAATATTTACTTACAAAACATCTTTTTAAACAAACCCATCCGACATTCCCGGAGGTTACACATTCGATACAGGCATTCACTTCCAAATTTACAGACATTTACACAGTATCCCTTATTTGGAGGGGCGTCTCTCTCCACCACACCCTGCCCCCCCATGTCCAGCAGCGGAAGGACCCTAGACTGTGGTCCTCCCCCACAGGGCCTTGGCGTTGGCTGCACCAAGCTTCAGTGCGTCCCTCAGCACGTACTCCTGCAGTCTGCAGCGGGCCCTGTCGTCAACATTCCCCGACGGACAGCTCGCTCCGCTGGGAGGTCAACAAAGCTCGGGCAGACCAAAGAGCATCTTTCACCTAGTTGATGACCTTCCAGCAGCACTCGATGTCAGTCTCTGAATGCGTCCCTGGGAACAGTCCGTAGATCACAGAGTCCTCTGTGACGGAGCTGCTCGGAATAAATCGTGACAGGGACCCTTGCAAACCTCTCCACTCTCTTTGCAAATCCACACTCTGTGAAGAGGTGGGCAACCGTCTCCTCTCCATAGCAGCCGTCCCGAGGGCAGCGTGCGCTGGTAGTGAGGTTCCGGCGGTGCAGGAAGGATCTGACTGGGAGGGCTCCCCTCACCGCCAGCCAAGCCAGGTCTTGGTGCTTGTTGATGAGTTCTGGCGATAAGGCATTTTGCCAGTCTGCTCTGGGAACCACGCCACAGGATCCATGGAGTCATTCCCCTGCAGGACATTCCGTGCTGACCACTGCCCGATGGACTTGTGTCCAAGGTGTTGGTCCGGAAGAACCTTTCCACGAGCGACAGATGGTGCGGCAATGTCCAGCTGACTGGCACATTGCGCGGCATCTGCACCAGGCCCATCCTTCGCAACACCGGGGACAGGTAGAACCTCAGCAGGTAGTGACACTTGGTGCCCACGTGCCTTGGCTCTACGCTCCGCCTGATGCAGCCACACACGAAGGTGGCCATCAGGATGAGGGCGACGTTGGGCACGCTTTTACCCCCGTTGTCTGCCGACTTGTGCGTTGTGGCTCGTCGCACCCGGTCCATCGTTGACCCCCAGATGAAGCGGAAGACCCGTGGTGTAGGAGGGAGGGACGGGCCACACTTGCGCCAAGTACAGCAGCCCCGAGAGCACCTCACACCTGATGACCAGATTTTTCCCTGTGAAGGAGAGGGAGCGCTGCTTCCACAACTCCAGCTTCTTCCCCACCTTGGTTATCCGCTCCAACCAATTCTTGTCACACGCCTCAGCCTTCCCGAACCAGATGCCCAGCACCTTCAAGAAGTCAGGCATGATGGTGAAGGGGATGGAAGATCGGTCGGGCCAGTTGCCACAGAGCATGGCCTCGCTCTTCCTGCGGTTTACCCTGGCCCCCATGGCCAACTCAAACTGGTCGCAGACGCTGATCAGTCTGCGGACCGACCCTGGATCCGAGCAGAAGACGGCGACATCGTCCATGTACAGGGAGGCCTTGACCTGAGTGCCCCCACTGCCTGGCAATGTCACTCCTCTTATGCTCGCATCCTTCCTGATGGACTCGGCAAAGGGCTCAATACAACAGACGAACAAGGCAGGGGAGAGGGCAACCCTGCCTGACTCCAGACCTGACGGGGAAGCTGTCTGATTCTCACCCATTGATTTGGACTGCACTACAGATATCAGTTGGATCCACTTCCTGCATTAACCAAACTGATCTCCCGGTGGCCAAGTACTTCAACTCCCCCTCCCATTCCCAGTCTGACCTTTCTGTCATGGGCCTCCTCCAGTGCCATAGTGAGGCCCACCGGAAATTGGAGGAACAGCACCTCATATTTCGCCTGGGCAGCTTGCAGCCCAGCGGTATGAACATTGACTTCTCCAATTTTAGATCGTTCCTCTGTCCCTCCCTTCCCCTCCCCCTTCCCAGATCTCCCTCTATCTTCCTGTCTCCACCTATATCCTTCCTTTGTCCCGCCCCCCTGACATCAGTCTGAAGAAGGGTCTCGACCCGAAACGTCACCCATTCCTTCTCTCCCGAGATGCTGCCTGACCTGCTGAGTTACTCCAGCATTTTGTGAATAAATACATTCGATTTGTACCAGCATCTGCAGTTATCTTCTTATACAGATTGATTTGGGGCTAGGGTGATGTAAACCATTATATCCACCAGGGGCCAGTGTTGAGATGATTGTGGACATTGGCCTTTTGAACTAATAAGGAGCTGATAACATAGTTATTTATCTCTGTGGCTCATTGTAATTTCATAAATTCATAATAGATGGCAGTTTCAACATTACTTTAAAATATTAATTATAAATTATTTTAGAAACATAGAAAATAGAAAATAGGTGCATATTCTATTCCCTCAATAGCAAGAATGACCTTCCTCAAATTGGGAGACCAAAACTGCACACAATACTCCAGGTGTGGTCTCACCAGGGCCCTGTACAACTGCAGTAGGACCTCTTTACTCCTATACTCAAATCCTCTTGTTATGAAAGCCAAACTTTCTTCACTGCCTGCTATACCTGCATGATCACTTTCAGTAACTGATGTACAAAGACACCCAGGTCTTTGTGCACGTCCCCTTTTCATAATCTGACACCATTCAGATAATAATCTGCCTTCTTGTTCTTGCCACCAAAGTGGATAATATCATATTTATCCACATTATACTGCATCTGCCATGCATCTGCCCACTCACACAACCTGCCCAAGTCACCCTGCAGCCTCATAGCATCCTCCTCGCAGCTCACACTGCCACCCAGCTTTGTGTCATCTGCAAACTTGGAGATGTTACATTTAATTCCTTAATCTAAATTGTTAATATATATTGTAAATAACTGGGGTCCCAGCACAGAGCCTTGCAGCACCCCACTAGTCACTGCCTGCCATTCTGAAAAGGACCCGTTAATTCCTACTCTTTGCTTCCTGTCTGCAAACCAGTTTTCTATCCACATCAATACCCCACCCCCAATACCCCGTGCTCTAATTTTGCGCACTGATCTTTTCAAAGACTTTTAGAAAGTCCAGATACACCATTTCCATTGGCTCTCCCTTAATCCATTCTACTTGTTACATCCTCAAAAATTTCCAGAAGATTAGTCAAGCATGATTTCTCCTTCATAAATCCTTGTTGACTTTGGCTGGTCCTGTCACTGCTTTCCAAATGCGCTGCGTTGAGTAGAGTTTTAACTGAGTACAAGCTCACTAAAGAAAAGGCAGGAGGTAAAGCAATGACAGAGGGGGAGCAGTGACGGAGTAATGCAGAACTCCCATCTGAGAGAGGAGGAAAAGGACAGGTGCAGTCTGGTAAAGAACACATATGGCATGCTTGCCTTCATCGGTCAGGCATTGAGTATAAGTGTCAGGAAGTCACGGTGCAGGTTTATAAAAACTTTGGTTAGCAGCATTTGGAATATTCTTTTCCAAAAATAAACTTTATTCAGAATGAAGAACAAATACAAACAAAAGCTGTGGAAAAACTCTCCAGACCTTCTCAGCGTGTGTACATTTAGAAGTTTCATATTCAGTAATGTTCGGTGTCCCCATCGGACTCTGTCCCTCGATGTGCAGCAGCAGCAGGAGCCTAGACTGTCCGTCTGCAAATGTGTCCCTGGGAACAGTCCGTAGATCAGAGAGTCCTCTGTGACGGAGATGCCTGGGATAAACGGTGACAGGGATCCTTGCATCATTCTACAGACTCTCTTTACAAATCCACACTCTGTGAAGAGGTGGGTAACCGTCTCAATAGACAATAGACAATAGGTGCAGGAGTAGGCCATTCAGCCCTTCGAGCCAGCACCGCCATTCAATGCGATCATGGCTGATCACTCTCAATCAGTACCCCGTTCCTGCCTTCTCCCCATACCCCCTCACTCCGCTATCCTTAAGAGCTCTATCCAGCTCTCTCTTGAAAGCATCCAATGAACTGGCCTCCACTGCCTTCTGAGGCAGAGAATTCCACACCTTCACCACTCTCTGACTGAAAAAGTTCTTCCTCATCTCCGTTCTAAATGGCCTACCCCTTATTCTTAAACTGTGGCCCCTTGTCTGGACTCCCCCAACATTGGGAACATGTTTCCTGCCTCTAATGTGTCCAATCCCCTAATTATCTTATATGTTTCAATAAGATCCCCCCTCATCCTTCTAAATTCCAGTGTATACTCCATCGCAGGGCAGGGACACAGCTAGTAAGATTCTGACGGTGCAGGAAGGATCTGACTGGGAGGGCTCCCCTCACCGCCAGCCAGGCCAGGTCTTAGTGCTTGTTGGTGAGTTCTGGCGATGAGGCAAGCTGGGAGGTCTGCTCAGGGAAAAACGCCACAGGAACCATCCCAAAATGGCGGCGCTGCCCTAGCAGCTGCGGCTTACCTGCGGTCCGTTTGTCTTTGTGTTTTGTTTTTGTTTTTTATCTTAATTGTAGATGTGATGTCGTGTTTTTGTCTTTGTGTACTATGTGTGGGTGTGGGGGGGAGGGGGGGAACTGTAAAATTGTTTTTACCATCAGCGAAGCCGGCCGTCCTCGGAGGCTGCGGGAGCGGCTGCGACTCACCTTAGGCTCAGGCCGCGTGGATGCCGACATCGGGAGCTCCGGCAGCGGCAGCGTGTTCACCCGCCCCGGATCGCGGGGCTTGGGTCGCGGACATTTCACCGTCCGGCGCGGCCTGCAACTACAACAGCCTGACCGCGGGAGAAGATGGCAGGGGAAGGGAAAAGACATTCTGGCCTTCCATCACAGTGAGGAGGGGACTGGAGGAGACTCACTGTGATGGATGTTTCTTTTTTTGTGTGTGTTGGTTGGGGTTGTGTAATTTGCTTATTTTATTGCTTTTATTGTTGGACTGTGGGTGACTAAATTTCGTCCAAAAAACTTGTTTTTTGGATGACAAATAAAGATATCTTGAATCTTGAGTCCTTGCCCTGCAGAACCTGCTGACCACTTCCTGATGAACTTTAGTTTAGGTTAGAGATACAGCGCGGAAACAGGCCATTTTGGCCCACAGGGTCCGCGCCGACCAGCGATCCCCACACATTAACACTATCCTATACCACCTTGTGGTCAAAGGTGTTGGTCTGGAAGAATCTTTCCATAAAGGCCGGGAGGTGCGGCAATATCCAGCTGACTGGCACATCCCTTTGGAGTATTGCGTGTATTTCTGGTCATCGCATCACGGGAAGGATGTGGAGGTTTGTGAGGGGCAGAGGTTAACCACGATGCTGCCTAGATTGAAGATGATGAGCTAAAAAGAGAGTTTGGACAAATGTGACCTGATAGACCTCCACATGGTGGGCTGCTCTGGAAGGTTAGATCGCATGGGATCCAAGGAGAGGTAGCTGAATGGATAGAAAATTGGCTTCATGCAGGAAGCAGAGGGTGATTCTGAGACTGGAGGCCTGTGACTAGTGGTGTGCCTCAGGGTTCGGTGCTGGGCCCGTTACTGTTTGTCATCTACAACAATGATTTTGATGAGAACATACAGGGCAAGATTAGTAAGTTTGCAAATGATACAAAAGTGGGTGGTATTGTAGATAGTGAAGATGGGTGTGAAAAATTACAGCAGGATCTTGATCGATTGGCCAGGTGGGCTGAGGAATGTTTGATGGAGTTTAATGCAGATAACTGCGAGGTGTTGCATTTGGGTAGTCCATCAAGGGCAGGACCTACACAGTGAATGGCAGGGCTCTGGGGAGTCTTGTAGAGCAGATGTGTAGTTCCTTGAAGGTGCTGTAACAGGTAGATAGGGTTGTAAGAAGGTTTTTGGCACATTGGCCTTCATCAGTCAATGTATTGAGTGTAAAAGTTGGGAGGTTATGCTCCAGTTGTAGAAGACATTGGTGAGGCCACATTCAGAGTATTGTGTTCAGTTTTGGTCACCCTGTTATAGGAAAGATGTTGTTAAGAGTCATAGCGTCATTCAGCGTAGAAATAGGCCCATGCTGACCAATGTTTTCTCCCCATCCTCCCCATGTCCATTTCCCATTCGGTCTTCCTCAGTTACGTACCCAAGGAAGGACAGACCAAAAACAGAAAACGCTGGAAGTACTCAGCAGCTCAGACGGTATCTGTGGGAAGAGAAATGGAGTCCATGTGTCAGGTTGGAAACCTTTCATTGGAACTGAAACATTGACTCCATTTTGCTTCTCGCAGATGTGGACTGGCCTGCTAAGTATCTCCAGCTTCTTCTGTTTGTGTTTCAGATTCCTAGCACCCGCTGTTTTTATTTATTTTGTTTTCACTCAAGCAATGGCTTGTGGCCAAACTCCAGCCGACAAGGAAGCCAACCTCAGTCCCATCCTCCATCCTTATCACACGGTTCAGCAGGAGAGAGGCTGCTTTACTTCATGTTACTTTACTTTACCTTCCTTTAGTTTAGATACAGCGCGGAAACAGGCCCTTCAGCCCACCGAGTCGGCGCCGACCAGCGATCCCCGCACATTAACACTATCCTGCACGCCAGAGACAAATCACAATTTAACAGAAGCCAATTAACCTATAACCCTGTACCTCTTTGGAATGTAGGGGGAAACCGGAGCACCCGGAGAAAACCCACGCAGGTCATGGGGAAAACATACAAACTCCGTACAGACAACACCTTCTGAAGGAGGAGAGGGGAAGAGGGGGAGAGGTGGGGTGTAAAATTGGACAATTCAAAGTTCAAGCCATTATTGTAAACTGCCCAAGTAGAATATGAGGTGCTGTTCCTCCAGTTTGCATGTGGCCTCACTCTGGTGAGAAATAGCATAGCCTGATTGATTAAATTTATTACGGGCTCAGTGAGCAGAAGGAAAATATCTGAAGAAGGGTTCCAAAGTCACCTATTCATTCTCTCCAGACATGCTGCCTGAAAGCTGAATTACTCCAGCATTTTGTGTCTGCTTTCAGAAAAAAACCCAGCATCTGTAGTTCCTTCCAACACCCAGGGAAAGATTATTGTTGGCGTTGCAGTGGACAGCTATAACCAAATGTCACCCCCTCTTGTCCACTTGGTTCTTCATAAGTTCATAGGTTTTAGGAGCAGAATTAGGCCATTCGGCCAATCAAGTCTTCTCCGCCATTCAATAGACAATAGGTGCAGGAGGAGGCCATTCGGCCCTTTGAGCTAGCACCACCATTCAATGTGATCATGGCTGATCATTCTCAATCAGTACCCCATTCCTGCCCTCTCCCCATACCCCTGACTCCGCTATCCTTAAGAGCTCCATCTCGCTCTCTCTTGAAAGCATTCAGAGAATTGGCCTCCACTACCTTCTGAGGCAGAGAATTCCACAGATTCACAACTCTCTGACTGCAAAAGTTTTTCCTCATCTCCGTTCCAAATGGCCTACCCTTTATTCTTAAACTGTGGCCCCTGGTTCTGGATCAATCATGGCTGATCAATCTTTCCCTCTCAACCCCATTCTCCTGCCTTCTCCCCATTACCCTTGACACCCATGCCAATCAAGAATCTGTCATTCTCCGCCTTAAAAACATCCTTTGACGGCCTCCACAGCCATCTGTGGCAACAAATTCCACAGATTCACCACCCTTTGACTAAAGAAATCCATCCTCATCTTTCCAAAGCTACATCCTTTAATTCTGAGGCTATAACCTCTGGTCCTACACTCTTCCACTAGTGGAAACATCCTCTCGACATCCACTCTATCCAGGCCTTTCACTAGTGAAATGCATGGGTTCTACGACTGCACATGGGAGCTCTCAATGTCAAGCCAATCACTCGGCCTCAGAAACTGTGGTGTGTGGAAGCTTTCAGAGTACAGATAGCTGGTTAGATTTACAACTTTAAGATTCCTGATTATCAATGTGTTTTTGCCCACATTTCCCACTGTTAATTCTTGCCAGACTAATATGCTAGGTTTTTGTTTATGGGTTTAGTTTACCGAGGTACAGTGAAAAGCCTTTGTTACATGCTAAGCAGTCAATGCATGATTACAATCATGCCAACCACAGTGTACAGATACCTGCTTTAGGGAATAACGTGAATAACGTTTAGTGCATGGCGCGGTGGCACAGCAAGAGAGCGACTGGCCAGTGACCAGGGTTCGATCCTGACTACGGGTGCTGTCTGTATGGCCTTCATAATGAGAGGATTTAGGAGTAAAAAGGTTCTTCTGCAGTTGCACAGGGCCCTGGTGAAACCACACCTGGAGCATTGTGTGCAGTTTTGGTCTCCTAATTTGAGGAAGGACATCCTTGCTATTGAGATTCACGAGGTTAATTCCTGGGATGGCGGGACTGTCATATGAGGAAAGATTGGAAAGACTGGGCTTGTATTCACTGCAGTTTAGAAAGATGAGAGGGGATCTTATAGAAACATATAAAATTATAAAAGGACTGGACAAGCTAGATGCAGGAAAAATTTCCCAATGTTGGGGGAGTCCAGAACCAGGGGCCACAGTCTAAGAATAAAGGGGAGGCCATTTTTCACCCAGAGAGTTGTGAATTTGTGGAATTCTCTGCCACAGAGGGCAGTGGAAGCCAAATCACTGGATGAATTTCGAGGGGCTAGTGGAATCAAGGGATATGGGGAGAAGGCAGGCACGGGTTACTAATTGTGGCTGATCAGCCATGATCACAATGAATGGCGGTGCTGGCTCGAAGGGCCAAATGGCCTCCTCCTCCTGCACCTATTTTCTATGTTTCTGTGGATGGAGTTTGTACGTTCTCCCTGTGAGGGTGAGGATTTTTTCCGGGATCTTTGGTTTCCTCCCACACTCCAAAAACATGCAGGTTTGTAGGTTAATTGGCAAGGCATAATGTAAAATTGTCCCTAGTGTGTGTAGGATAGTGTTAGTGTGCGGGGATCGCTGGTCATTGCGGACTCGGTGGGCCGAAGGGCCTGTTTCAGCGCTGTATCTCTAAACTAAACTAAAACGAAACTAAATTAAATCCTGTAAAGTCTGATCAAAGATAGTCCGAGGGTCTCCAATGAGGCAGATAGTAGCTCAGCACTACTCTGTGGTTGTTGGTAGGATGGTTCATGTGTATTGTATAATTAGTACGTTAAACAAAACTGCACAGAATACTGCAAATGTGGCCCAAGGAAAGATTTATACAGCTGCAACATGACTTGCCAACTTTTATACTCAATGAAGACAAGAATACCATACAGGGGCCACGAGAATACCCACGAGACCCCACCCAGCCAGCGGCCACATGCTCCCGCTCCACCAATGGCGGCCGCCTGAGCCGGGAGGCGGGTTGCTATGCAACCTCCGTTAGCCTAGGCCTACAGTGTCCGGGCCTACAGAGTCCGGGCCTACACTGTCTGAGCCTACAGTGTCCAGGCCTACACTGTCTGAGCCTACAGTATCCGGGCCTACAGAGCCCCTCCGGGCCTAATACGGGGGAAGGGCGATCCCATACGGGACAAACCAATTTAGCCCAATATACGGGCTGTTCCGGCTAACACGGGACAGTTGGCAACCCTGTTGGTCGGTGTGTTGGGTTGGAGGGCCTGTTTCCATGCTGTATCACTCGATGACTCTATGATTATACACCTTCTATAGCATTATAGCTCTATAGCATTAGAAACATACAGTAGCATTAGAGATGTAATGCTAAGGCTCTATAAGGCGCTGGTCAGGCCACGTTTGGAGTACTGTGAGCAAATGTGGACCCCATATCTGAGGAAGAATGTGAAAGTTACAGAATAATGAAAGGCATAGCAAGAGTGGATGTGGAAAGCATGTTTCCACTGGTGGGAGAGTCTAGGACCAGAGGTCACAGCCTCAGAATTAAAGGGCGTTCTTTTAGAAAGGAGGTGAGGAGGAACTTCTTTAGTCAGAGCGTAGTGAATCTGTGGAACTCATTGCCACAGAGAACTGTGGAGGCCAAGTCAGTGGATAATTTTAAGGCTGGGATAGACAAATTCTTATTTGGAACAGGAATCAAGGGTTCTGGAGAGAAGACAGGAAAATGGGATTAGGAGGCAGAGATAGATCAGCCGTGATTGAATGGCGGAGTGGACTTGATGGGCCGAATGGCCTAATTCAACTCCTACAACTAGGCTGTACTCCCGATCTTCCATCCTACCTCATTGAGTACATTGCACTTTTTGTTATCTGTACGTTCTCTCCACACGGTGGCGCAGCAGTCGAGTTGCTGCTTTACAACGCCAGAGACCTGGGTTCGATCCCGACTGCTGTCTGTACGGAGTTTGTACGTTTTCCCCGTGACCTGCGTGGGTTTTCTCCGGGTCCTCCGGTTTCATCCCACGCTCCAAAGACGCTAATTGGTTTGGTATACAGGTAATAATAAATTGACCCCAGTGCTCAGGATAGTATTAGTGTGCGGGGATTGCTGGTCGGTGTAGACTTGGTGGGCCAAAGGGCCTGTTTGCACGCTGTATCTCTAAACCAAACTAAAGTTTCACACCATAATAGACTCAAAATGTTGGCGTAACTTAGCAGGACAGGCAGCATCTCTGGATAGAAGGAATGGACGATGTTTCAGGAAAGGTCTCGACCCAAAACATCACCCATTCCTTCTTTCCAGAGATGCTGCCTGTCCCGCTGAGTTACTCTAGCATTTTGTGTCTATCCAGTGTAAACCAGCATCTGCAGTTCCTTCCTTTAACACCATAAAGTTGTAGCACTGTATCCTACACACTGATAGTTTTCTCTTTGCATTACCTGTTGCACTTGTGTGTGGCATGATTTTACTCATGTATCGTATACATCAATCAGCCAAAACATTATGACCACTGAAAGGTGAAGTGAATAACATTGATTATCTTGTTACAATGGACACTTGTCAAGGGGTGGGATATATTAGGCAGCAAGTGAACAGTCAGTTTCTGAGGTTGATGTGTTGGATGCGGTTGAAACTGGGCAGGAGTAAAGACCTGAGCAAACTTTGACCAGGGCCAAATTGTTATGGCAGACGACTGGGTCAGAGCATCTCTGAAACGGCAAGGATTGTGGGGTGCTCCCGGTCCAGCAGTGGTGACCGACAGAGTACCTACCGACAGTGGTCAGAGGAGGGAACAAACCACAAACCGGGTGTTGGGCGCCCAAGGCTCATCGATGCGCGAGGGCAACGAAGGCCATCCCGTCTGGTCCGAACCGACAGAAGGTCGACTGTGGCACAAGTCACATTACACAGTGCATCGCACCCTGCTGCGTATGGGGGCTGCACACGGAGGACCAACAGCATATTAGGCAGGGGGGCATAATGTTTTGGCTCATAAGGTCATAATGTTTTGGCTGATCGGTATGTATCAGAAATGTATAGAACATAAACAAAGTTTTTCATTGCGTCTGGATACATGACAATAATGACAAACCGAAACAGAATGAAAAAGAAAAAGTGAAGGATAGATGGTATTGGAATGTGTGTTGGTGTGTTATAGAAAGTAAATGAACATGGCAATTATCCTCAGACTGTGGCAGTTTCTCTTAGACAGTGGAGCAAACTTAAAAGAGGCTATTATAATGTTTCTCCTTTCCCCTCATTATAACAGTGAGTCCTCTTCAAAACTAACCCAGTGGCTCTGGTCATCATTGAGAGTTAGATAGAGCTCTATGGGCTAGTGGAATCAAGGGATATGGGGAGAAGGCAGGCACGGGTTACTGATTGTGGATGATCAGCCATGATCACAATGAATGGCGGTGCTGGCTCAAAGGGCTGAATGGCCTCCTCCTGCACCTATGTTTCCATGTTTCTATCATTTGCACATCCTAGTCATGAAAGGCATAAATAGAAAGTGGACACAGAGTGCTGGAGTAACTCAGCGGGTCAGGCAGCATCTCTGGAGGGAAGGAATGGGTGACTTTCTGAGTCGAGACCCTTCTTCAGACTGATGTGAGGGGAGAGGGAGACACAGAGATATGGAAGGGTAAGGTGTGAAAACAAAAGATGAAATGGGAGGAAGCACAAGGAAAATGTAGAATAGATCATTGTTAGATAGGAGAAGGCAGCACAGTGCACAATGTAAAGGGGAGGAAGAGTCAGACTGGTCGGAGAACTAGGATGGGGAAGGTATGGAGAGAGAGAGAGAGAGAGAGAGAGAGAGAGAGAGAGAGAGAGAAGAGAGAGAGAGAGAGAGGAGAGAGAGAGGAGAGAGAGAGAGAGAGAGGAGAGAGAGAGAGAGAGAGAGAGAGAGAGAGAGGAGAGAGGGAGAGAGGGAGAGAGGGAGAGAGGGAGAGAGAGAGAGAGAGAGAGAGAGAGAGGGAAAGAGAGAAAGCAAGAGTTACTTGGTCAGAAAAGTCAATATTCGTATTGATAGAAGGTCTTTGTGTTTCTTGCAATGTCTCCTCACATCATGGCATACTAAATGTGATGGAGATAATCGCTCTGTAGCTTTCTGTAATTGTTCCTTGCTTCCTGGCAACCACTGATAAAGTAACTGGTGACCTTTATCTGTACTGTTCCCCCGGGGCTCCTCGTCCAACTCTTACAACATTGTGTCAGGTGACAGTTCTGTTCATTTAATGTGACAGGTTGCAATCCATCATTTTGATGTTATTAACTAGAAGGGGGTTTCTGATGGACATTGCTCATCACAGTTTGCATGAGAAATTGTCTGACGTTTCCCGATCCATTAATCTTTTCCCTTTGTTCCCAGGCCGCCTTTTTCTTTTTTCTCCGCGTGTATTTTGCGTTTTCTCCGTTTCCTCTCTTGGTTGCAGAGACAGCACGTCGGGAACCAAACCCATGCCCACAAACCTCTGGGAGTGGATTGGAAGGGAGCTGGAGACAGTGATCTGTGCGCAGAATCTTTTTTAGTTTAGTTTACAAGTACAGCGCGGAAACAGGCCCTTCAACCCACCAAAACTCATGCCCACCAGCAATCCCCGCACATTAACACTATCCTACACACACTAGGGACAATTTACAATCTTACCAAAGCCAATTAACCTACAAATCTGTACGTCTTTGGAGTGTGGGAAGAAAATCGGAGCATCCAGAGAAAAACCCATGTAGGTCACGGGGAGAACTTACAATCTCCGTACAGACAGCACCCGTAGTCAGGATGGAACCCGGGGTCTCTTGCGCTGTGAGGCAGCAACTCTACTGGTTGCTCCACCGTGCCTCCAACTGATATTGTCCCTAGTGTGTGTAGGGTAGTGTTAATGTGTGTGGATCCACTGATCGGTGTGGGCTCAATGGGCCAAAGGGCCTGTTTCAGCGTTTTATCACTAAATTAAACTAAGCTAATCTAATTAAAGTAACTAAACCAAACCCAACCAAACTGAATTAAATGGAACTATACTAAACAAAACTAAAGTAAACCATACTAAATTAACTAAATTAAACTAAGCTAAATTACACTATACTAAAATAACCCAAACCAAACCAAACCAAAGTAATCTAACGAGACCAAAATCTGTGCAAAAGAACATTAGTAAAGACCAGCAGGCTGATGTTTGTGACCATTCTGAGAGCACGGTGCTTTCCCCCCTGGAGCAGAGGCCCCACCAAAGTCCCTCCATAAGGCACCCTTTCACCCAACTACACCTGTTCTCTCACACTGGGCAACTTCTCCACCTCCATGGATTGGATAGGCCTTGATGCAGGAAAAATGTTCCCAGGACTTCATTACCAAAGGTTACAGCTATGGACGCCGCCCATGGCCCAAGCTGTGTCTGTCTCTTCAGGAGATGGGTGGAATCGCCTCTGTTTCTGTCCAACCCAGGCCCATCCTGTACACCACACGTGTCAAACACAAGGCACGCCGGCCAAATCCGGCCCGCCACGTCATCGTATGTGGCCCGCGAGAGCTTAATTGTCATTGGTCGAATATCTTTTAAGTTACAGACATTTTTAACTTTCAAACTCACAAGTGCTGTGTGTCTGAGGGCACGGCCTCTCCTCACTTGCACGAACAAGATGGCCGCCGTTTAGCGGAGCCCGCCCGCCCGCCCGCAATCACGGGCTCCCCTCCCCTCACTCTCCCCGCTCTCCCACACCCTGGGGGGCACTGTCTCCCGAGCAGGAGGGAGATGGTCGGACTGATGGTCCTCATCCTTCCCTTCAACCCACGCCACGGCGTCCTCAAGTCCCCCCTCCCGCCCGGGCCCAGCGCCCCGCACCGTCACCGCACACAGGCCGCAGCGTAGCGCAGTGGGCAGCTTCCACCCATGTCGGCGTCGACGAGGGCCGCTGCCACCGATGGCCCCGTCGCGACTTCAGGCAGATGGCGGCCTCCTCACGCTCCGCCATCTTGTGCGCGCCTTTCGCCGCTCCCCTCGCTTCTTCCCCACACCGGCTCCCCGCCCGACTCGAGGTAGTCGCACCTCCGCCGCCCGACTCGAGTAGTCCGACACTCCCTCCTCCTCCCTGCACGCTCGGTAAGTGCCTTTCGCCACCAACGGCTCTACGGAGGGGAGGGGAGTGGACGTGGGGGCCGAGTGGGGGGAGGGAAGGGTGGGGGTAGGGGAGGGGGGTGGAGGAGAGAGTGCGGGGGGGTGGTGGAAAGGGGTGGTGGGGGAAGGGGGTGGTGGGGGAAGGGGGTGGTGGGGGAAGGGGGGTGGTGGGGGAAGGGGGTGGTGGGGGAAAGGGGGTGGTGGGGGAAGGGGGGTGGTGGGGGAAGGGGGTGGTGGGGGAAGGGGGTGGTGGGGGAAAGGGGTGGTGGGGGAAGGGGGTGGTGGGGGAAGGGGGTGGTGGGGGGAAGGGGGTGGTGGGGAAGGGTCAGGTGAGAGTGGGTGAGGAGAGAGTAAGGGGAGAGTGGGACTGGGGAGGGGGACAGCGGGGGTGGTTGGGGGAAGAGAGAGTGGGGGTGAGGGGAAAGGGAACAGTGGGGATCAGGGAAGAGGGGAGAGTGGGGGGGGAGGGGAGGGTGGGAGGAGCAGAGAGTGGGGGTGGGGAGGAGAGAATGGGGGGAGAGAGTGGTGGAAAGGGGGGTGGTGGGGAATGGGGGGGGGTGGAGGAGAGTGCGAGTGGGAGGGAGAGTGCTACTGGGGAGGAGGGGTGGGGGGGAAGGGGACAGCAGGGGTGGGGGGGAGGAGGGGGTGTTGGTGGGGGGGGATGAGAGAGTGGGGGTGGGGGAGAAGGGGGACAGTGGGGGTCAGGAAAGATGGGAGAGTGTGGGGATAGGGAGAGGAGGGATTAGGGGGTTGAGGGTGCTACACCAATACAGGAGAGGCTTTGGGTCCAGGCATTAGGTCACACCCTCTCCCCTTCCCTGTACCGCCTTTAATTGCGCTCCCCCTCCCCTGGAGGAGCACGGCACCACAGTGAAGGGGAAAGAAGATGGCCGCTGGCAGGACGGTGTCAGAGGCTCCCTCTCCCCTTTCCCCATCTCACCCACCCCTCCCCTCTCCAACCCCCACCCCCCCATTGAGATTCTTTTTTTTTTTTTTTAAGAGACAATTTATTTTAAAGAAAAAACGCGATTTCCCCTGGTCGCAATGGAAACCCTACGAATAACAGGCCCAATTTGTCAATGTGCTTACATATATTTTTACATTTATGTTAATGCATGTACAATATTTGTTCATTTCAATAAATAATAATCAAATGCAGACAGTTATTTAACAATATGTTAAGAATTAGTTACATTTATACAGTCTTAAAGTTACAACCGGCCCTTTGAGGGCAACCATAATGCTGATGTGGCCCAGGGTGAAAATGAGTTTGACACCCCTGCTGTACACTCTTTCCCCATGGCGCTGCCTCTTGTCCTCTTGTTGATTTTTTTAGAGATACAGTGCGGAAACAGGCCCTTCGGCCCACCGAGTCCGTGCCGCCCAGCGATCCCCGTACATTAACACTATCCTACACACACTAGGGACAATTTTTACATTTACCCAGTCAATTAACCTACATACCTGTACGTCTTTGGAGAACTACACTACTTCTGAATTAATCGAATGTCATTGTCTGTGCTGCCAATTTCCACCCTCCTCTCCCCTTTCACATGGCCAGGCTCGGAATCTTTCTTTTCTGGATGTTTGTTCTCCATTTGGGGAGAGAGGCTAGCTACTAATGTCCATTGCAAGCCCATCAGCTCCTACACCTATCCCAAGCACTCTTTGTCTTACCATGGTTCCTACAATGTCGCTATTCTCCACCGTATCATTGTATTTGTTCTGATGATCTAGCATTACTTACAGGTAGCCCGAGAATGTCTTCCTTCTAAAAATCATAGTTAAACAGCGTGGAAACAGGCCCTTCAGCCCAACTTGCCCGCACTGACTTACACATCCCATCTACACTCGTCCCACCTGCCTGCGTTTGGCCCATATCCTACTAAACCCCGTCCTATCCATGTACCTGTCTGTTTTCTTAAATGTCGCAGTAGTCCCTGCCTCAACTACCTCCTCCGGCAGCTACACTAAACTTAACGAAACTAAACCAAAGTACACAAACGAGTTGCTACAAAAAGTGCTCATCCCCCATGCCGGGTACTTCTCTGTTTTTTAGTTTAGAGATACAGCGCGGAAACAGGCCCTTCCGCCCATCGGGTTCGCACTGACCAGCGATCCCCACACATTAACACTATCCTACACACACTCGGGACAATTTTTACATTTACCAAGCCGATTAACCTACAAACTTGTACGTCTTTGGAGTGCGGGAGGAAACCGAAGATCCCAGAGAAAACCCACGCAGATCACGGGGAGAACGTACAAACTCCGTACACACAGCACCCGTAGTCGGGATGGAACACGGGTCTCCGGTGCTGCATTCGCTGTAAGGCAGCAACTTTACCGCTGCGCCACCGTGCCGCCCTCCTCAGCCCGACCTTGTACTCCAGCCCCAGGCTCCATCCTCGGCCTGACTCGGTCCAAGGCTCCGACACAACCTCGGGGCACTGACACGAACACCGGCTCCACCCGGCCCCTCCATACGGGGCCCGGTGGAGAGAGACCTCCTCCGTGGTGAACCCGGCAATGGTGATTCCCCCAGATCCACGCCCACTGCACCACACTGTGTAAACCTGCTACCGACGAACACACCTTGCTGTCTGTGGCTGACCGCGGTTCAAGTGGGACCCACGAATGGCCATCTTGGCCAGGCCCGGGAGCAGACTGACAGGAGCAACCTGTACAGTAAACATCTCTCCACGTCACGAATGGCACGCTGGGCATCTGGGAAAGGCGGCTCAGGTTGTGTGGGGCCGGCTCCCGGGAAATATTCCGGAGCCTGGGCCCGATGAGCAGTTCCGGCGGAGCGGGGGTAAGCTCGGCCGGAATCACTACAAGCACACACTGCTCCCCAACATCCACAGCGACAGGGTGAGGACCGGCCCCCCTCTCAGTTACAACACCCCCCTCCCCCTGAGGAGCAACGTGCTGACTGAACATGACCAAATTCCTCACTCTTAAAACATCATGGTAGAAGCTGGGCAGAACCCTTGTGGTGGGTCGACTGATGGCCGCCACCACGAGCCGCAAAACCACCTCTAGGCAATGGTCCCGGCGGGAACAATACCTGACCACAGCGTGCCACAGAGCGTGCCAACTTCCTCACTCCCAAATAACGGACAAGGTGACATCACTGCCCCGCGCCCCACGTGACCTCACCCAGCCAGCCCGGGCCGGGAGTTGGGTTGCAACGCAACCTCTGTTAGGCGGTGCCTAGGCCTACACTGGCCCCGGGCCTACAGTGTCCGGCCCTACAGTGTCCGGGCCTGCACGGTAGCGCAGCGGTAGAGTTGCTGCTTTACAGCGAATGCAGCGCCGGAGACTCAGGTTCGATCCTGACTACGGGTGCTGCACTGTAAGGAGTTTGTACGTTCTCCCTGTGACCTGCGTGGGTTTTCTCCGAGATCTTCGGTTTCCTCCCACACTCCAAAGACGTACAGGTATGTAGGTTAATTGGCTGGGTAAATGTAAAAAAAATTGTCCCTAGTGGGTGTAGGATAGTGTTAATGTGCGGGGATCACTGGGCGGCACGGACTTGGTGGGCCGAAAAGGCCTGTTTCCGGCTGTATATATATGATGATATGATATGATACACTGTCTCGACCTACACTGTCCCCAGGCCTACAGTGTCCGGGCCTACACTGTCCCCGGGCCTACACTGGCCCCGGGCCTACAGTGTCCGAGCCTACATTGTCCCCGGGCCTACACTGGCCCCGGGCCTACAGTGTCCGAGCCTACATTGTCCCCGGGCCTACAAGCCAAAACTTGAGCAGCCCCTTCAGAGATTCGTACAGGGGCAGCAACATCTGACACACTCCGTGTACACGTGGAACACGGATTCTTCCTCGTCGCAGAAGCTACAGGTAGCCAGCGTGTTCGTGAACCGACTTAAATACCTGTTACAGGCCACAGCTCTGTGCAACACTCTCCACCCCAGGTCCCCGATGTAAAGGGGGAGGACTCCCTTGTAGAGGGACCCCCACTGGCGACCACTCTCCTCTCACACTAACTCCCCTCCCATCCCCACAATAACCTTTCTGTCCTCGGCCTCCTCCACTGTCAGAGTGAGGCCAAACGCAAATTGGAGGAATAGCACCTCATATTTCGCTTGGGCAGCTTACAGCCCAGCGGTATGAGTATTGATTTCTCTAACTTCTAAGTAACCCTTGCATCCCCTCTCTCTCCGCCCCTCCCCCACCCTAGTCACCGTACTAGTTTCACTGTCTGTATAACTCGTTATCACCTTCTCCACAGCCAACACTGGACCATTGTGGGCTCCACCTTTCCCTGATCAGCATTACTTTTTGCATGTCTTTCATTCGTTTCTTCTAAATTTATATCTTGCTATATCACTGTCTATATCTCTCCTTTGCCTCTCCCCTAACTCTCAGTCTGAAGAAGGGTCTTAACCCAAAACGTCACCTATTCCTTTTCTCCAGAGTATAGAAGATGGGAGGTCATCGTAGGTGAATCGAGGACCAGAGGACATAGGTTTCAGGTGAAGGGGAAAAGATTTAATAGGAACCTGAGGGGTAACTTTTTTACACAAAGGGCGATGGGTGTATGGAACAAGCTGCCAGAGGAGGTAGTTGAGGCAGGGACTATCCCAACGTTTACGAAACAGTTAGACATGTACATGGATAGGACAGATTTGGAAGGATATGGACCAAATGCAGGCAGTTGGGACTAGTGTAGATGGGACATATTGGCCAGTGTGGGTGAGTTACTTAAAGAAAGGTAACTTTGAGGGCATGAGACGTGAATTGGCCAAGATAGACTGGCAATTGATTCTTAAAGGGTTGACGGTGGATATGCAATGGAAGGCATTTAAAGACGGCATGGATGAACTACAACAATTGTTCATCCCAGTTTGGCAAAAGAATAAATCAGGGAAGGTAGTGCATCCGTGGCTAACAAGGGAGATTAGGGATAGTATCAAAACAAAAGATGAAGTGTACAAATTAGCAAGAAAAGGCAGCTACCAGAGGACTGGGAGAAATTCAGAGTCCAGCAAAGGAGAACAAAGGGCTTAATTAGGAAAGGGAAAATAGATTTTGAAAGAAAACTGGCAGGGAACATAAAAACTGACTGCAAAAGCTTTTATAGATATGTGAAGAGAAAAAGATTAGTTAAAACAAATGTAGGTCCCTTGTAGTCAGAAACAGGCGAATTGATCATGGGGAACAAGGACATGGCAGACCAATTGAATAACTACTTTGGTTCTGTCTTCACTAGGGAAGACTTAAATAATCTGCCGGAAATAGCAGTGGACTGGGGGTCAAATGAGATGGAGGAACTGAGGGTAATCCAGGTTAGTCGGGAAGTGGTGTTAGGTAAATTGAATGGATTAAAGGCCGATAAATCCCCAGGGCCAGATAGGCTGCATCCCAGAGTGCTTAAGGAGGTAGCCCCAGAAATAGTGGATGCATTAGTGATAAGTTTTCAAAACTCTTTAGATTCTGGAGTAGTTCCTGAGGATTGGAGGGTAGCTAATGTAACCCCACTTTTCAAAAAGGGAGGGAGAGAGAAAACGGGGAATTACAGACCTGTTAATCTAACATCAGTAGTGGGGAAAATGCTAGAGTCAGTTATTAAAGATGGGATAGCAGCACATTTGGAAAGTGGTGAAATCATTGGACAAAGTCAGTATGGATTTATGAAAGGCAAATCATGTCTGACGAATCTTATAGAATTTTTCGAGGATGTAACTAGTAGAGTGGATAAGGGAGAACCAGTGGATGTGTTATATCTGGACTTCCAGAAGGCTTTCGACAAGGTCCCACATAAGAGATTAGTATGCAAACTTAAAGCACACGGTATTGTGGGTTCAGTATTGATGTGGATAGAGAACTGGCTGGCAGACAGGAAGCAAAGAGTAGGAATAAACGGGTCCTTTTCAGAATGGCAGGCAGTGACTAGTGGAGTACCGCAAGGCTCAGTGCTGGGACCCCAGCTATTTACAATATATATTAATGATTTGGACGAGGGAATTGAATGCAACATCTCCAAGTTTGCGGATGACACGAAGCTGGGGGGCAGTGTTAGCTGTGAGGAGGATGCTAGGAGGCTGCAACGTGACTTGGATAGGTTAGGTGAGTGGGCAAATGCATGGCAGATGCAGTATAATGTGGATAAATGTGAGGTTATCCACTTTGGTGGCAAGAACAGGAAAGCAGACTATTAGACAATAGACAATAGACAATAGACAATAGACAATAGGTGCAGGAGTAGGCCATTCAGCCCTTCGAGCCAGCACCGCCATTCAATGCGATCATGGCTGATCACTCTCAATCAGTACCCCGTTCCTGCCTTCTCCCCATACCCCCTCATTCCGCTATCCTTAAGAGCTCTATCCAGCTCTCTCTTGAAAGCATCCAACGAACTTGCCTCCACTGCCTTCTGAGGCAGAGAATTCCACACCTTCACCACTCTCTGACTGAAAAAGTTCTTCCTCATCTCTGTTCTAAATGGCCTACCCCTTATTCTTAAACTGTGGCCCCTTGTTCTGGACTCCCCCAACATTGGGAACATGTTTCCTGCCTCTAATGTGTCCAATCCCCTAATTATCTTATATGTTTCAATAAGATCCCCCCTCATCCTTCTAAATTCCAGTGTATACAAGCCCAATCGCTCCAGCCTTTCAACATACGACAGTCCCGCCATTCCGGGAATTAACCTAGTGAACCTACGCTGCACGCCCTCCATAGCAAGAATATCCTTCCTCAAATTTGGAGACCAAAACTGTACACAGTACTCCAGGTGCGGTCTCACCAGGGCCCGGTACAACTGTAGAAGGACCTCTTTGCTCCTATACTCAACTCCTCTTGTTACGAAGGCCAACATTCCATTGGCTTTCTTCACTGCCTGCTGTACCTGCATGCTTCCTTTCATTGACTGATGCACTAGGACACCCAGATCTCATTGAACTCCCCCTCCTCCTAACTTGACACCATTCAGATAATAATCTGCCTTTCTATTCTTACTTCCAAAGTGAATAACCTCACACTTATCTACATTAAACTGCATCTGCCATGTATCCGCCCACTCACACAACCTGTCCAAGTCACCCTGCA